>NC_083691.1:33678017-33985948 GCF_033118175.1 Dama dama
ATGGCTGCATCTTCAAAGCATTCTGAGACCCTGGGTGAGATATTGCTAACCATATTTTATGATACATATCGAGAAAATATCTTTATGGATTTGTAAATTTCTCTCTAACTCTTTTGGATTTTGCTTTATATATTTCAAGACTGTTGTTGAAAACATTCAGATTCCCAGTTATTACATCTTCTTGGTAAATTGTTCCTTTTATCAGTATGAAATGTCCCACTTTTATCCTTATAATGCTTTTTACCTTAAATTCTATTCTGTTTCGTCTGTTAGTAAGAGAGTCATTGAATCAATCATGGTATATCTATGGCCAATAAAATCACAGAGAGAGGCATTCAGATATAACATGCCTCCTGATGAAAGTCTACAACACTGTCTATTAAGCATTCTGGCCAAAAGCTGAACCTGAATCAGATAAAAATTCTGTATCTTGTTATTGATTGACAGAAAGTACAGGGTACCAAAAAGATGTAAAGAATATACAAAAAGACAATCAGCAAAATCCAGACCAAAATCCAGAAATTCTACAAAAAGGATACAATTCAATAGATATAATAGAGAAATAGAATTTTAAATGTATTTAACATATAATAAATATAATATTTAATATACATAATGTAAGTATATATGAAGAATAAAAAAAGAAGAACCTTACAAATTGAAAGAGACTTAAAAGATATATAGAACAAATACAACTTGAAAAAACTTGATAAAAACATTTTCAGTGTGATACAATAGCCAAGAAGTGGAAGCAACCCTAATACCCACTGACGGATGAATGAATAAACAAAATGTGGTATATACACAGAGTGGACTATGCACTGCCACAGCATGGATGAACCTTGACGACGTTAAACTAAGTGAAGTAAGCCAGTCACAAATGGACAAATGCTGTATAATTCCACTTATATGAAGTAATCAAAATAGTCAAATTCATAGAGACAGTAAGAAGACTGGTGGTTACCAGGGATTAGCTGTTGTTTCATGGATATAGAATTTCAGTTTTGTGAGATGAAAAAGTTCTGGAAATCTGTTTATAATAAGGTGAAAATACTTGACGCTACTGAAATATATGCTTAAAAATGACTAAGATAGTAAATTTTATGTTATGTATTTTTTTTTAACCACCATTTTAAAAAAGAATAGGTTCAAGGCAAAAAAAAAAAAATGTGTGATAACGACACTGGTTATTTTTAAAGAGAGTCTTTAGCTGTTCTGGACATGTACTGAAATATTCACAGTGTAAATAATAAGGAATCTTGGGCTTGCTTCAAAATAATCTAAGACAAAGACGGAGGAGTGAGTGGGGCTAGAGCTGAAATAACATTACTTACGTGCTGCTGATTATTGAAGCTTCTATAATGGGTATCGGGAGCATCATTATACTATTTTCTTTATTTTGCTTACGTTAGAACATTTCCATAACGTATTAGTCAGCTTTTCTGTGCTAACAATTCTTTAAATCTCATTAACAAAATTTAGGGAGGCACTCACTCTCTGGTGTGGACTCAAAGGACATTTTATATCCTAAACTGTCACAGTTTCTTTTTGTACAGGTTGGTAGTTCTTTTGATGATGCAGTTTTCTCGAAAACTTTGCCTTTTTTTTTTTTTTTTAAAGAACTGTTTGATTTCAGTCAACTCTGTGTGTCCAACATTGTACCCATAATTCTTTTGGAGACTTGCCTCTCTTTCTAGGCTTTGTTACAGATGATTTGAGTTAATCTGCTCCTGTGGAATGCTGTCCATACTCCTTTTTTAATCCAACTGAAAGAATTTACTAGGGGCTATCTCATAACGGGCTTCCCTCATGGCTCAGATGGTAAAGAATCTGTCTGCAGGTTTGATCCCTGGATTGGGAAGATCCCCTGGAAAAGGGAATGGCTATCCACTCCAGTATTCTTGCCTCCACACGCCCAGGCTTTAGGTAATCAGTTCTTTTTGTCTCTTGACTTCAAAACTTGAAAATTTATTCTTGATATTCTCTTGATAATGTTTTTGATGTTATCTCATTTCTGGAAAATTCTCACATATTCTTTGAAAAAAATTACTTTTTGTCACTCTTTTCACTTTCTTCCAGAATTCTTACTATTGGACTCTTGCCACTTCTTTCTTATCCCATCTTTTTATCTCTTTGATGTTTCTGGTTATGATCTAGAAAACAGCCCTTACTTACTTCTGTTTTCTAAATCATTGAAGTGTCACACCTCAGAATAGAGCTACAGAGTGTAAAACTGCTTAGCCACAGTCTAGAACTGGCCCCACAGTTAATGTGCATCCCACAGTTCATGTTTCAGTCATCTAACCCGCTTCGTTTCAGTTTGTCTGACTGTTTGGTGTATGGGACCAGGAGCACAGGGAACTGGCATCTTTGGCTTCTTCCTTTGCTGTCTATGTGAGTAAAACATTGTCTAAGTCTCAAGGTGGCTAATTACATCTTTACTGGTTAAATCAGTTAGGTCTTGACTTTGCTTTGCCTTGTATGCATGGACTTGACAGATACTATCTATTGATTTTCTCCATGATAATTGAGGTGTTAGTTCTCTTACATTTCCCCTTTCTCATATTCCCATATAAGTGTAGACATGATTTTAAAAATTAGTAGTCAAATGTGAAACCATACAATCATACAACCCTGGGACTTGACCCACATCCTGGGACACAGCAGAGCCTCCTTCATCCCTGTTGCAAATGCTTATCTTATGATTTTGTAAATATCATTTACTGCTGAAAAATAGTATTATATAATTATATTCCCTCTGACTTTGTGATTTTCTTGCAGTTAACACTTGTCACAGTTTTTATTTTGCTTAGTTTCTTTATAATAGCTGTTGCTTATGTTCAAAATGTTCTTTCATTTCAGTTCAGTTCAGTCACTCAGTCATGTCCAACTCTTTGTGACCCCAAACACTGCAGCACGCCAGGCCTCCCTGCCCATCACCAACTCCCGGAGCTTGCTCAAACTCGTGTCCATTGAGTTGGTGAGGCCATCCAACCATCTCATCCTCTGTCATCCCCTTCTCCTCCTGCCCCCAATCCTTCCCAGCATTAGGGTCTTTTCCAATGAGTCAACTCTTCACATGAGCTGGCCAAAGTATTGGAGTTTCAGCTTCAGCATCAGTCCTTCCAATGAATATTCAGGACTGATTTCCTTTAGGATGGACTGGTTGGATCTCCCTGCAGTCCAAGGGACTCTCAAGAGTCTTCTCCAACACCACAGTCCAAAAGCATCAATTCTTCGGCACTCAACTTTTTTAGAGTCTAACTCTCACATCCATACATGACTACTGGAAAAACCATAGCCTTGACTAGACGGACCTTTGTTGGCAAAGTAATGTCTCTGCTTTTTAATATGCTGTCTAGGTTGGTCATAACTTTCCTTCCAAGGAGCAAGCGTCTTTTAATTTCATGGCTGCAGTCACCATCTACAGTGATTTTGGAGCCCAAGAAAATAAAGTCTATCACTGTTTCCATTGTTTCCCCACCTATTTGCCATGAAGTGATAGGACCAGATGCCATGATCTTAGTTTCCTGAATGTTGAATTTTAAACCAACTTTTTAACTCTCCTCTTTCACTTTCATCAAGAAGATCTTTAGTTCTTCCCTTTCTGCCATAAGGGTGATGTCATCTGCATATCTGAGGTTATTGATATTTCTCCTGGCAGTCTTGATTCCAGCTTGTGCTTCCTCCAGCCCAGGGTTTCTAATGATGTACTCTGCATATAAGTTGAATAAACAGGGTGACAATATACAGCCTTGACCTACTCCTTTCCTAATTTGGAACCAGTCAGTTGTTCCATGTCCAGTTCTAACGGTTGCTTCCTGACCTGCATACAGATTTCTCAGGAGGCAGGTCAGGTGGTCTGGTATTCCCATCTCTTGAAGAATTTTCCACAGTTTGTTGTGATCCACAGTCAAAGGATTTGGCATAGTCATTAAGTAGAAGTAGATGTTTTTCTGGAACTCTCTTGCTTTTTTGATAATCTAACGGATGTTGGCAATTTGATCTCTGGTTCCTCAGTTCAGTTCAGTTCAGTTCAGTCGCTCAGTCATGTCTGACTCTTTGTGACCCCATGAATCGCAGCACACCAGGCCTCCCTGTCCACCACCAACTCCCGGAGTCTACCCAAACCCATGTCCATTGAGTCAGTGATGGCATCCGGCCATCTTATCCTCTGTTGTCCCCTTCTCCTCCTGCCCCCAATCCTTCCCAGCATTAGGGTCTTTTCCAATGAGTCAACTCTTCACATGAGCTGGCCAAAGTATTGGAGTTTCAGCTTCAGCATCAGTACTTCCAATGAATATTCAGGACTGATTTCCTTTAGGATGGACTGGTTGGATCTCCCTGCAGTCCAAGGGACTCTCAAGAGTCTTCTCCAACACCACAGTCCAAAAGCATCAATTCTTCAGCGCTCAGCTTTCTTCACCATCCAACTTTCACATCCACACATGACTACTGGAAAAACCATAGCCTTGACTAGACGGACCTTTGTTGGCAAAGTAATGTCTCTGCTTTTTAATATGCTGTCTAGGTTGGTCATAACTTTCCTTCCAAGAAGTAAGCGTCTTTTAATTTCATGGTTGCAGTCACCATCTGCAGTGATTTTGGAGCCCCCAAAAATAAAGTCTATCACTGTTTCCATTGTTTCCCCATGTATTTCCCATGAAGTGATAGGACCAGATGCCATGATCTTAGTTTTCTGAATGTTGAGCTTTAAGCCAACTTTTACACTCTCCTCCTTCACTTTCATCAAGAGGCTTTTTAGTTCCTCTTTACTTTCTGCCATAAGGGTGGTGTCGTCTGCATATTTGAGGTTATTGATATTTCTCCCAGCAATCTTGATTCCAGCTTGTGCTTCATCCAGCCCAGAGTTTCTCATGATGTACTCTGGTTCCTCTGCCTTTACTAAATCTAGCTTGAACATCTGGAAGTTCACAGTTCACATACTGTTGAAGCCTGGCTTGTAGAATTTTGAGCATTACTTTGCTAGCATGTGAGATGAATGCAATTTTGTGCTAGTTTGAACATTCTTTGGCGTTGACTTTCTTTGGGATTGGAATGAAAACTGATCTTTTCCAGTCCTGTGGCCACTGCTGAGTTTTCCAAATTTGCTGGTATATTGAGTGCAGTACTTTCACAGCATCATCTTTTAGGATTTGAAATAACTCAACTGAAATTCCCTCGCCTCCACTAGCTTTGTTTGTAGTGATGCTTCCTAAGCCGCACTTGACTTCTCATTCCAGGATGTCTGGCTCTAGGTGAGTGATGACTCCATCATGGTTATCTGGGTCATGAAGATCTTTTTTGTATAGTTCTTTTATGTATTCTTGCCATCTCTTCTTAATATCTTCTGCTTCTATTAGGTCCATACCATTTTTGTCCTTTATTGTGCTCATCTTTGCATGAAATGTTCCCTTGGTATATCTGATTTTCTTGAAGAGATCTCTAGTCTTTCCCAGTCTATTGTTTCCCTCTATTTCTTTGCATTGATTACTGAGGAAGGCTTTCTTATATCTCCATGCTGTTCTTTGCAACTCTGCATTCAAATGGGTATATCTTTCCTTTCCTCCTTTGCCTTTAGCTTCTCCTCTTATCTCAGCTATTTTAAGGTTTCCTCAGACAACCATTTTGCCTTTTTGCATTTCTTTTTCTTGGGGATTGTCTTGATCCCTGCCTCCTGTACAATGTCACGAACCTCAATCCATAGTTCTTCAGGCACTTTATCAGATCTAATCCCTTGAATCTATTTGTCATTTCCACTGTATAATCATAAGCGATTTTATTTAGGTCATACCTGAATGGTCTAGTGGTTTTCCCTACTTTCTTCAATTTAAGTCTGAATTTGGCAATAAGGAGTTCATGATCTGAGCCACAGTCAGCTGCCAGTCTTGTTTTTGCTGACTGTATAGGGCTTCTCTATCTTTGGCTGCAAAGAATATAATCAGTCTGATTCAGTACTGAGGTGATGCCCATGTGTAGAGTCTTCTCTTGTGTTGCTGGAAGAGGGTGTTTGCTGTGACCAATGTGTTCTCTTGACAAAACTCTATTAACCTTTGCTCTGCTTCATTCTGTACTCCAAGGCCAAGTTTGCCTGTTGCTCCAGGTATTTCTTGACTTCCTACTTTTGCATTCCAGTCCCCTATAATGAAAAGGACATCTTTTTTGGGTGTTAGTTCTAGAAGGTCTTGTAGGTCTTCATAGAACCATTCAACTTCAGCTTCTTCAGCATTACTGGTCAGGGCATAGACTTGGTTTACTGTGATATTGAATGGTTTGCCTTGGAAGTGAACAGGGATCATTCTGTCGTTTTTGAGATTGCACCCAAGTACTGCATTTCAGACTCTTTTGTTGACTATGAGGGCTACTCCATTTCTTCTAAGGGATTCTTGCTGACAGTAGTAGATATAATGGTCATCTGAGTTAAATTCGCCCATTCCAGTCCATTTTAGTTCACTGATTCCTAAAATGTCGATGTTCACTCTTGCCATCTCCTGTTTGACCACTTCCAATTTGCCTTGATTCATGTACCTAACATTCCAGGTTCCTATGTAATATTGCTCTTTACAGCATCAGACTTTACTTCCATCACCCGTGACATCTACAACGGGGTGTTGTTTTTGCTTTGGCTCCATCTCTTCATTCTTTCTGGAGTTAATTCTCCACTGATCTCCAGTAGCATATTGGGCACCTACCGACCTGGGGAGTTCATCTCTCAGTGTCCTATCTTTTTGCCTTTTCATACTGTCCACTGGAGAAGGGAATGGCAAACCACTTCAGTATTCTTGCCTTGAGAACCCCATGAACAGTATGAAAAAATGTTCTTTATGTATCTGTTAAATATCTAACAATGTTTTTCCCCTCAAATAAATAAATGTATCAAATAATCTATCACTGTTCTCTCTCCACTGCCCCACCCCTCAAATCCTCTGTTTTCCTGCTTCAGTTTGAATGGGTTTTTCTCTACCCGGGGCTCAGGTGTCATCTTAGGACTTCCTTTTATCAGTCTTCTCCTTTGAATTGTTCTTCTGTTTTCTGGAATTTCTTTGTTCCTCCTTCTTGGCTTAGTCTTGCATTTCACTGAATCACACCCTTCACTATCTTCCTAAGAAAAGGTATGTGGGAGGTAAAATTTTTGAGTTCTTACATATCTGAAAATATCCTTGTTCCACACTTACACATAGCCTTTATTTGGATAAGTATAGAATTCTGGGATTAAAATAGTTTTCACTCAGAACTTTGGGTTCCCAACACTACTATCCTCCAGTATCTTGTACCACTGTTGAGGTATCTGACGCCCCAGCTTTTTACTCCTTCACATACAATCTGATTTTTCTCTCTAGACGTTATGATTTCTTTCTTTTATCTGGGCATTCTGAAATTCAAGTTATTGCCTTGGTATTTTCCCTATATTCTACTGGACATTCAGTGGGTGTTTTCAATTTGGATGTCTATCTCTTTCACTAATGGGAAATTTTCTTACATTGTTATTATTTTTAAAATAACTTACTATTCTTTGCTTTCTCTTTCCTGAAACTGCATACAGATGTCAGAACTTGAATAATCCTCTAATACTCTTTCTCTCCTCATTTTCATCTGTCTTTCTATTCTACTTTCTAGGAGATATCTTCAAGTTTATTTTCCTACTCTTTTGTTTAATTTTTAGTTTTAGCTATCTGTTTAAAATTCCTAATTGCTCTTGCTCATTCTCTGATTATTCCTTTTTTTACACCATGGCTTCCCCAGTGGCTCAGTGTTAAAGGATTTGTCTGCAGTGCAGGAGACCTGGAGACTTGGGTTTGATCCCTTGGAGGGGAAGATCCCCTGGAGGAGGAAATGGCAACTGATTCCAATATTTTTGCCTGGAAAATCCCATGGACAGAGGAGCCTGGCAGGCTACAGTTCATGGGGTCGCAAAAGAGTTGGCCACAACTGAACAACTCAACAATTCTTTTTCATGGATGTGTATCTTCTTTTAGCTCTCTGAGGTGACTAAATATATACATAAACTTCTAAAATTCAAAAATCATTTTCTTAAATTATCTCTATTTCTTCTGAGTTCCTGTTTTATTTTAATGTTTGTTTGCTTTAGTCTCTTTCACTTTCATGTGGGATACTTTGTGTAGATTTCTGGTGATTTCAGGCTGTCCATTCCTATGTAACAGTGAGCATCAGTGTGATTGACAGCTGTGTGTGTGGGCAAGGATTTGACTGGTGGGCTTCATCCTCAGGCCATTTCATTGGGAAACCATGAAAAGCCAACACTTTGAGGATTTCTCTCGGGGGCAGGTAAATTTTTTTCCAGTGAATCTTCTATCCCCGGGGACATATGCCTGAAAGTTCCTTTCTGGGAAGGAGTCTGGTGGAGGGCCCTACTATTATCATGTGAACTGACACTTAATCAGACATCTGCCCTTTTTCTTGCTGGAATCCCGGAATTTGGGGATGCTCTGATTCAATTTCTCTAGAGAAACCTCCACTCTCTGGTAGGGGCATGGTTCCTGACCGTGTGATGGAAGGGTATCTAGAGTTGTAATTTCTTCATAGATCTCTTCTAGCCAGTTCCCTAGAGTCTAATCCCATGATTCAAACTTGCTTCTTGCAGAACCTGCTGCCTCTAAGACCCCTGCCTCTCTGGCCTCTGTGGGGAGAGTCTGCTCACTCATCACCATCAGTTCCTCTCCAGGTCCTTTAAGTCTTAGTTTCCTCTATTCTGGCGACTCTGTTACCGTTCTCCCAGCCACTTTTTTTCTTCTAAAAAATATTTATTTATTTGGCTGTCACGTGGCACACAGGATATTCTATCTTCATTTCGGCTGCAAGATCTTTAGTTAGGGCATATGGGATCTAATTCCCTGACCAGGGATCAAACCTGAGCCCCCCTGCACTGGAAGAGCAGAGTCCTAGCCATTGGACCAGCAGGGAAGTCCTTTCCAGCCCAAATTACTGAACTCAATCTTGTCCATCGATGTCCTCATTTCCACCCTCTGTATTCTCATGAGTCTTTACTTTAAAAAGAATTTTGTGGAGTCTGTGGAGGAAGAGGAGATAAAGATACATGATCAGTTTGTTATCTCTAACTGGAAGTTCATACCTACCTTGAAAAATGGTTTCAGATTATATAAATAGTACATACTTGGTAGAAAATTTGAAGCAAACTTGTATGATCCTACCATCCAGAAATAATCAATATTAACATTTTAGTGTATGGTACCTTTTTTTTTAAATAAACTTTTTGTTTTAAAATAGTTTTAGATTTACAGAAAAATTACAATGATGGTACAGAGTTCTCATATACTCCTCACCCAATTCCCTCTATTATTAACATCCTACATCAGTATGGCACATTTGTCATGATTAATGAATCAGTGTTGGTACACCATTATTGTTGTTCAATCTCTCAGCTGTGTCTGACTCTTTGTGACCCCATGAATGACAGAGTCCAATCTTAATTCAGTTTTCTGTAGTTTTTCCTCCAATTTCCCTTTTCTGTTGTAGGATCACATCCGGGATACTATGTTATCTAGTTGTCATGTCTCCTTAGGCTCTTCTCGACTGTGACAGTTTCTTGGAATTTTCTTGTTTTTGATGACTTTAACAGATTGACAGTCAGGTATTTTATAGAATGTCATTCAATTTGGATTTGTCTAATGTTTTTCTCATGATCTGACTGGGGTGTGGATTTTGGGGAGAGGAAGACCACTGTCATCATATCAAGAACACATATATCAACATGACTTCTCCATCTCCTTGAAGGCAGAGTATCTGTAATACACAAGTTATTTGGAATTCTTCTATATGGAGGTTCACCTTTTCTCCCTCATTTATCTAATTATTCAATTTTTTATTTGTATTAATATGTACTCATGAATATTCATTTTATACTTTGGGTTATAATACAATAACACTTTATTTTCTTGTTCAAATTGTTACAGTTTTAGCCCTTAGGAGCTGTTTCAATTGGCTTCTGTATTCCTTTGTATTCTCTAGCCACTCCAAACCCCATCATTGTGGAGTTTTGAGCTTTGTAAGATGCTCCTGGATCATTCTGTATATTTCCTGCCCCAGTTCTAGATCAACCATTTCTTCAAGGTGACCTAGTCCTTTTATTGAAAAATGGTATTAGAAACCAAGTTCTGGGCAGTAGGTGTGCTTGTTGCTACTGGGATGTCATTGCTTCTTGATCCTTTAGACTGACACAGCAAGGAAATAGATGTGTGTATACTAACCCATATATGTGTACATATATCTGTAAATATTTCCATATGTAACCATCTGTATTATATCAAGTTATACATGATTTCCCACTTATGTCTCTTAAGTCATTACCACATGGATCATTCTACCCTTCTCCTGTCTGTCTGTAAACACCTACTCCAACAATAAGAAACCTGGCTCTCGCCATCTGCCATTCATTTACTTAATTATTCAATTCCAGTGTACAGGTGTTGTCAACCACCTGCTTTTTAAGTTAGGAATTTAATTATCCCCAAACTACTTATGTAACATGTCCAAGATTCCATAAAGGACTTTATGCACTCAGTCCTTGTAGTCCCTGATCTGCTGCCAATCTTCAGTTTGCCAAACTAAAACGCCGATTCTCACACCAATGTCCTCTCTAGGCTTGGGTTGACTGAGTTTTTTCTAGTCTCTGTCCAGCTGAAATGTCCTTCTGTAGGTCTGCTGACAGGAATGCATCATTTCAGACACTGCCTGAATAACAAACTTGTATTCTACCAGATCTATGCCTAAATGGTTGACCAAGTGGTATAAAAGGCAGAGCTTGCCTCTGCTGTGAGGAGAGGAGTACGTTCTCTACATTCTTCCTCACTGTAGACAAAGTTCTCAGAAGCCACTTGGGCCGCAATGAGAGATAGAAGTATCCCTTAAATGGTGTGTTCCCACATCACCACACACCACACTGCCTGAGGAAACACTGCTATAAATAGCACATGGTCTCCTTACCAGTCGGCCACAGCCGGGTTAATCCAGACATGATGGAGACTTGGTAGGAAGAGGAAAAAGCAGAAAACTAGATAAAGCAAGAAGAGGGGAGGAAGAAGGATGATGTGGCAAGGGTGGTGATGATATTAATAATACATGTAATTAATGATTTTAGTAATCACTGATATTTGCAGAAATCTTCCACATGCATGGTCTCATTTATTTAATTAAGTGTAACAACTTGAGAAAGTAAATATTTAGTTCATTTTAAGCTATCTTATAGGTTAAAATGACTTTTGTGGGTTCTAAATTCAGAGTTCCTTGAGCCTGGAATCCAAGCTGGGCCAATGAGAGTTCATCCTGGGACTGTTGCTATTAATAGAACTATTGGAAAATAGCATGTTCTCTTTTCATTGGAATTATAAAATAAGCATGGGTGGGTGTTCAATATATCTAGTTATCTGTTTGTTTATTTATTTGTTTATATGCATAGAGGAAGATCTGAAGATAGTATCCCAAATGTTGACATCGATTCATTTTGAGGGGGTTAGGTAATTGGTGATATTTATGGTTTTTACATGTTCACATATTATTTATGTTTTTTATAAAGTAGCATATTACTTTATATTATCATAAATTTTTCTGTTGTAAATTATTGTTTTAAATTTTATACTATATGTATGTTAAAAAATATATCATAATATATTTATGTTTTCTTATTAATAGAGTAATTTTTATACTAATGTAAGACAGAAATCCTTTACCCCCATTTTTTAAGAATCATTTTGCACCTTCATAGCTGTTACTTTATTTTTTAAAAAAATGTTTATTTGGCTGCATCCAGTCTTATAGTTGTAGCACGTGGGATCTTTGTTGTGGCACATGGGTACTGTAGTTGTGGTGCATAGGCAGTTTAATTGCTCTGTTGCTGTGGAATGTGGGATATTAGTTCCCAGACCTGGGATCGAAGCCGTGTCCCCTGCATTGCAAGGCAAATTCTTAACCACTGGACCACTAGGGAAGTCCCCATGTAACCTCTTGATGTCCATTGATTCCTTCCCTTGGTTACTGACTCAAGCCCAGTTCCCTATGCCTGGTAGGACATGCACCCTTAATCCCAGGATGATCCAGTTCCCTAGAATAACTTTTTCAAAATAAAGTTTTTTACCTTTTCAAAGTAAAGTATTTGTGAAAAAGATTTTTCAAAATAAGAATATTTAGGAACTGAGAGGTTCTGTTGGTTTTGGCCACATTCCGTCAGACACTGCTGCTGCTGCTAAGTCGCTTCAGTCGTGTCCAACTCTGTGTGACCCATAGACGGCAGCCCACCAGGCTCCCCTGTCCCTGGGGTTCCCCAGGCAAGAACACTGGAGTGGGTTGCCATTTCCTTCTCCAATGCATGAAAGTGAAAAGTGAAAGTGAAGTCGCTTAGTCGTGTCTGACTCTTAGCGACCCCACAGACTGCAGCCTACCAGGCTCCTCCGTCCATGGGATTTTCCAGGCGAGAGTACTAGAGTGGGTTGCCATTGCCTTCTCCGCGTCAGACACTAGGCTTCATCAAAGAGCAGAGTGGAAAGGTGGGTGAGGTTCTGGTGTCATGGAGGTGCTCCTGCTCCAAGCTGACAGTGGCAGGGGTGCCAGGGGTGGATGGGTCAGTTTCACTTGGTTTTGTAGTCATTTTAGAAGAAGCTCAGTTTTTTTTTTATGTAGCCCTGCCAGAGGGAGGAACAAATCACAACCCCCAGACAAAAGAGAAGCAGCGCCAGTGGCCACGATCTTGCTGGGGTTTCCTCCTCCAGGTTTGTGAGAAATCTGGGAATTGTACGCAGACCTGCCCTCCCTGCCCATCACCCACTCAATCCAGCTCTCTCCCACTGTAGACACAGGCCCCACTCTCAAGTCCCCAAAGCACAGCTAAGGCCACTCTGCAACATTCAGAAAACTTCCCATAAACCCTGACGAGATGCCACTCATTCCATAAGAAAACCACCTTTTATAATTATGATGCAGAGCCTGTAGTTTCACATTGTTCCACATTGCATTGTCTCTTTTCCAGAAAAGGTTTACGTTTTATCCCTGCATAACCCAAAATCCTATTAAAATACTTGCCTAAAAACAAAAGGGATTATTCCCACAAGAACAATTTGCTTCCCCCTCCACAGGAGATAGAGGAACTGGGATGAAAACCCAAACCCACACAGTTTAGACTAGCACTTTGTTCCCTTTTCTCATCATTGCAGTTTTCCAAAATAGTAGAGACCACTTTCTTCTACACATTTCAGTATCTACCCATTTGGAAACAAAAGCCTGGGTCTAACAAGGGTCGCGGGCTTGGGTGGGGTGGGTGTGGGTGGGGAGTGTGGATAAAGGGGTGAGGTGTGTGCTCTGGGATTGACTTTAGGAGGAGGGAGGGAGGTCAGGACACAGAAAGCACCAATTTCCCTTTGGCTTGGATTTTACATCTTGGCGTCAGAAGTAGGGAAAGAGAGATAGACAGCCATCACGGGCAGTTGACCTGACCACTGAGTGTTTATTTCGTCTTTAAAGGAGGCACCTAGAATAGATGACTTCTCAGGTTCCTTTCAGCTTCCAAGCTCTCTGGACCTCAGCCAGGTCAGTGAGGTAAGGGGCTTGCTACCCATGTGTAGGTCGCTACAGACCTTTTCCTGGATTGCAATCAGAGGCTGCCTGCCCACCTGCCAGAGAGCACTCATTCTCCTGATTCCAAGGGCGCCTACACCTCCCAGACTTCTTAGCTTGAGATAACAGCCTTTTGTCCTCTCAGTGACTCCACACCCATGGGGAGAGGGAATGAGGAAACCTTCGGGAGAGTGGGGCCTATCTGATGAAGGTAAGAGGTGGGAGGCTGCCCCGTTGCTTCTCGTGCCTTCCAGGTTCCCAAGGGCCCCCACCCAGCTCAGGAGGCGTTTCTGGGCTTGGCTTCCTGGCAGAGGAGGTTTGCAGGCACTGGGGGAACTGAGGAGGGTGGTGAAGGCCCTTGGCTCATAAATCTTCATCTTGGGGCTTCATTAGGGATTTTTTCCAAGGACTCTTCCAGGGTGGAGGTGGGTGTCTTCTAATGGGTTCCCATCAGACTCAGGATCAGGTCCCAACTCCTCAGCCTGGCATCAGGATTCTGCAAAATCTTGCCTCAGCCTTCCTGGCCAAACCCCTCTTCTGTTATTTTTCCCAGACCCACTGAGCTCTAGCAACATAGAACTACACTCTAGCAACATAGAACTACATTTCCCTGGACACATTATGCATGTTCACATCTCTGTGGCTACTTTGCATATTGTTTCCTCTGTCTGAAGTGCCCACTGACACTTCTCAAAGAACTCCTATTCATCCTTCAAGACCCTACTCATTGCTTCTTCAAAGCCTTACTTGACTCCTTACACAGGGTTGATTGCTCTGTGCTCCCAAGGGATAGGGTTCCTTTCCTGGCTCATCACCCAATAGGGTAATTATTGGGATTTGCATGTTTATCTTCCTCCTAGTGGCTCCTCTAGGGCGGGGACCGTGTCATTTACTTTGGTAAACCCAGGCTAATAATTCTTCAGGCAACATTTGTGTTAGAATGAACACCATTTCTGCTAGATTCATGGTATTTTGAGTAGCATTAAGAGAATGCTTCTGGGGACTTTCCTCATGGTCCAGCGGCTGGGACTCTGTCCTTCCAATGCAGGGGGCATAGGTTCAATTCCTGGTCAGGGAACCAGATCCTACATGTCACAACTAAGATCTGGCGCAGCCAAATTAAATAAATAAACATTAAAAAAAAAAAAAGAGAGAGAGCAAGAGAACACTCCTGTTACCATGGCCATTTCTTGGCCCACAATACTATTTCTCCAGACAGAGGTCATATATCTGTGAGTCTATGTATTCACATAGCATCAGTACAGCACTCTTCAGGTAATTTCATATCTGATTTATTTATTTTATGCATTTACCTGATGGGTGGTTATTATAGTTACCATCATAAGATGAAGAGACTGAGATGCCAAGAGATTAAGCAGCGTCATGTTCAATGTTACAGTCTGTGTATGGCAAAGCTGGACCTTGAACCTGGGTATTCTTACTGTAAGATCTCTGCCGACACCAGAGATTCTCAATAATCTTTGTATCAGCATCACCTGGGAACTGGTTAGACATGCCCATCATCGGGCCCCACCGCAGACCTACAGAATCAGAAACTTCTAGGGTGGGCTCAGCAATGCTTTAACCACCTGCAGGTGATTCTGTTCCGCACTCAACTCCAAGAACCCAGGCCTACATCCTCAGAGCTACTCCAGTGGCTGCCCAGAGCCAGAGGAGGGCGCTCCAAGGCAAACTTTTACCCCTGAATAGTCATGGCTTCTGCGATAGAAACCTAGCCCCTGGGTAAAATGGAAGAAAACACGTTGACTGGGAGTTAGGAGCCAGAGTTCTAGTCCCATGGGTTCTGCAATTATTGACGGTGATTTTGAGCACCTCCCTGGGTCTCAGTTTTCACATCTGTAAAATGAGGATGTTGACTAAATGATCTCATCTCTAATTTCCCTTTATGCTCTGTTATTCAGCTCTCCTTTGGACTATGCTGTCCATGGCAGGACTGGGATGAAGATGGAGTATGTGTGCTCATTTTTCATGAATTTTCCCCGTACTTGAAAATTGATCATTTCCAAATTCCAGATCCTTGGGCCAGCTATCCTCTTATCATCTTCTTCTTTGGGGGCAGAAAATGGGAGCAAACATTTGAGTTGACTCATGAAACTTAATTAGGCAAAAGATAGAGAACTGTTTAATAATGTTGGATTGGACCCCCTCCGGTTGCCTGAGGCTCCTCATCTGAGCCTCTCCCCTGGTTCCTCTCCTGTCGCCTGCTTCCTCACTCTAACTGTGCCAGATGCTCTTGCTCACAGGACTGTCCCCTGTCCCTGTCCCCACTGTGAGCTTCTGTGTCCTCTGCCCCTCTCTGTGGGGTTGCCTGATTCACGGGCTCTTGATAAGTGCCCATCCTTCTGAGGAGGGGTGAAGGGTGATGTGTCAGGGTGACTTCCTAGGTGCTTGGTGACCAAATGGGAGAGCCCCATGAACAGAATGAAGCCCTGTCCTCCTGTTTTCATGTGGACCCCATGGCTCTCCCAGGAGCACACCTGATAGTGGATGATGTTGTGTTCATTGGTACCTGCTGGGGCCCAGCATTTAACCGGCAGCTGGAAAATCTCCTGTGTGCAGCAGGCTGAAAAGAAGGAAAAATGCCTCTTGCCCCTTTGAGATAATGTTAAGAAATTCAAGGTGAATAATTGCATAGTAAGAGTAAAGCCCTAAGGGACTTCCCTGGTGGTCCAGTGGTTAAGAATCTGCCATCCAACGCAAGGGACACGGCTTCGATCGAGGATGCCCCGGTGGAGGATGCCCTGGTCCCACATGCCTCAGGGCAGCTAAGCCCACACATTGCAACTAAGACCCAACGCAACCAAAAAAAAAAAAAGTAGAGCCCCCCTGAATCAGAGAGGTGGATTGAAGAATTTTAATCTCTTAGGACCTGGGTGTCAGCAGGAAAACATGGCTGAGCTCTCAAGTCCTGAGGGGCTGTGAGTATGTGGGCCGTTCTAGAAGTCAGTTAAAGAAGATATTGCCTTCAGCAAAGTCACAGGTGCCAGATAAATAGCACAAGTGTCTGTTAAATCAGTGTCAGGCTCAGAGGGAGACTCAGCATGAGGTTTCCAGAGTCCAGGAAAAGCCTAAAAACTGCAGGACATCACGTGTTGCTGGCAGCCTTTGGGTTAAAAACCAAAAAAGGTGGTTCTTAAACAAGGTCCCAGAGAGAGCAGGAGCCGATGTTGATCCATCATCAGCTAAAGCTCAATGAGGCTGCCCTTCTCAGCTGCAAGTGACCCAGGAAGCTGGACTCCTCTTGGACTGAGCATCGGTGGAACTACACGTAAATAAAGAACATGTGTGTATTCCAAACTCATCAAATTGTGTACATTAAGTACCTTCAGCTTTTTGTGTGTCAGTCATACCTCAATAAAATGATTTTTTAAAAAGAATATGTATGTGGATTTGTGTGTAGCTCTAGCTTCTGTTGTTGTTCAGTCACTCAGCCTTGTCCGACTCTGCCACCCCATGGACTGCAGCACTCCAGGCTTCCCTATCCTTCACTGTCTCCCAGAGTTTGCTCAAACTCATGTCCATTGAGTCAATGATGCCATACAACCATCTCATCTGTCACCCCCTTCTCCTCCTGCCTTCAATCTTTCCCAACATTAGGGTTTTTTCAAATGTTTTTTTGACTCTTCTAGGTTTTTTTTTTTGACTCTTCTAGGGTTTTTTCGTCTCTTCTCATCAGATGGCCAAAGTATTGGAGCTTCAGCTTCAGCATCAGTCCTTCCAATGAATATTCAGGGTTAATTTCTTTTAGGATTGACTGATTTGATCACCTTTCTGTCCAAGGGACTCTCAAGAGTCTTCTCTAGCACCACAGTTCAGAAGCATCAATTTTCCAGTGCTCAGTTTTATGGTCCAAATCTCAATATACCCTTTAAATCAGCATACATTGTCAGTAGTTATTGATCTCCATTCAGTGCCCTGGAGTCCCATGTTCATAACTTCAGCTGATGGATGCTTTCTTTGTGCATCCTGGTCCCCCACAGTGGGCCTGGTAGTTGAGTTCAACCTGGAAACTGATGACCTGCCTTAGTGGACCTGAGACTTCTCAGTATTCCGGGGACTTGAAGGCTGGGGGAAGAGCCAGGCATTGGTTAGGCTTTCTGGGACTGCTCCAGAATGGGTCCCTCCCTTCCCCAGTCTGCTCCTGTCCAGCTCAGTCTAAAATTGGCCTGCTCTCCTGCAAGACTTGGATTAAGGGATTCTTCTGCACAGGTTCAGAATGGATTTCAACCTCACTCATTAGAATCTCCTAAGCATCCTACTCTACATCTTAAATGACTTTACAGATCTCAGAGCACTCAGTTCTGGTGTTGTCTTCCATTCAAATATTTCTCAAGTCCAAATACTTTGGTCCTTTGTTTCTGAGGTTGTGCAAGGAGAGAGGGGAGCTGTGAGCTATAGACTGAGCAAGCTGATTCACTCTAGCTGTGGGCTCTTTGGCAAGTCATTTTGCTTCTCTGGGCCTCAATTTTATCATCTGTAAAATGGGAATGTTGATTCAGGTGCCCTCTGAGGTCTTCTGGCCCTAACATTCTGAGATTCTAGATTCCAGTTTGACCAAAAGAGAAGGCTCAGAAGTCCTGTCTATCACCGCATGATGTCCAGGTGGAGGTAGAAAGGGCTGCGTGTAGTGTTAGGACAGCTGGGAGGACTCCGGGCCCGAAATGTGCTTTCCCTTCACGGACTTGGATTAGGAGTGCCTGTTGGGTGGGGCCTGGCTGGAAGGAGTGAGACAGTCTCTTCCAGACGTCCCTCTGCCTGAGTGGTTGCCTCACAGGCTGTTACGTAGCTCTCCCTACCACTTTCCAGGGTGGGGCGGGGAAGGGCAGCTGGGGAGCAACTGATGCAATAGGCAGGCTCAAGCCTGTGTTCTTCGACAACTAACTAAGCAAAAGTCGGCTGGCTGGGCTGGGCCGACCTGGACAACAGCTTCAGGGCCCTACTCTTTGCAGAGTTTCAGCTTCCTCTTCTTTTCCTGTAATTGAAATGGGGTTCATTCTCTGGTCACCAGAACCAGTAATTGACATTTTGTATTATACGTTTACTCGTGAAGCTCTTTAATCTTATAGCTTAAGAGAATATCCTTCCTTGCTAGGAATGGGGACATGCACGAGTACACATACACAGTGTAAGGACACACACACACGGTGTGGGGACATGTGTGAGTACACACACACACATATACAATGCGAGGACATGCATGAATATGCACGTGCACACACACACAGTGGGGTTCTCCAGAGGTAGGATAGCTGTTTTGAGAATCTGCTCCCACCAGACCATGCTTCCCACCAGCTCTTCCAGGAGGAAGTGGATCCAGTCAAAAGGATCAGAGAGCATCCGAAGATGGGGAAATTTCCTCTGTATAGCCAAAGCCTCCAAATATGCCCCAAGGGATGCCATTTCTATTCAAGGCCCATCTATCAAATATAAATGAGTCTCTGGGCTACTTTCCATCTCCCAGGGATCTGGATGCCCAGAACATAATAACTAATCTTTTAAGTTAGTGAGAGGGAAAAGAAAGGAAGTGCATCAAGTTCTCAACAAAAGGAAAATGGCTAAATATTGCACTCAAACTAGCTTGATAATGAGCAACTATGCCTCCATCATAAATTCCAAGGAACTTTGTCTTACTAAACCCATGCTTCAAGGCTCTGTATTCCTTGCAAAAGGCTCAAGAAGGAAAGTTGAAGTCCAGTTGGGCTCTACGTCCCTTGTAATTATCATAATTTACTTTGTACTTGCTGTGTTTCAGGTCCTACGCTAAATGATTTATGTGAATTATCACATTTCATTCTCACAAAAACCCTATGAGATAGGCTACTATAATCCCCATTTTACAGATGCAGAAACTGAGGCACAGAAGTTTAAGTAACTTGCCCAAGGACACAGGGCTAGTAAGTGGTAGAGTCAAGGTGTTAACCTGATTCTCCTGACTCCAGGGCCTAGGCTCATAACAGTCTGAAAAACCCACATGTACAAATAGAGAGTTTAAGTGGCATAGAATCCTTCAGATTACAAAAGGATTTGTCAGAATGTTCTCTAAATCACAAATTCCTCTATAGCTTTAGTCGATAAAGTCCATAATTTTATTTTCCAGAGTTTGTTTTATTTTTTTATCTGTCATTATTTTTTTTGGAAAGTTTGTTCCAAATTTTTAGGAATGTATTTTTTTCTTTTTTAAAAAGTTATTTTTATTTATGCTGGATCTTTGTTGCTGCACAGGCTTTTCTCTAGTTGCGGCAAGTGGGGGCTACTCTCTAATTGTGGTGTGCAGACTTCTCATTGCAGTGGCTTCTCTAGTTGTGGCTCCCAGGCCCTAGAGTGCAGGCTCGGTAGTTGTGGTACATAGGTTTAGTTGCTCTGCAGCATGTGGAATCTTTCCAGATGGGGGATCGAATCCATGTTCCCTGCATTGGCAGGCAGATTCTTATCTACTGTACCACCAGGGGAGTCTAGGAACATATTTCTTAATCTAACACACAGACTTTTGCTCTTTGGGAAGTGTCACTCCTAGACTTTCATCAAATCAGTTCATTCTGTTAATAGTTAACAACTGACTTGCTGTCTTATTGGCACTGAATACATTTAGAAAGGAGCTTCGGGCAAGGTAGTTCTAATTTAAGTATGAATTGTATAATTATACATTTGTACATATTCACACATAATCACATTGAATCAAAGGGGGACAGCCTGAAAGAGTGAAATTGGAGTGTTTTCATGGTAGAGCAGGAGTTGGGGGCTTTCTTCTTGATTCGGCTGTCATCTTGATTTATAGATGTTTTATCTCATTAACCTTAATGTCATGGAGCTAATTAGTAACTCTGAAAACTGCAAAACACACTTGAAGCACTCCTGTAGCTCTTTAACTTCACCAGGCACCAGATTAAACTGGACTCAGTTATTCTGAATCACAGAAGACATCTTTCGAAAAGTTTTGCCTCCTTCATTTGGAATGGCTTACTGCCATGAAAATCAAGGTGGATGTGGATCCCAATTTTCCCTTTTGGCTGCACATCACGTTACATCAAAACTGTCTGAATCCATCAAATCTCTTGCCTCACAGAGAGACAGACACATGCAGATTGCTGTGATTACCTCTGTTTGGGTTAAGTAGTCCCAGGACCCTGTGGAGGGGCCTAAGGATCTCACTGCCTGCGTTCTGCCTGCTGGTGAGCATCAGGGCAGCCATGTGGGGACCCAGCGCTGTTCAGGAGGCTGCCATCTTCAGGATGCAGAAGGTCCCTTGGGTCCTAAGAGTACTATGGGCATCCTTTTCCTTCTTTCCCTCTTCTCACCTCTGGACCAAGACCCCGATGCACAGGTAGTTACAGTCTCTTCCCTTCTGGCTTTCTATGGGAGGACTCTGGGCTGCTTGGCAAGTCCTCCCTGCCCACCCCCTCCCTTTTCTTATGGCTGAATTAGATGGTTGCTAGGATAGAGGATGGCAGACATCAAAGAGGCTAAATTAATCTACAAGATAAAGGGGAAAGCCATTCTCTGGAGAGAGAATGGGCTAGGTATGGCTATTGAATGGGACTTTGGGTGAGAAAAATGGTCACTTCTCAGGAAACTTCTCAAAGGTTTCCATGATTTTTAAGGCATTTGGAGTTCAACTTATGTTTCTTTTGAATAGGATACCATGTAAAGATGGAACTATATAAGGAAGGAAGGGGGCTCAGGTTTATTCAAGTTACATTTCAAATAATTTTTTTTAAGAAAGGAAAATGATTTTTCTAAGATGCTGACTTGCAGTGGGGTTTTCTGAATTTGCCTGGCCCTGGAACAGGACTGTGAATTGTAGGAGTAATAGAGAGCGACCTGTGATGACATATTATAAGGTGGGGAGCCTTAGATCTGTGCGTGAAGCTGAGATTTCTCCTAGGAGGATTTCGCATGAAGAATAAACTCCAATGCTGGAATAGGTGATAACAAGTGAATCTCTATTCTTGATTCAGTTTGAAAATGGACTAGATTGTTAACATACAGATGAATTTTTGTGTGGGCCTTTGTTCCTTAAGTGCCAAACTGATGTTCTAATGCCATTTGACATGTCTCCCAGCTGAGTGACTCAGCCCTGGCCTCATGGACCCTCCGCAGGCTCTCCCTCCCTCAGGGGTGCAGGTGTGTCCCCACCTCTGTCAGAGGCCAGGAAACTAACCACAATCTCCTGGCTAGAGACACAGGCTTCTGCCTTGGAGGCAAAACAGGGTGAAACACAGGCAGGCAGGATCCCAAACCACAGAAGCTCAAGTTAGGTCATCCTTGTGAACATGACAACTCGCTGTCTCTCTCGATCAACAAAAAAGAAACACAGACCCATTCAAAATGGCCCTAGAAAACTGAAAATTTGCATGACTATGGCAACTCGCCATTGAATGCTATTCCTAAACAACATGAAAAGTTAATTAGCCATTCTTTTCACTAGGCAAGAAAGGTGCAATGATACATTCACGCAAGGACAGTGGAGTACAGGAGTTTAAATCACTTTTCTGGCAGCCAATGAGTACAGTATCAGAGTTCATGATCCCTCCTTATATGCACCTGGCAACTTGGGGGATTGGGTGCTAGGCAGGGACCATCCTACCAGGAGATGCCAAGACATTCAGAGGATTGTTTCCCTCTGTGGGACCCGCCTCTCTGGAACACTTAGAAATTATGTTGAGGATTGGGTTGAAAGGGAGGAAGTCATGATGGAAAATTATTATTCTTTTGAAAACAGTTATTCATGGGGACGTCCCTGGTGGTCCAATGGCTAAGACTCCATGTTCCCAATGCAGGGGGGCCTGGGCTCGATCCCTGGTCAGGGAACTAGATCCCACATGCTGCAACTAAGACCCAGTGAAGCCAAATAAATAAATAAACTTTTTTTTAAAGAAAGGAAAATAGTTATTCATTGAAACTTTGCCATGACTAGTATGGCCATTACCATAGTCATTTTACTTTACCTTAAACATGGACCCCAGTTCAAGACAGAGGTACATGAGCCCTAGGGAATGCACAGTTACTATTTATTCAATTCATTTGCAGGAATCAAGCAAATGAAATTGATGATTAAAATGACATTGCTTTAGAAGGCATTCTCTCGTGTTCACGGTATATTTAAAATAATCATTAGGAAAAAGGTCATGGTGTTTTGAAGAATCTGTCAGAAATCTTCAGCCCAATTTGTTCCTAGGGCAGGTTGAGAATGGATTTCCTTTGGCTGGAATCCTAGCTTCTATTGTTAGGATGATGCAGACATTTTGGATAATAGTACACATGGGAAAAACAAAGAGAAATATTTTCTCTTCTAGACAGACACCCTTGAAGACTACTTCAAATATGAATTATTGGTCTGTTCCTCTAAGGCTAGTTAATAACAAACACGTTTGTCCTTTGTAGGATCTACTATTTCCCCAACCCACAAAAGCCATACTGGTTGCCTTTGACTCTGGGGTAGGTCTTACTGACATCTATTTTAAACAGAGGAAAGAGGAGGTATACTAGAATTGTTGCTGAGTGTAATTAAATTCTACCCGCTATAAACATGTTGGAGTCAGCTTCATGGATTCCCTCCTCCAGACCAGAAGGGTTATTTCTGGAGCTGGGGCTCCTTTGGCCACCCATACCCCACTAGTTGGCTCAGCCCCTGGTTCTTGTAGCAGACCTACTTGAGAAGACCAGTGTTATTTTTTGGCTGCAATTTCGTATAGCCTTTTCATCTTCACAGATGAGACAACTAAATACATTCCTGCCTCACATGGCCATGAGTTCTGCTCTGTGCCAGCATCAGGACCAATCTTGTCTTGGACAGAGGGCTAGAAAGACTTGGACCCTAGAAGTTGGCATTTAGTCACGGTGATTACTGGCCCCACTCTAGCCTCATACCTGGCCCCAGAGACTGGACTCTTAGCTCATCCACTCACTTGACAAATATTTATTGAGCTCTTATTATGTGCCAGGCTCACAAATATGGCAGTAACTGAAAGAAGTGAAAATCTCTGCCCTTCTCTAACTTAGACTCTGTTTTAAGGAGCCGAGCCTTGTCTTCCCATTCCTCTTTCAACCTTGATTCCCTAAGCAGTTAGTCACTTCTAGAACAATCTTTCTCGAACCTCAAGGTGCTTATGAATCACTTTGAGTTGCAGATTCTGATTCAGTGGGTCTAGGGTGGGGCCTGAGATTCTGAATTCCTCACAAGCTCCCAAATGATGCTGCTACAGCTGCTGGGGGTGTTGCCTGGATTACGCTATGAGTGGCATTGATGCACCATCGGTGAGTCTTTCAGAAACACAGAATCTAAAAAAAAAGAAATCTCAAGCCTTACTTTGGACCTCATGGCTGAGAATCTGCCTTTTGACAAGATCCCCAGGAGTTTCTCCCCACGGTCTAAAACAGTGATTCCCAAACCACATGAAACATCAGAAGCACCAGGTGAGAGTTACAAACCACCTGCAGGCCCCCATCCCCCACTGAGTTGTATTATTTGGTGTTGAACACCCCACATGATTCTGATGGATAGTAGGTTTGAAAACCTCAAAGAGCATTTTCGGAGGGCACTTTCCTATGCTCATGGGACCTCACAGCGAAAAAAGCCTTAGAGATGACCTGAGGATAATCATCTGAGATTGTGGTCTCCTCTGAAGTTACTGTCACACAAGTTCCAGGTAAGGAACTGAGGCCATGTCCTCGAGCAGGGCCCCTGGCTGGTACACGGTGGGGTCAGGCCTTATACCAAGTTCTCCTTCCACCGCAGCTGCCTCTCCTGCTGCTGTGATGCAAAACAGCTCCCACCACCCCCCCCCCCACCAGATTGCTTCTCCTTGACCACACCCCAAATCTTCCTTTCCTCCCGCCAAGAGTTGCAGCCCATTACCTCCACACCCTCACACCCGCTTTATTTCAGCACCCACAGTTGCCACCTTCTCCCCACCTGTGTCACCAGCCATGTATTTAACTGGTTGACTTTCCCCAAAGGCTGATTCTGCCAGCCCTTTGATAACGTTGCAGCTCTTCTTGGGGAGGTGCAGTGTGTGGGTGGGAAGGGTGTTGTCTGCGGGCCTTCCATCCATCTCTCAGGAAGGCAATTAAGCTTCCTGCTCTTTGTCTTCAGTTCCAGCGCCTTTTTTGCTAAGTATTCTGCAACCTTCTGGAATGCAGGTGAGCACCTCCTCTCTCTACTGACAGCCCCAAGACTTCCTCATTCTTTCAAGCTGGCTATATTCTCCCCTCCCCTGCCTACACAGGTAGGTGCTGCTCACCGTCAAAGTTAAATGGACACACATGGACTTTATGGTCTACGCTAGGGGCCTTCACTTGGAGTCCACAAATCTACTTTAAAATTTTGAGTGTACACTAAAATCTCCTCAGTTCAGTTCAGTTCAGTTGCTCAGTCGTGTCCGACTCTTTGCAACCCCGTGAATCGCAGCACGCCAGGCCTCCCTGTCCATCACCAACTCCTGGAGTTCACTCAAACTCATGCCCATCGAGTCAGTGATGCCATCCAGCCATCTCATCCTCTGTCGCCCCCTTCTCCTCCTGCCCCCAATCCCTCCCAGCATCAGGGTCTTTTCCAATGAGTCAACTCTTCACATGAGGTGGCCAAAGTACTGGAGTTTCAGCTTCAGCATCAGTCCTTCCAATGAACACCCAGGACTGATCTCCTTTAAAATCTCCTAGAGAGTTTAAAATTCCAGACTGCACTGAGATCAATTAAATTAAAAACTCTGGGGGTGGGAGGCAGGCATCAGTTGCTGATAAATCTCCCCAGGCATTTCTAGTGTGCAGCCAAGGTTGAGAACTACTGGAAAGTCCAGGTAAAATTGTTTCTGGACAAGTATATGTCCATTTGGTGGAAAAACTAAGCCACAGCTTTTAGCAGATTCTTAAAGGCTCCAATGACACTCTTCTACTTCCCTTTCACCCCTTTTCAAAAAAGGTGAGTTGACTGGAAGCAGGAGGAGCTTACCAGTTATTACAGAAACACCAAATACATGTGTTAACTAAATAAGCAGGTATTAACATGTAGGGCAGAGAAAGTGCCTATTGTTGCTTCACGAAATGAAGAGGCCTTGCCAATGTTGTGTTTGGTGAGATGGGTTGGTCCCTGCCTCTCTCCCAGTTAACAGGAAAAAGGTGTGATTTCAGATGCTACCACTACAGAGATCTGATCACATCACTTAACTCCCCTACTGCCCACAGAACCAAGGCCACACCCCCACTACATCATCTTGGCTCCTTCCTTCCTGGTTACCTAGCTCCAGGGATCCCTTCTAGTCACTGTGCTCGTTTCTTCACACACTCTAGCCCCAGGAGGATGTGCACTGCTTATTTTATTTATTTATTTTTTGGACAAGCCTGTGCCTTTGCTTCTATTCTTCTCCTGGTTCCTCCCACTCTCCCTGTCTCAAGTGGACCTGGGAGGGGAGGTAGGATTGAAGAGACGGAGAATGGCTGAAGGCAGGGTTCCCTAGTACAGAAGATGCTCAGTTCATACTTGTCAAAGTTAGTGGGGCACCGCTTTGTGTTAAGAGCTCCTGCTGACAGGGAGTGGAGGGTGGCACAAGTGTGGGATTGGGAAGATATACAGAGACTTGGAAGCTCTGGCTCTCAAGGGACTTAGATGCCAGTAGGGAGGCAGACCAGTGATCCAAGGAGGGCAGAAAACATAACAAGTGCTCTTAGGGGAAACTGTGGAAGGTAGGATGGGAAATGGAGGGTCAGGAGAGACTTCCTTCAAAGAGTAACTGTTACTCTTCCAGGAAGGGCACGCTCCATGGAAGAGA
This sequence comes from Dama dama, assembly GCF_033118175.1. Taxonomy (NCBI): domain Eukaryota; kingdom Metazoa; phylum Chordata; class Mammalia; order Artiodactyla; family Cervidae; genus Dama; species Dama dama. Next base: position 33,704,384 of record NC_083691.1, read on the forward strand.
GATGGGGCTGAATTAGGAGAGTGAGGGCAGACTATAGAAGGCACTGAATGCCAACTTGAGGATACTCTCTGCACACAGATTGAACCTGGTTGGTGCCCCTAGGTCTTGCCAGCCTTTAGTCTTTCTCCCTCAAGAAGTTTTTGCTGTAATACTAAGTTGTTGAGGTGGAGGATCCAATTTTGAAACTGTCCAATCTGCCAGGAGGTGCCTGAGTTGGTGAAGTGAAGGTCACTCACTCTCTGCTACCCCAGGGACTGTAGCCTGCCAGGCTCCTCTGTCCTTGGGATTTTCCAGGCAAGAATACTATAGTGGGTAGCCATTCCCTTCTCCAGGGGATCTTCCCAACCTAGGGATCGAACCCAGGTCTCCCACACTGCAGATGGATTCTTTACCATCTGAGTCACTAGGGGAGTCCCTACAGATGTGAGAGCTGGACCATAAAGAAGGCTGAGTGCAGAAGAATTGATGCTTTAAAACTGGTGTTGGAGAAGCCTCTTGAGAGCCCCTTGGACTGCAAGGAGATCAAACCAGTCAATCCTAAAGGAAATCAGCCCAGAATATTCATTGGAAAGACTGATGCTGAAGCTCCAATACTTTGGCCACCTGATGTGAAGAGCTGACTCACTGGAAAAGACCCTGATGCTGGGAAGGATTGAGTTGGTGAAGGTAGAAACTATTTGCACCTTGTCCTGTAGTCTCCCTCCCTCAAATGCCCATGTGCCCAGGCCCCTGGGACAGCCAGGCAGCCAGGATTACTGACCCTGTAGACAAGAACAGTGGCTGTACTTCCCAACTGTAAGTCAGGCAGGATGTAGGTAGGACAGTGGGCTGAACAAATAGGCAGTTAGGGACCTCTCAGCACAGCAGAGAGGGGAACAGCTGTGATCCTAGGTCCTCACGGCCGAATCCCAGTGCTAAGCAGTGTGGGATTGACCAACACAATGCAGACACTGGCTAAGGCCCTGCAAGAGCAGATATTCAATAGATGTTATTGTTTCCCTCCATCTATTTTTCTGGACTGAGAATCTAAGTTAAACAGCTCTACCTTCTCCCAGGTGCCAAAAGAGGATGAGTGCCCCTCCCCTAAGGATTATACCCTTTCCATTTGGGCTGCCAGGATGCTCTAATTGTTCTGCACTTTAATAAGGCACAGAGGGCTCATTATGTAAATTCAGACAAATATACACACACATCCCAGATCATAAATTTCATCTATATTAATAAACATTTTAATTAACACTTACCAACTGCCAACAAAGTGTTAGGTGTAAATAACAGGTGGATGCAGGGTGAAGTAGTAAGACTAGAAAGGCACTGCTTCTCTCTACTCCATACAAAAATTTCAACAAACTGTACATGCTCTTTTTAAAAGTAAGCTTATAAGTTTGCCTGAAGCCTGAAACAATCAACAGTATACAAATTCTTATCATTGTTTGCCATTTAAATGTAAGTATTAATAATTTAACATTTGTATGGTGTATCTCATTCCAGAGTCAATTCATTCATTCATTTATTCATTCATTCAACAGATATTTAATAGAGGCAGCAAGCATTGTTCCAGGCACCAGGATACAGAAGTGAGTAAAGAAGACAAAATTCCTGATCTTAAGATATTTACATTCTGGTGAACAAAGATAGACAATAAGGAAATGAACCAGTATACAAGTAATATTAAATGATAATAAGAACTATCAGAAAATATAAAAGTGGGGTAGAGTGAATAGGGAGTGTGTGCCTGTGTGTGCATGTGCTTGCCCATTGCTTTTTTACATAGAGTGGGCACAGAGGCCTCACAGATTAGGTGACATTTGAGTGACAGGACTTGTTGATGGGTTGGATATAGGGTGTAATAGAAAGAGGTATCAAGTTGGCCGCCAGGGTTTCCATTTTAGCAACTGGAAAAGTGAAATTGCCACATACCGACATAGAGGAAGCCTGTGGGGTGCAGTGCAATTTTGGGAATTTGATTTTGGATGTGTGATGTCAAGGAGGCAATTAAATGCACCAATCTGAAATTTGGAGAAAAGATTGGGACAGGAGACATAAATCTGAAAGTCTTCTGCTTGAAAATTAAAAAAAAAAAATTTATTTGACTGTGATGGGTCTTAGTTGCAGTATGCAGGATCTTTGTTGAATCATGTGGAATCTTTCATTATGGCCCACAGACTCTCTAGCTGTGGTGTGTGAGCTCAGTAGTTGCAGTACACAGGCTTAGTTACTCCACGGCATGTGGGATCTTAGTTCCCTGACCAGGGATCATACCCATGTCCCCTGAATGGCAAGGTAGATTCTTAACCACTGGACTGCCAGGTCCCAGCTTGTAGATTTTTAAAAACATAAGCCAGATGTGACCATAAAGGGAATTAGTGTGGACAGAGAAGAGATCCAAGAACTGGATCTGCCCTCATGACCTCATCACCTCCCAAAAGCCCCACTTGCAACCATCACGTTGGGGATTAGGTTTCAACATATGAATTTGGTGCAGGCGAGGGGATACACAAACATTCAGTCTTTGGCAGATACTGTATAACTGTGGTCCTGATTTGATTCTGAAGTGCTCTTTCCTATCTCTGAGGAGGTGTAGGTTTTGAGTGGTCTTCTGCTGCATGCTGTTCCTGCTGCTGCCAATGTGCCCATAAAGCTCTCTCCTCCCTGGACCAGGCCTCTGCATGGTCAGACAGTTTGGGAAGGAAGACAATGGAAGTATGACAAAAGACTGCAGGGCCTGTGGGTGGGATTTGAAACCTCAAACTGGAATCCAGAGCAATGGCACTGGAAGAGAATGTGGCCATTTCCATAATCCAGAGTTTCCATGACTTGTGGAGTCCAAGATTCTGAGGACATCCCTCAAGAGATGATGCTTCATTTTACACTGTGAGCTCTGAGACAGATTTCATTTAAATGAAAATTCTATGGCTTAAAATAAAACTTGAAATCCCCTAAAATCTAGTCCAGTGCTGTGCATCAAATGGTGACTCCTGTATATCACTTCCTTCCAAAAGAACCAGGGTACCTTGAAGAAATGGCTGATTCCATGTTTGGGCCAGGAAAAGTACAAGGTTAACCTGAGATAGTTGGTGACAGAAAGCAAGGAAGGAAATGCATTGACAAAACACTGGACCAGCTTAAAGGAACTCCTAATGACCTCCTTTGGGAAACTTTGAACATCAAAAATAATAATAACCATGTTTGATTATAAAACAAGGAATAAAAATCCATTATAGTAATACTAAAAATTTAAAGAAAATTACACAAAGGGGAAAATGTCTTTGTCACCATTGGAAGTGATTCTTATGCTAATATCTTACTTGAATTTTAGTAATTAAAGAGAGAACAATTAGCATTTATCTTGCCTTTTTAGGAAGAATTATAATTCTGCCTCAATTGATTATAGAAAGCTTTTCTTTACAGAAGACAACTAACAAATGAATAAGGAATGAAATGTTAGAAAAATTACCACTGTGTACCCAAAAACATAATTCTTGAGTAAAAAAAAAGATCATCAATGAATGCTAAAACCATTGAGGAAAGGTTGATGGGGAGCAAGATATTTTCATATGCTGAAGTATCACCATACAGAAAACTGCAAAGAGAAACAAAATCTACTTTTACAATGAAAAGTAGGGAAAGGTTGTGATGTCTCCAATTTGCTTTTACACAGCTAGGCAAAAACTAACCAAATAATATATATATATATAACATATATATGTACATATATATAACATATATATATACACACATATATGACATATATAACACCTATATATGTTATATATGCATATTAAAAATTCAATATACATAGCAGAATCTTAACATTTACTGAATTGGGTATACAGTTTGTTCATTATACTATCTTTTTTACTTTTTGATATATTCAAAATGGTTCTTCATAGAAAATTGGGGAAGGGGAAGAAATACTGTATAGACTCTGGGCCTTAACTCTGGCATCCAGGCCTTTTAAAGAGACCCAAGATGACTGATACACTCTCAGGAATGAGAATCACTGATTCAGTGCCCACATTGAGCCTGAAACTGAGGTCTGAAGAGTTGAAATGACTTTCCAAGGGACAGAATAAACACTAGAATTCATGTTCCTTGGCTTCCAGTCTTGTGTTTTTTCTTATAAATCTTCAAAAGGAATTTCCTAAATAAAAAAAATTATCCTCTTGAACACCTGAAGCTCTTGTTTGTCAGCAGCTGAACGACACAAGGTAAGGAAGGATTTGGTCACCTAGAGGGTGCTCATTTGTTGGAATCTAGTTATGGGAAAAAAACCATCAGAGGTACCCAGGGCAAGGACAGTCCTAATTTTAAAAATTGAGTTGTAATGGATAACATTTTCTCTTTTTAATAATTTTATTACCTTCAGTGAGGATAATCCATGAGAATAAGTCTTTCACTTGTTTGTAATATTTAATATGTAGATAAAACCACAGATTAGAAAAAACAAATTCTAAAATCCTGATTTTAGCTGGGAAATGAGGTTTTGGCTGAAGTACCTGGTGTTGCAGGTACTTGCAGGTTTCTTGCAGAGAGATGAAGACTGGAAGATGGTAAAGTGGTTAGGTCCCAATGTCTAGTGGGAAAGGCATGAGTCTTTGCAGTCAGACAAACTTTGGGTTCAGATTCTGACTTTGCTATTCACTAGTTTTGTGACATTAAGCAAACTATGTGACTGCTCTCAGTCTCAGTTATTTGCCCCCTATTGCCAGGTAGGTGCTTAGATACAGCAGTTAAGATGCTCAGGGCCCAGCCCTCCTAGAAATCCAACACATAATCAAGGAATAGGGATATTCAGGTGGAGTTCTTAATTCTGGAGGGACTGACAGTAGATGTTAACCAGATGGAGATAGAGCTGGGCTGGAGGAGGAAAACGAAGGCAACAATTTAAGGAAATAATGCAGAAGCCTGATAGCCTGGAGTGGGTGAGGAACATGCAGAGTTCCTGTAGCTTTAATGTAGTCGACTGCGATTATTTAGTGAAACATGTATGGAAAACATCTAACTCTGGCCCAGAAGTAGGAGTTACGGTCTGGGGCGCGAACCCCGAGCGATAACAAAGGTCTTCTCCCAAAATGAAAAGGACTCCACACCTCAGCATCACATAACAGACACCTGGACTGTAGAGATCACAAATAAGAGGCGGGCTCAGCCCTGAGGTTTATGTAGGGGGCGTGGCTGCGGAGAACTTCCGGACATCCTTTTCCGGAACAGGCCTGTGCCCCGGAAGCAGTTGTTTGTTGCGGGAACTTCGGGCCCGTTACCGAGTCTTCAGGGGTACTGTCGCCATGTTCCTGTCAGCGGTTACGTGTAAGTGGGGCTGGAGGCGGCGGCAGGGTCTGCAGCGCGGACGGGAGGTGGTGACAGGTGGGCCCTGGGACATTGCAGGGTGGAGTGCGCGCGCCGGTGGGGAAGCTGCCGCTGCGACTTCCCAGGCCTTCAGGACTACAGCACCCGGCATGCCCCGCGGCGCGCTCCCTGCGGGGTGAGTGGGTCTTGGGGGGGTCTTCGGCGCAGATTTCGGGGCTGTTGCGGCTCATTCGGACGGTAGAGTCTGGCCGGCAGAAGTGGGGCTCTCCCTCGCCCTCTGTAGCGGTGTGTCAGCAGAATCGCTGGACGTTCTAACTGAGAAAACTTCAGAATTTTTAATTCACTCATTTCGAGTTCTTTAGGTGAGAAACAGTGATTGATCCTAGGTCGTACAGCGGGCTGGTAACGAAGCCCACTGGCTCCCAAGACTGTTCTGCGGTGCACCAGGCTGACTTCCCGGGTGGATTTAATTTCCTTTCTCCACCTGACGTGATGGTTGTTGAAGTTTGCATAGGTTAATTTACCAGAGAAAAGGCTTGTTCTAGTGCAAATATTTGCACCTTAGAAGAGGAGCAGATCTTACTTTGGGAGAATTTAAAAGGTAGTTCAACTGAAAAGAGATTGTGTAGAGCATTCCGTCCAGAATTGTGGTGGTCCGATTGGATTTTTGAGAGGCTTCTATAAAATCCTAACGGGATCCCCAATAGCTTGGGAGTAGTTACTTGAGTGACAACTTATGACATATTTCATGATTTAAATATTTTTATTATAATCTTAAAATTTGAGCTTTATTTGAATTTTGCATAAACAAGATAATAAATTGTTTTTTTTTCTTTTCTATCCGACTTTTCCTGCCTATGAAAAAGTTGCCAAGAGCAAGTCAAAGTAAGTAGCAGTTTTTCTTTTTTTTTTTTAAAGCTTGTTTATGTTAGACTCATTAGTTCAGCTACTCTCAATGAATTCTTGTGTTAAATTAAGCATTTGGCTTCAGTTTTCTAAAGTTTGATTTGAGGATTACACTCGAGGAATTGTTTTGGCCCTATGAACTGTTTCCGAAAATATTTTCCCTCCCTCCCAACTGATCTACTTAAGTGAGCTCTCAGTTAATTTACTTAAAAGTTGCTTTTGCTGTCTTGTTCCTAAAGAAATCATCAGGGTCCCCATGCTTTTTGGACTATGACTGCAGTTCTGTTTCCTCAAATTGAGGATCTGGGGCCATTTGTCTGGAGTTCACTACGGGAATATAGCAAAAAAAGCTGTGATTTGACTATCCACAGAGCCAGTTTTGAGTTTTTTAATCTTTTGCATTCATGGTACAAGCATTTCAGAAATCACAAAGGCTAAAGATTCCATGCTGTACCAGAGAGACTATTAATACCAAACTGGTATTTCAAAAATAAATTTTGAAGTAAGATTTTCTGTGTTAAAAATAGAAAAATTCTAAAACAGGCAGCATTTGGTTACAACCCAAGACACATAATCCTTAAAGCTAGGTTTTCTGGATTAAAGTTAATGAAAAACATGTTAGTATTGTTCCCTCAATATCTTTTATTGCTTTATATATATCTTTTCACATAATCCAGCTACTTATTTTTTTTCTTCACATTCTGGGGGAATCTGCTGTGTCTTCAGTTTCTTTAGAGGTGCGCCCTACCGCTCATGTTCTTTGTGTCCTTCTGGTGCCATTTGTCACATATGTCTTGCCTTACAGACCTTGTGTACACAACTCACCTTCCATACTGTTAGTGTTACTTCTCCAGGGTGCAGATGTAGACTTAGAGGGCCTTGCATATAGTGCTTTCCATAGGGCAAATACTTAATATTGTATCACTCTAATGCATGAAGCACTATGCTGAACCTTGAAAGGGATGCAAAGATGTGTAATATATCTTAGGTGCTTCAAATTCTTTTTGGAATTAGACGAGAAATCAAATAGCATGATCTATACAGGAAGATAAGACACCTAAAAAAGTAACAAATGTATGAGGTATTAAATGGTCCAGTGGGACAAAACATGAATTTTGTGCTTTGAATGATTGTAACTTAAACTATGAAAGGGAACAAGGTTTTACACATTGTCAGTATGAAAGTTCCAATCCCTTTATTCTGTTGCTTCCTGATTTCACTCTTACTGCTCATACGTGAAAGATAAAGCTCTTCGGAGACAACTATCTTCCTGACTGGCCTACTAGGGTTACCAGTACTTGTGTATTTTCCTTGTTCTGATTTCTCCTCCTGAAATGTGGGGGCCTGAGTCTATTCCCACAATGCAGTTTGATTAGTCTTCTTGCTTTGGTTAGGTCATTTCCAAAGCACTCTGTGTAATGGAACAAATCCTGGGAATCAGAACCATTCTAAGACATAGACTGTCTTAGAACTGAACTTAAGGTTTAATTGATGTTCCCACAAGTAATACTACTGTATAGTGTTCTCAGAATGTGCCATCCCTCCTACGACTGATTTTAGTCTATTTCCTTAGCTTGTAACAACTTGCTTTTAAATCTTAGAACAATTCTGGTGAAAATGGTGAGCCAAGCTGGAACAGGTTTTTCTTTCAACACTAAGAGAAGCCGACTATGGGAGAAACTGACTCTACTGCATTATGATCCAGTAGGTAAGATTCCAGAAAAGTTGCTCCATAATAAATTCAAGGCCTGTTGCCCTTTTCAGATGACATTGAACAAAGGCAGTTTTGTAGCCCCTTTGTCACTATAGCATTCATTCCTAGTGTATATTGAAAGTTCACTTTGGTGCTAGTTACTATCCCAGGTATTGGGATAGTCATGGACATAAGATAGACTCACTGCCTTCAGTCTTGGCGATCAAAGTCTGGTTTTGGAAGGGAGAGGAAGGAAGACGACAATTAATGCTCAGTGCCGTGTGAGGAAACAAGCAGGATGCTGAGATACAGGATAGAGTTGCAAGGAGGTAGATCCCCTCTTTATTTTTTAGGTAGGATAGTTCAGGGAATGTCTCTCCAGTAAGAGATAACCGAAGATTTGAAGGTGAAAAACCAGATATGTAAATAGAATAGGCAGTACTGTTTGGGAAACAGAAAGAGAAGTATGTCAAGGTTGAGTTGAATTATAAGACACTTGGTTGTTGATTAGAGTTGGAATTGGTGCTAGAATCTTATTTCTTCAAATTAATCCATTACATAATGAAATATAGGCAGTTAATGTCATAATCCCTCAGGGAGGAAATGGCAACCCACTCCAGTATTCTTGCCTGGAGAATCCCATGGACAGAGGAGCCTGGCAGGCTTCAGTCCATGGGGTTGGAAAGAGTCAGACATGACTGAAGTGTCTTAGCATGCACGCAGCATCATAATCAGTTATTTCGTTACTTAAGAACAAGGCCTGATAGACTCACTTCTGGCCAAGATGGAGCAATGGGACTGAATTTACCTTCCCTCCTGAAACAACAACAACAGAAGGATAATATAGGCAACAGAAGGCAGTGACCCTTGAGAGAAAGGAAATGAGTACTTGTGAATAACCAGACAAAATGGAAAATTCTGTCTTCTTTGTTTACTTGCCTAAGTCTTCAGATACATGAATGCATCGCAACACAAGCACCCATACTCTCCAGGCAATCTGAACCCCATTTTATAGATGATGAGCTTGATGCCAAGGATTTTAGTTAAGGACACATAACTAAAATATGTAAAGATTTGAATTTAGGACTGTCTGACTGCAAAACCTAGGCCCTGAGGTCACTCTACGTATGAACCTCTTATGGAGAGAGGAGGCTAAAACTCACTTATTAGTGTGTGAGCTCTGGTTGGGCACTAGTATGAATCTGGCTGACAGCCACCTTAATAACTGCTTTCAGAATTTGCAAAGATCATCTTACAAACTGTTCATTATGCTGAATTCATCAAAATAAAAAATAATATCACCTTCAAAAAAATCAGGGCTGTACCAGTGTAAAGAGGCATTTAAAGAGGGCTCTGAGAGGGATTTCCCTGGTAGTCCAGAGGTTAAGACTGTGCTTCCACTGCAGGAGTGAAAGTGAAAGTGAGAGTCGCTAAGTTGTGTCCGACTCTGCAACCCCATGTACTATATAGTCCCTGGAATTCTCCAGGCCAGAATACTGGAGTAGGTAGCCTTTCCCTTCTTCAGGGGATCTTCTCAACCAGGGGTTGAACCCAGGTCTCCCGCATTGCAGGTGGATTCTTTACCAGCTGAGCCACAATGGAAACCCAAGAATACTGGAGTGGCTAGCATGGGTTTAATTCCTAGTTGGGAAACTAAGATCCTGCATGCCATGTGGCCAAAAAAAAAAAAAAAATTGGTATGCGTTCCATTCTTTAACAGAAATAAAATTTCCTGCTGTTTTTATGATGTGAAACTTTCTGGTCATTCTTTAATAAAAAGGGAATTCTAGGTTTGTCCCTGATGATTAGGAGTCTGAATTTCAGGATGATATATCTCAAATGATGAAAAATTATTAGAATGATAAGGCATATGTCTTAGTCTGGGTTGATATAACGAAGTACCACAGACTAGATGACTTATAAACAGCACAGTTTTATTTCTCACAGCTTTGGGACCTGGAAGATCCAAGATCCAGGTGCCAGCATGGTGACTTGCTGGTGAGGGCCCTCGTCCTGGTTTATAGGAGGGGGTTCTTGGTGTGTTCTCGCTTGGTGGACGGGCAGGCAACCTCTGTGGGGTATCTTTTACGAGGATTCATCCCATTCACAAAGGCTCCACCCTCGTGACCAAAACACCTCTTCAAGGCCCCACCTCCTAGTACGATCATCTTTGCGGGTTAGGATTTCAACATAAATTTGGGGATACACAAACGTTCAGACCAGTAGCAATACGATATTAGATTGATGTGGTGGTTTTCTCTCTGATTTCTTTGTATCAGCTGGTGAAAACCCAGAGTGATGAACTTTACAATAAAGTGGTTTTCTAGCATTTTAGCTCCTTTAGAGCTTTTTTAGGAACTTGTACAACGTTAATAAATGTTGATTGAATAACCTTCTGTGAGATTTTAAGTGTGAAAATGTACTGGAATTTTCAGTCTTAGTATGGAGGTATTAGGAACTTTCTGTTAGATTGATTTTACATTTTGAGATCGGGAAAGGATACAACCATAAACAGTTCTAACCATGAGTTGAAAGTGGAAGAAAATATTCATATGTAAATTTCAGACAGACAATTAAAGCTTTTCTGAGAAGGGATCGTTGGTTCCTTGACAACACAACTTTGTCTCTTCTGAAGAAAAGAATGTTCTGGGATAGCTGACTGCTTGGTTTTCTGCCCACCTACTGAATGCCCTGTAGGCTTGCATGATGTTTGCCTTGCGGCCTGCCCCATTGCCCAGGGTACCAAATAGCTTGGCAGTTGTCCTAGCATGTTTTACTGCAGTGAGAAAATGGTTTAAGGGTTTGGTTTAAGGGTAATGTTTTGCTTGTCTGCTTTACAAAGAAAATCAGGCAAGGAAACATGGAAAAATTCCCAACTATGTGAGTACTTCATGGTATACTCTATGGCTAGAACCAGCCTGTGTCATTTCAGACTTCTTTTCCTCATATGAAACTAGATGCAAATTTCCCAGGAGGAAGGATTAAAGGTTGAGGCATAAGTGTATTAAACTTTGTTAAATATATGAAGGTTTATTATAAAGAAAATGAAAACTTGTCAGTTTTAATTCCTTGGATGACTAAACAAGACAATATAGGCTTTAATTGAAGCAGAATAGGTTTAGGTTAGATGTAGGGCAAGAACTTGACAGATTCATTCTTCTATGAATTAAGCAGCAAATATTTTGACAGAAAATTAATTTATGTTTATGACTGTGGATAGCAGCATGTCATTTGAACTCAGCTAACACATAGGGAGTGTTTGCTCTCTGGCAGCCCTGTGAGGGAGATGGAGTTATCCCTCTCATGGGGAAGAAAACTGAAGGAAGAGTATTTTGAGAAATTTGCCCAAGAACTTACAGTAGATAAATGGTGGAGGCAAGGCTTGAACCCAGTCTTTCTGATTCCAGGCCCACTATTTTTTCTATTACATGGAGCCAATTTAGTCTATTTTTTTCCTTTTTTAATCAGGACATTCCCCTGCGATCAGCACTGTTGTTCTTACCTCCTGCCACCATTTGTCTAAACTAGATGCTCTTCCCTGTTAGTTCATCCAAATGCTTGAGAGCCTAAACTTGACCCTCTTTGTGAGATGCTTGCCTCACCATTCCAGTCCCTTTTAGTCTTTAGGTTCCTGTGGGGCTTACTGGATGTTCCTACAGGTACCTCATGGTATATTGGTACTAAATCAGGGACTCTTCTTAGACTTTCATAAATTCCACATTGCCTAGCACAGTTCTATGAATTTTTGAATTAAGGGAATGAATGCAGCAAGTATATCAAATTTTCATGAATGGTCTTCATCAGTTATTCCTATCCAGGGTCACTTGAATAATCTCCTGACCAGTTTTCCATGAGACAGGTTCTTTTTTTAATCCATTTTTTAGTTCCATGTGGAAAAACATGGAAATACTTCTTGCAGTGAATAACATTGATGGAAAGTTGTTTGGGTTCTTTAGTACTGTCTTACAATGCTTTGTAGTCTTCCTTTGAATTTGAAGGAGCACTGGTCCTACTTATGTTTAATACTAGATCTTTTGAAATATATTAAAAATATTCCTATGTACAAAGTAATAAAATACATTATTAAATTTACAGATAAGTTTCTGTTGACTGGTTAATGGTTATTTTAGCTGCCATCAGAATCATCCTAAGAGTTTTAAAATATACAGACTTCTAGTCCCACTCTAGTTCTATAGAAGTAGAATTAGGGTAGAGATGGAGGTAAAAGTAGGAATGTATTTAAAGAAGCTCCCTAGCTAACTGTTGATAATAGACTGTTTGGGGATCTCACATACAGGGTATCCATATTAATTATCAAAGAATAACAAAAAACAAAGCTAAAATTTCTTGTGTGGTAGGGACAAGTGAGTTGCTGTCATGTCATACATAGTCTTTGGAGTTCCTGGATCTTCCTTGGTACACTGTTCTTGTTTTTTTGCAAAGAAGAATTCAGGTGGGGTGGTTATGTGTGTGAGAGAGAGAGAGAGAGAGAGATGTGATGTTAGTGGAATGCTATATAGGGCATTACAGGAACTATCAAAACCTTATTGCTTAGCATCTAGTCTCTAATCTTTCATCCAGGCAGTGAGCACTTTTGTTTGGTGTGTTTCAGAGAACTATACTCTGTTATGATATTCATAATAATAAGATTTGGGTTATAATAGTAAATCTGTACTTGGGTATATGAAACCATTTCTGGAAAGTACAAGGTTTAATGTGTATTTACTCTTTCAGCCAGGCTTCCTTTTCTTCTGTGGTCTGCTCAGTTTTTCCATTCTTTTTCTGGAGTCCAGCTTTTTCCTACAATCTGTCCTTGCTTTACCTCATACAAGAGTGGGCATTAGCTGAGTGAAGACATTTTTTTGCCTGTAATTTTTTTTTTTAAATTTGAATATTTCACATTGGTTAAATGTGACTTTGTGGGGTATTAGGGATGCCACGGGTTGGCTGATGGGCCTTCCCTGTTTTCCTTACTATTTTTTTCCAGTCCTGTCTGGTCTCTGGGATCAGTGAACTGAGTTTGCAAGTCAGCTCCATCCTCATGACAAAGGAAAGTAAAAGAAGAGAAAGGAGAGGGCTCATGGTCTGATGTGTATTTTTATTAAAAAATGCTGATGATACTTTTTAGTTTTCTGCTACAATCCTTTTCTCTCCTTCTACAGTGAAAAAAAAAGTCCTCTTTGTGGAACAGAAAAAAATACGCTCCCTCTAAACAATGGATTGAAAATGAATTTGATTTATAAATGAGAAGATCGAGGGTGGGATACTGATTCAGAAATTCTGCAGCGTGTAATAAAAGAAGAGGAAATAGCACGGAATCACTGCCTCCTGTGATTTGAAGGCCATTGTGAAGGAAAACAATGCAGTGAAAACAAGTTCTTCATATTAGGACATATACCATTGCATCACATTTATTTATCTTTCTGGATATTTTTATAGCCCTTAATAAAATATATTAAAATAGCCTGAGCTATTGTCTCTTGGTGATGTTTTCCCCCACTATTTGAAATTTTAAAACTACAGTACTAAAAAATAACCATTGTTTCATATAAGAAAAGAAAATTTTCCATAGTGAGATTTGTGCAAGAGTTTCCAGTCTGCCCTCACTTGTACTTCATAGAAAAGGCAGGGTCATGGTCCAGAGAGATCTTGAAAGAACTCCTGTGCGATAACACGGATGGCAAAGGGAGCAGGAATGAAAGGAGGAAGCCAGCCTGTTAACACAGAAGAAACCAAGAGAACTTGTATTTTTGATCTGTGCTTATATAATTAGAAAAATGCCAGTGGTCCACACTCTCCAACTCAGGTCACCAAAGCAGTATCTAGGATTTTCTAGGAACAGTTTGGACTACTTCTAGAATTTTTTTTTTTTAATAAGAGGTGCTATAGTGTATTTCCATAAAGCTCATGGCTCAGCTCCTGGGGCAGTGGTACTACACAGCCAACCAGCTTGGAAGTTCCACTGATTATCCCAAATGTACAGGTAGGACTCCTGCCCTACCCAGATCTGTATGCTTTCCCACCCAAGCTATTGTTTACCACAAGTTTTCAAAATTGCTCATTTCTCTCCCTGTCAAATTTCTTGTTGAAGGTAAGGATCAGCTCATATTTTGAGCTCTGCTGGTATGTATCCTATAGCATTTAAAGCGTTTACAGGGGAGAAGGATGGAGTGTCCACCATGACCACAAACATTAAGAAACCCATGCTGTTGTTTATAATAGCCAGGGCATGGAAACAACCTAGATGTCCATCAGCAGACGAATGGATAAGAAAGCTGTGGTACATATACACTATGGAGTATTACTCAGCCATTAAGAAGAATTCATTTGAATCAGTTCTAATGAGATGGATGAAACTGGAGCCCATTATACAGAGTGAAGTAAGCCAGAAAGATAAAGACCAATACAGTATACTAACGCATATATATGGAATTTAAAAAGATGGTAATGATAACCGTATATGCAAAACAGAAAAGGAGACACAGATGTATAGAACAGACTTTTAGACTCTGTGGGAGAAGGCGAGGGTGGGATGTTCTGAGAGAACAGCATTGAAACAAGTATACTATCAAGGTTGAAACAGATCACCAGCCCAGGTTGGATACATGAGACTGGTGCTCGGGGCTGGTGCACTGGGAAGACCCAGAGGGATGGGATGGAGAGGGAGGTGGGAGGGGGGATCGGGATGGGGAACACATGTAAATCCATGGCTGATTCATGTCAATGTATGGCAAAAACCACTACAATATTGTAAAGTAATTAACCTCCAACGAATAATAATAAATAGAAAAAAAAAAAGAAACTTGTGCTGTTCCTGAGTAACAGGTGTTCCCTCCCTGTGGCCCAGTCTTGTCTCCTGAGGAAATGTGAGCGCGCCTCTCTGGAAATGGAATTAGACAGTTGTTGAGTCTTAGAGGCTTGTGGCATTAGTCAGTCAGCTATTTTTCTGGCATCTTTTGTTAAAGCTCTAATTGAAAGCAATAATAGGTGAGATCTTAGCTATTTTTAGATTGAAACTCTACATTGTGGTATTGGGTTACAAGAAAAATCCTTCACTTGATTCTACCTAAACCCAGTGTAAAGGGGCTGTGACATGCCGGAATCACTTAAAAAAAAAAAACCCAACTTAAAATCTGGCTTAGCAAATGACTTGTCTATTTAGCACATAGGCTAAAAGTGGCCCACAGGTGGTGTTTACAATGTTAAAAAACTCAGTTGCTGATACTTAAATGTTGAAAGATTTCAATAAACATGTAAACTTCTGGCTTCTCTTGCAAAACCAGAAGCTCTGACAACACTCAAGGCAAAGCTGAATATCAGCTGCCCTTCTTAGGAACTGCTTGTGTGGCCCAAGTCATCTTTCCCTTATTTAACATTCTCTGCTCTGATTAGACACAGTTGCTCGCAAATTCTGCGTTTGGTGTACATAACAGTACAACACAGTATGATGTGTTGGCAGTAGAGTTTGCTGGTTCCTGAATGGTGGGGTTGTTTGTACAGGTCTTTGTTGTAGTATCCTTAATTCTGTCTAGTTGACTTTTGCATGAAAAGCAAAGAAATCATTATAAAGAAATAATTGAAGGCTTGAGGATGACTTGGTAAATGAACATAGTATTTGCAAAGAAAGGAGGTGACATTTTATAGTAAGCTGCTAATTAACAGTGACCATCCCTAAGTACATTTTATTTCTAGGTATATTTACTTTGGAGTTAATAGCAATCAAAATAGATCAAGGGGTAGGTCTTTTTTGTATGGATAAGATGACTGTGTTCCTGTGACCTGGACACTGACCGCTGCGATGAAATTAGATCTCTTGAGCATTTCTTCCAAGGATAGATTTGAGTAGTAAGCCAGGTAGAAGGCCAAAGCTCCCACAAAACTGTCACCAGCACCCTGTAATTCAAAGCACATTTGTAGAGATAAGCATATAGTCATTTGTTGCCCAGTCTGTGTTTTCAAAATATTTAAATATACTTTTAACTTTAGTTTTAGATTTACAGAAAACGTACAAGGGTAGTAGAGATTCCGCATTGCACATAGCCAATTCTGTAAACATCTTACATCACTAGGGTACATTTGCCACCACTAATTAAATAACAGTGTTAATAGTATTAACTAAACTCCGTCCTTCATTCTGGCTTCCCTGATGGCTCAGTGGGTAAAGAATTGCCTGAAATGCAGGAGACAGAAGAGATGTGGGTTTGATCCTTGGATGGGGAAGATTCCCTGGAGGAGGATATGTTAATCTTCTCCAATCCTTGCCTGAAAAAATCTAATGGACGGAGGAGCCTGGTAGGCTACAGCCCAAAGGCTCATAAAGAGTCAGACACGACTGAGTGAACACACATACACAGCCATACTGCATTTGGATTTCATTCGTTTTGCTTAGTGTCTTTTTTCTGTTCCAAGATCTCATCCAGGATACCTGAATTACATTTCACTGTCATATCTCCTGAAAGTCCTATAGGTTGTGACAGTTTCTTAGACATTCTTTGTTTTTGATGACCTTGATAGTTTTGAGGACTGGTTGAGTATTTTGTAGAATGTACCTCCACTGGGATTTGTGTCTGTTTTTCTCAAGATTAGACTGTGTTTATGGTTGTAGGGAGGAAGACCACAGAGGTGAAGTGTCATTCTCATCAGAGCATAACAAGGGTACATACTGTCAACATGACTTACCACTGTGTTGATCATGATCGCTTGGCTAAGGTAGTCTTTGTCAGCTGTCTCCACTCTAAAGTTACTTTGGTTCCACTTATCACACTGTGTTCTCTGGAAGCACATCACTAAGTGTAATCCATACTTAAGGGGTGGGGAGTTATGCTCTACCTTCTTGGGGGTTGAGTATCTCCATAAATTATTTGGAATTCTTCTCTATGGCAGATATGTTTCTTTCCCCTCATTTATTTATTTAACTGTTTATTTATATATCAGTATGAACTCGGGGATATTTATTTCATTCCTTGGGCTATAATCCAACACTACACTATTTTGTTGCTCAAGTTGTTCCAGCTTTGACCATTGGGAGTTCTTTCATCTGGCACTTGTGTCCTTCTGATAAACTCGCATTATTTTGTTTTTTGAGTGCTTTCCTTATTCTCTGACATTATAAGATGCTCCAAGCTCATCTTGTATATTCTCTGCCCTAGCGTTCGAATTAGCTGTTTCTCCATTAAAAATTCATCAAGTGGTGAAAGGCATTCAGATGTTATTTTCAAACTAAATGTAAATAAGCCTTATATAAGGCTTATTCCATTTTCCCTGAATTTCCAAAGGCCTACATTGGTGAAGGCCATATAGGAACTCATGGAAACAAAAACCACCAAAGAAAGTCTGTTGACCTCGCCTTCAGATTGGGCAATACTTAGTCATGTGTTCATCCAACAAATGTGTTTAAAATAAATCTGATGACACAATTTCACTTGAAAAATCACTCTGGTATTTAACAGCTTTCAGGGTCACTGTCCAGTTTCCCCAGTTTGTTGCTTCCTTAGTCCCAAGGGCTTTCATAAAAAATCTTGAGGCTCTACTCGAGCCTTTTTAAAGAGCCTTGGTATGCAGTACTGTTTCAGTTGCAGTTTAAGTATTTAATGAGCTATGTGCCTAGAATAGTGATGGGTATTTGAAAAACAGTAAAAAAAAGAAAAACAGTAAAATCCATTGTGGATTAAATGCTAATATGGCAGTACTTTACATATACTGTTGAACTACAAGGAAGGGTTTGAGGAAAGCCTGCTTAAGGGGAGTCCTTATGAAATGGGACAGATTTATAGGGAGAAGGAAGGCCTTAGAACAAAGATAAAGGAGGCGGAAGGAACTGAGTGAGCTCATGAGACAGTGAATGGCTTTAAGGAGAATGACATTTCCCCTTGTTTACACAGATAAGCCTGCAATATTAAACTTGCCAAGGAGTCATAGTAACACAGGTGTGAATTCAACACTTTCCTTCCTCCCATAAATGTTTTCTGAGTACCGAAAATATGTCAAGCACTGTGCTAGGTGCCTTAAAATTGTTTATTAGTGTTTCCTAATGGAAACAATGGAAAAAGAGACAGACATGCCCTCCCTGAGTTTGGAGCACAGCAGTGTGACAATAGGTCTGAAGCAGAGAAATTAGGAGCTAGGTCGAGGGTGTATTATGAAAACATGGGAAATACTACAACATATGAAGAGTTATGGCAAACCCTTTTTTTTTTTGGCAAACTTAAGATTTCACATTAAGATTTCTTCATTCCTCCTTATATCATACACAAAGTTAAACTCCTGGTAGGTTAAAGGCTTGAATGTAAAAAAATAAAACTAATATAATATGAAAATTTAGATGAATATTTGAATAATTCCAAGCAAGGAAACCATAAGCAAGTCACTAAACCCAAAAACCATGATGAAAAAAAAGAATAGATTTAATTTATAAAAATTAAAAAATATATGTCCAAAGACACTGTAAATAAAGTTAAATGAGGGACTTCCCTGGTTGTTCAGTGACTAAGACTCTGTGCTTCCTCCGCAGGGGGCCCAGGTTCAAGCCCTGGTAGGGGAACCAAGAACCCACATGCTGCGTTGCTCAGGCAAAAAAAAAAAAGCCAAATGAAAAAGTACAAATTTGGTGAAAATTCTAGTATATATGACATGTTCCTAATATTCAAAGAACACCTTCAAATTACTGGGAAAAAGACAAATCCAGGATAAAAATGGGCAAAAGATACAGGTTTGCAACTTCAGAAAAGGAAAAGTAAATTGCCAATAAACAAGAAAAGATGCCACGTTATCAGCTATTAAAGAAAATTCAAATCAATATTTTTTACCCATCAGACTGATACAAGAATAAGATTGACAGCAAAAGTAGCAAGATGAAGATAGAGAGGACAATGATACTCTCATATAATAAATTTGTTGGTTGGAATGGAGAAGAGCAATACAGTATTTGTTAAAAAATGTGTATGTCTTTTGATCAGTGGTCTTGCTTCTGGAAATCTACAGAAGTGAAAGCTCTTATATATTGGGATATATGCTCAAAGATGTTTACCGCTGCATTGTTTCTAAAGACAAAATACTAGAAATAACGTGATTTTCTATCAAATAGGAGAATGGATGAATAAACTTATACTTTTGTATTACAGAAAAAATATGCAGCTGTTAATAAGGAAAGGTTAGCAGTATATGTACATACCTGGAGAAATGTCCACTACTTGAGGCAAAAAAGATTTTAATATCACAATCCCTTGGCGGGTTGGTGGGAGAAAAAAGAAAAACACCTGTGCCTAGAGTATGTATGCATTTTTTAAAAAAAGAATACAGAAAAAATCAAGAAGGGTATGTATTAAATTGTTAAAATTTATTTTTCTTATCTGCAAAGAATGGCAAATTCTTCTTTTTCCTATCTACCTTTATATTATTGTTTAACCTTGTTATTTAAGCTTACTATTTTAAGCTTGTAATACTTTTCCAAAAAAATTTAAGGCAATAAGCATATTTAATGAGAAGTTAAGTCATGCCTCTGTGCCTTGCTCATTTTTAACTTGCAGCCTAACCAGAGCAGAGGCACGGGGCTGACAGGAAACATTCTAGCACCAATGAAGACATTAGTCTCACAGACCCCTGTCAGCTAATAGGGCATTTGACTACAAAGGAGATGTTTAAGGAAGTTTAAAAAATACTGTACCTATATCTGAAAAGACTCTACTAGATCACTTAAATATTTTCCCACTATAGCGAAAGTCATGGAAACACAGTGCTTGGTAGAACTGTGTGTGCCAGAAGCATTATTTCGGCACCAACAATTTTTACAGCTTGATTTACATTTATTCTCAGTGCTGTACACTGTGTTGGTAGACAGCAAAGGCAAATCCTTTCTGTATTAAAAAAAAGGGGATTTTTTTTTTTTTTGCAAAGAAAACTGTAGGCTAGATGAAAGAAAACCGAAGTCTAGATGACTTCACCGGAGAATTCTAGCAAGTGTTTAAGCAAGAAACAATACTAATTCTACATAAATTCTTTCAGAAAATAGAAGAGACAAGGGAACACTTCCCAAGTCATTTTATAAGGCCAGCATTACTGTGGTACCAAATTCAGACAATGACATTACAAGGAAAAGCAAAACAGAACAACAGATCAGTTTCTCTCATGAATATAGGTGTATAAACCTTAAAAATTTTAGCAAATTGAATCTATATCATGACCAAGTAGGGTTTATCCCAGGAATGCAAGACTGGTTTAACATTTTTACAAAAGGAATTCACTATATTAAAAACCTAAAAACATTGTATATTACTTATACTCAAAAAAAAAATAGAAGCAGAAAAAGCATTTGATAAAATTCTACATTCATTCATGATAAAAATTCAGTTTGGAATAAAGGTATAACTCGATCTTCTTGCTAAAGAACATTTATGAAAAATCTATAGTTAACATCATTCTTAATGAGAAAGACTGAGAGCTTCCCCCTCTAATACTGAAAACAATTCAAGGATTTGTTCTCACTGTTTCTGTTCAGCATCATACTGGATTTCCTTGCCAGTGTAATCAAAAAGGAAAAGCAGGAAAAGGTATACAGATTTGAAAGGAAGAAGTAAAACTCTTACTATGCAGATGGCATAATCACCTATGTAGAAAATCCTAAGAAATCTAAAAAAGTTACCAGAAATAGTGGCTTTAGCAAGGTAACCAATATTAAATCAATTTTATTTCTGTGTACCAGCAATTATTAATAATAATCATAAGAAATTAAAATTATCAAAGCAGTAGCATTTGCAGTAGCATAAAAAAATATGTTGTCAGTTCTCCCTAAACTGATCTACAGATTCAATGCCATTTCAATAAAAACCCTAGCTTGCAATTTTTAGAAACTGGCAAACTGAGTCTAAAATTTACATGGAAGTGCAAAGGACCTAGAATAGACAAAACAATTTTGAAAAAAGTAGAACGAAGTTGGAGGATGTCAACTATCTGATTTCAAGAGTTACCATAAGTTATAGTAATCACAGATATTGATGTAAGGATAGACATGTAGATCAGTGGAACAGAAAAGAGAATACAGAAATAGACCCACAGATATATATGGTCAACCTATTTTTGACAAGGTAATTCAATGGATGAAAGGACAGTCTTTTCAACAAATGGTGCTGGAACAAATGGGAATCTATATGCAAAACATGAAACTTTATTTCACACCATACACAAAAACCACCTTCAAATGAGTCAGAGACCTAAATGTGAGAGTTAAAATGACACAATATCCAGAAGAAGAAAATATAGGAGAAAATCTTTGTAACCTTGTATTAGGCAGATTTCATAGGACACCAAAAGCATGAAATATAAAAAAAAAAATGATAAACTGGACTTTGTCAAAGTTAAAAGTTTTTGCCCTTCAAAAGAATATCAAAAGGCAAGCCACAAACTGGGAGAAAATATTTGCAAATCATGTGATAAAGAACTCATAACTCAGTAATAAAACTCAATATGACAAGCCAATAAAAATGAGCAAAAGATTTGAACAGAGGTGTCTTCAAAGAAGACATATAGATGGCAAAAAAAGTATATATAAAAATTCTAGACATTATTAGACACCAAGGAAATCCAAATTAAAAACAATGAGATAATACTACATATTCAGTAGAAAGGAAAAGATTAAAAAGACTAAAATACTGACTTTTGGTGTAGATTTGGAACAATCTCATTCATCATTTGTGGGAATGCAAAATGACACAGACACTTTGGAAAATAGTTTGGCAGTTTCTTATGTAACATACACTTATCATATAACCCAGCAGTTCTCCTCTTAGATATTTACCCAAGAGAAGTGAAAACATATATCTCCATAGAGACCTATATGTGCTGTTTATAGCAGCATTATTTATAATTGCACCAAACTGGAAACAATACAAATGTCCTTGAAACTGATGAAAGGGTAAACAAACTGTAGTATATCCATATAATAAAATACTACTTAGCAATGAAAGGAAATGAACTGCTAATACAACATCATGAATGAATCGCAAAAGTATTATGCTTAGTGAAAGAAGCCAGTCAAAAGACTACATACCATATTGTATAATTTCATTGATATGAAATTCTAGAAAAGGCCTAAGTATTGAGATAGAAAGTAGGCCAGGGGCTGGAGAATATCAACTGCAAAGGGACTGCACAGAGAGCTTCTAGAGTGATAAAGTTCTATATTATGATCATATTGGTAAATGATTATATCATTTGTCAAAACTCATTGAATCATAAACTTAAAATGGGTGAAATCTTATTACATACTAAAGTGATATCTCCATAAAGCTGATTTTTAAAAAATAAAGACTGGGATAGGGTGGGGGCATTCAGACATGCAGGGTCATAAATTCTGAAAACCTTAACTTTCTTAAGCACACTGGGCTTACTATTGATTTACTCTAAAGTGCATGGTTGGGATACTTACTGAGATGTTATTACTGGCACATAGGAACCTATCTGTTTTTATATTGAGAGCCCTAATTCTATCACTGTTCTTCCATTACAGATGTCTCTCTTTCTTTTGACAGCATGGGCTTTGAAGTTAGATAGATTTGTGTTTAAATCTTGGCTTTAAACTTAGTATTTTGGGGACATTGGGAAAATTAAATTTTCTGTGACTTAGTTTTCTTATAAATAAAATGAAACTATTAGCATCTTCCTCATGGGGATTTTGGGAATCTGTCATGCCCTGCTGCTCAGTATTCTTACCCAAAGTCATCGAATAGAACTCTTAACTAGTTCACATACCTTTCCACCTTACTCCCTTGACCTCCCTTGCGCTTCTGCACACTCTACCCACAGACTGGGCATATTAATTCCACTTTGGGTTCTTTCCCTGCCCTTCCCCCATCCTCAACATTTCTGCTGAGTCCCCCTTTCTCATTGATTGTGCCTTCTCTCACCTATCTGTGGAACCCCTTTCCTTCCTTTTTCAAAAAGGCCTCCCAGAGTACCCCATTTTGCCACAGCTATTCAAAACACTTCAGTCACCTATGTGTTAAGCTTAAAAGTGCCATAAACGTTTTCTACTTCCTGTTCACCTTTGCAGATATTGAGGTGTAGACTAAATGTTCAAGTTCACATAAAAAAGAGATCCACTTGCAAGTAGGTTGACCTAAAAAATGGAGATGTAATTTATCTAAGGTGTGGATTCCAAACATAGATAAGTTGCTAGCAATTACATTAAAATTTATTGAGGGAGGACTTCCCTGGTGGTCCAGTGGTTAAGAATCCATCTGCCAATACAGGGGACATGGGCTTGACCTGTGGTCCGGGAAGATCCCACATGTCGCTATGGAACAAGTAAATCTGTGTGCTGCAACTGCTGAGCCCATGTGCTGCAACTCCTGAAGCCTGTGCAGCCTAGAGCCTGTGCTCCACAAGGAAGAGTGGCCCCTGCTCGCTGCAACTAGAGAAAGCCTGAGTGCAGTGGTGAAGACCCAGCACAGCCAAAAAGAAATAAATAAAAAATTTATTAATAATCCATAAATCTAGACTGATATTAAATAAAGGGAAAAAGTCCTGGACAAAACTCATCCTTAAAGTAGAATGCCAGCTAGTAAATACAGAAATCTGAAAAATCACCATTTTGAACCCAGAGTAGTAACAGCTAATTCAGGGAAAAATCATCAATAGATACATTAAAACTGCTGAATAAAGGTCTGGTGAAGGCAGAATATTTACAAGTTTCAAAGTATCTCCCCACAGATTACCTATTAATTACAAAAGGGAAAGAGAGTAACTACATGGAGCACCTTGACCAAGTGATTGATGTACCAGTAAAGAGAGAAACTGACATCACACACTCCCTGATGTGGGGCCTTGAAAAGGAAATACGGTCACTTGTGTAGTATTCCTGCCCCAAGTGCATAACCTAACTTGGGTTATGGGGAAGCACCAGACAAACCTAAACTGAGAAAAATTATATAAACAATGAGGTTGTGCTTTTCAAAAAAGATCAATATCAAGAAAGGCAAAGGCTAAAGACTGTTTCATAGTAAAGGAGACGAAAGCAACATGACAATTCAGTGAGATACATAATCTTGGACTGGCTCCTGAACAAAAAATTTATAAAGAACATTATTGCGCTGTGCATGGAAGATAAGATTATCTCAGTGTTAAGTTTCCTGAATTCAGTAATTACATTGTAGTTTTTTTATGTCCTTGTTCTCAGGTGATATATCCTGAAGTATTAAGAGGTAAAGAGTCACCATGTCTGCAACTTACTCTCAAACTGTTCATCAAAAGAAAAAGTATCTTTATGTATTTTGAGAGACAGCAATAAAACAAACTGGCAAATTTGTTAGCATTGTAAAAATGTTAATAATTGGTAAAACCATGAAGAGTATATGGGAGTATTGCAATTTTTCTGTTCTTTTAAAAATTAAAATTTTTGTTAAGAGAAGTTTTTAATAAAAGAAATTTTACTAAAGAAGTTTAAAAAAATCAGTGTCAGTCACTCTTGAACTTTTAAATGGTCCAATTTCAGCCTCTGAATGATTTCCCTCTTTTTCTAAATTCAATCAAGTGGACATCTGAGACAAGCTGGGGAGAACTGAATTGAGAAAACCTCCTTCCTGCAGTTGGGAATATCCCATCTCATTAGGCAATTTCCTTTGCAACTGAGGACTAGGCAGTGACACCCTCCTGCAAGTCCAGGGGACTGGAAGGAACATTTTCTGGCTGTGACACTGACTGCAGAGAAACTGAATTCTGGGATGTCAGCGGTAGCATTGTAATGGTGTCCAGTGCTCCATGCCAGTAACACAACTGGTTTTCAACCAGGAGCTTTGATTAAGGCAATTCCATGTGTCAAAACTCCTCTGAGAGGCCAGAAATCTTTTTTTTTTTTTTTTTTTACATATTTAAGGACTTTATTTTCTTTTTTTTTTGGGGGGTTTTGTCATACATTGATATGAATCAGCCATAGATTTACACGTATTCCCCATCCCGGTCCCCCCTCCCACCTCCCTCTCCACCCGATTCCTCTGGGTCTTCCCAGTGCACCAGGCCCGAGCACTTGTCTCATGCATCCCACCTGGGCTGGTGATCTGTTTCACCTTAGATAGTATACATGCTGTTCTTTTGAAATATCCCACCCTCACATTCTCCCACAGAGTTCAAAAGTCTGTTCTGTATTTCTGTGTCTCTTTTTCTGTTTTGCATATAGGGTTATCGTTACCATCTTTCTAAATTCCATATATATGTGTTAGTATGCTGTAATGCTCTTTATCTTTCTGGCTTACTTCACTCTGTATAAGGGGCTCCAGTTTCATCCATCTCATTAGGACTGATTCAAATGAATTCTTTTTAACAGCTGAGTAATATTCCATGGTGTATATGTACCACAGCTTCCTTATCCATTCATCTGCTGATGGGCATCTAGGTTGCTTCCATGTCCTGGCTATTATAAACAGTGCTGCGATGAACATTGGGGTGCACGTGTCTCTTTCAGATCTGGTTTCCTCAGTGTGTATGCCCAGAAGTGGGATTGCTGGGTCATATGGCAGTTCTATTTCCAGTTTTTTAAGAAATCTCCACACTGTTTTCCATAGTGGCTGTACTAGTTTGCATTCCCACCAACAGTGCAAGAGGGTTCCCTTTTCTCCACACCCTCTCCAGCATTTATTGCTTGTAGACTTTTGGATAGCAGCCATCCTGACTGGCGTGTAATGGTACCTTATTGTGGTTTTGATTTGCATTTCTCTAATAATGAGTGATGTTGAGCATCTTTTCATGTGTTTGTTAGCCATCTGTATGTCTTCTTTGGAGAAATGTCTGTTTAGTTCTTTGGCCCATTTTTTGATTGGGTCATTTATTTTTCTGGAATTGAGCTTCAGGAGTTGCTTGTATATTTTTGAGATTAATCCTTTGTCTGTTTCTTCATTTGCTATTATTTTCTCCCAATCTGAGGGCTGTCTTTTCACCTTACTTATAGTTTCCTTTGTAGTGCAAAAGCTTTTAAGTTTCATTAGGTCCCATTTGTTTAGTTTTCCTTTTATTTCCAATATTCTGGGAGGTGGGTCATAGAGGATCTTGCTGTGATTTATGTCGGAGAGTGTTTTGCCTATGTTCTCCTCTAGGAGTTTTATAGTTTCTGGTCTTACATTTAGATCTTTAATCCATTTTGAGTTTATTTTTGTGTATGGTGTTAGAAAGTGTTCTAGTTTCATTCGTTTACAAGTGGTAGACCAGTTTTCCCAGCACCACTTGTTAAAGAGGTTGTCTTTTTTCCATTGTATATCCTTGTGAGAGGCCAGAAATCTTATCTGGTTCTTTCCTATCAGCTGACTCCCCAGTTACACAATCCTTAAAAGTAGTATGTGCTCAATTAATGACTGCTGATGGGCCAACTCTCAGCTCCCTGATATCCACCTTCTCACCAGAAAAGAGGTGGTGGGAGTCCAGGGTGGTGGTGGACTACATTCTTCTTCACAAAGAAGGCAGCCATCTGGCCTCATTCCAAAAACAGTACAAGAAAGCAGGGAGGCTCCTGGCTGACAGGGGGCCGTCAGCTCAAAGACGTGAAGGCCAGTAAATACTATCTTAGAAGTCACATTGCATCAAACTGGAAAAACTCTGAAATTTAAGCATGAAGGGGTGGGACAGTACTGCTTACGTAGAAGAGTGTTAGGGAAAGGAAGGGAGTGAACTTCTATTGTCTGCTCTGCATCCATCAGGAGGCAGCAAATCTGGGTACTTTGATACACATGAGACTGACCTCATTTCATCTTACAATGTCGTCCCCTCTCCGCCCCCCACGCACTCCAAACCAAGCTGAAAAGAGTCTCCCTCCCTTTCGAATATTTATTTGGCCACACAGGTCTTAGTGTGGCACTCGGGATCTTTAGTTGTGACATGTCAGCTCTAGTTCCCCAACCAAGGATTGAACCTGGACCCTCTGCCTCTGCATTGGGAGTGTGGAGTCTTGGCCACTGGACCACCAGAGAAGTTCCTCCCTCCCTTCTGATGTATTTGTTTGTACTTCTTTAGTCACTGTAGTGACTATCTGGTGTACAGGCCTAGAGTCTAGGACAACTTAAAACTCCTTGAGGGCAGAGACCGTATCTCCATCCCCTCTGTCTCTTTGACTTCCTCACTCAGTGCTGACTGGGTGAGCTGACCTGACTCTCGGTCCTAGCTTCACTGTGTTTTTCGCTCCTGGTGCTCTCTTCCAAGGGGGCCAGATGTCCCTCACTGAACTACGTGTGACTTTGTTTTGTATCGGTGAAAATGGAGGTTAGGTTGCCACAGCCCAGTTACTTGATAGTCTCATTGTTGAATCTATTTATACCACAAGACTTTCAAGTGCCAATAAATTACTCGGCTGTTGATTCACATCTTCAGTATAACTATTTTTATACATTGGTATAATTTTTTTTTAATGGAAAGTGCTTTAAAAGTAGAAGCTGTATTGTATCACTGTGATTTTCCTGTAAGTAACGTTCTTTCCAATCAATCATTCTTGGAATAATGGAATAGTTCTCATTGATACAACATGATGGTTTTAACCTTTTACTGAAAATTATTTTTGTGCCAAAAGGGGTGATGGCATAATTCATCTATCTTCAATAAAAGTACCCAGGTGGCTACTATTCATTGCCTTCTCAACAATAACTTCCTCTTAAGGAAGAGCCACCCTTAGAGAATGGATGTGGCATTCTGAAAGTCCTGCTCTCCCGAGGGCCTGCCTCTCCTGGATTCTGAGGGGTGCTGCTCTGAGGGACCTGGGAGACAGCTGGAGTATCCATGAAGTGGAAGGAGCAAGACACGCCTGTGGAGAACCTGAGGCCTCCAGTAGGGTGGAGGGTGGAGGGCAAGGCACTCTGCAGGGCTGGTGGGGTAGAGATGACACTCATGAGCAGCTGATGACAGGAACCCCAAGGGGAGAATCTGAGAGGTGGGTGGGTGCTCCTAAGGACAGCACCCAGAGGTGGCTTGGGGAGGGGGCAGCCTCTGGCACCAGGACTGGACGTGATGTGGCCCTGGGGAGGCTGGTGGCTCTTTTTCCTTCTCCTCCCTTTCAGACCATCCTCTCTGTCTGCCTGCCCCCATTCCCCATTCCCTCCCACTGCCCCTTGCCTGCCTGAGTCCTGGACTATGACCCTGGTCTGTTCCTGCACTGAGCTCACCGGCTCAGTCTCTCAGGGCTCTGCTGTCTGACAAGAGACACAGTGATAAACCTCACAGGTATTGATGGGGCTGCCGGGTCTGATACAAGGCGGTTCTGCATGAGGGTGCCCAGGTGACAGGGTGACCCTGGGTCTGCAGGCCATGCTCAGCACTCCGAGGGTGCCCATTCAGAGGCACCTTCTGATTTGCACAAAGTGCCTCGGGTTGGCAGCAAGCCTGGGGGATCCTTATTTTAAAACAGAGGAAACTAGGATTTAAGGAGGTTAAGTAACTTGCCCACGGTAGGAATAAAGGAGGTAGATGGCAGTAAAGGCTGTACCAAGGACATCTGGGTGGAAATCTAGTGGCAGAGCAGGTGGATAAGCTATTTTGGGAGTGAGATTAGGCTTCTGGTTACTGCTCAATTTTTCCTGTTTCCCCAGGGGAAGGACATGTTTTCTGTAGTGATGAAGAATGCCAGGGATGAGTGAAGACCATGAATCTTTAATGATGTCCCTCTGGAGGGGGTCCCGTTTCTCTCTGCATGTTTGAAGCAGGAGCAGAGAAGAGTATGGGAATCAGAGTTGTCCTGAGCAGGTGTGGTGGAAGAGGGCGGGTCCAAAGGGAGCAGAGATTTCAGGAAAGAATAACCAGATAAATAATCAGTCTAGCCTGGGTAAGGAAGGAAGAGGTCAGGAGGGGTCAAAAGGTCAGAAGAAAACAGGTAACTAAGGAATGTGAGAACTAGTGTAGGAGAAGAAGGGTGAGAGCTTGTTGTGGGATGTGAGGTTTATTCCCACAGAACGGAAGCGGTGCCAGGTATTAACCATTTCCTGGGAGTCGTCATGGGAGTGGGAGGCTGGAGTGGAGGTGAAGAGTCCCTTGAGGTGAGGGCATCTAGGAACTATGGGACTTGGTGATGGTTCATCCTCATGGTACTGGAGTCATCTTATGTTGGTAGCATTGCAGGGGTGGGAGGGGGATGGAGAGAGAAATGGTGATATGGATGCCAGCATCTTACATAAACAAGAGAATGACCAGGAAAAGAGGTCCGGGCTTTGTAACTGAATTGCATGGGCCTCAAAGATGCAGGAATCTTTACAGGAGGGGAGAGTAGGGGTGGCTGGAAGCCGCAAGAATGTGCCTTAGGACCAGGAGCAGCTTTCACCTACAGGGGCTGTGTGGGGAGTTAAGGATGTGAAAGAGCTTACTTATGAAGAACAGGACAGCCAGAGGTTTAGGGGGCAGAGAAGCACAGAGCAGTAAGGCACTCTCTTGGGGCCCTGTGGCTCTCTGACCCTCCTTTGTCTCTGCCCTGGGTCTGTCTTCCCCCTCCTGCACCATGGCTGTTGGTATTCTCTCAGGTTCTGTCCTTCACCCACTGCCTTTCTCTTCCCCCTAATATCCTGGGTGTGTCAAATACTGTGCTGTTATGGTTTTGACTGCTATGAATCTGAGGAGTCCTCAGTCATTACATTTAGCCCAGATTCTCTTCTGTCTTCAGGCTTGTGTATCTTACCTACCTGTGAGTCAGTTCAACCAGCCTCATGTCTCTGGCAGTCGATTCTAACTCCACATGCCCAAATCGAACTCCTAATCCTAACTAAACATGAGCCTTTTCTTATCTTTTTAGTTTGTGGCACTTCCACCCTAAAAATCTTGGGGTCTTCTAGATAGTCACCAGCTGCCAAGTTTAAATTCTAAATATTTCTCTAATCTGTCCCCTCATCTCATCCCTAGTCCATCCCTATCGCATGCTCACATAACCACCAGAGGACCAGGTTCACTTCCTTAGCTATTCGCCTTGTCTCTGATCTGGCCCTTTCCACTCCATCCTCCATACTGCTGTACATCAGGCCACCTCACTTCCAGCTTAAATCCCTTTGAACATTTCTCATCTTTCTTAGGATAATGTTTTAACTCCTTAGCGTGGCACATGAGGCTCCCCCTGCCTACCTCCCCAGTTTCATCTCTTATTTTTTCCAACTCACACATGTGACCTTGGGTCTTCATTCATGGAGATGTCTCTGCTTGACCTCATTCCTACACTAACTCCAACTCTTCTAAGACTCAACTCGGGTATGAACTTAGTCATCACATATTTACTGACTGGTACCATATTCAAAGCACTGCGTTTTCCCTGATCCCACAAGTCTGGGTTACGTACCCTCCTAGACACCCCCGCCCTCCTCTGTGGTTTTCATCACTTCCATACCCTCGGACTAGTGCAAGGCCAGGCTCACTGCTGAAATATGTGCTGAATCAAGGACTGTCAGGAGGCTGGGTGCTGAGTGATTAGGTGAGGAGCACGTGCTGTCTCAAGATTGCCCTGTAGGAGGGATGACAATGAGACAGACCTGTGAAAGTCCTGGTTTGCCAACTTCCAGTTGATAGAAAAATGGAAGAGTTGTAAGGTGTGATGGGTATTAAGTGTGGCTAGGAAAAAAAAAAAAAACTATGTGGTGAAAATACCCAAGGTAAGAACTTGTCAGGCGCCTATAGCAGAACCTAGATGATCTTGCTAGAATGATGTCATCACGAGGGTTCATTTGTTAGGAATCTGTACCCACACGGGATGATTCATCACCCAAACTGCAGAGGGACCCTAACAGTTAAAGTCCTTGCATTCCTGCCCAATGTGTTAACACATTCCATCTGACAAGCAGATACCACTTTCCTTTCTTCTCAGAACCTCTCCCTATACAAAGCTATTCAAATCCTACACTGTGGACCTGAATTCCTCAGCCAGGCTCGTGGTTTTTGAGGCCAGGGAAAAGGCAAATGGGATGACGCATGACTAAATCCCAAGTCAAGGCGCTACTTCTTCATAAAAACAGAATATTGCAAGGGGCTCAGGAAAGAGACAGAGGACAATGGAAATGCACCAGGTTCCCTGCTCAATTCCACCCCTGTGCAGGCAGGGTTGCTAAGGTGGCACTGAGGTGGCACTGAGGGGCTCACCCTCAGGCTAGCTTGGTGGCAAGTCCTACTTTGCTCTTGCCTCCAGGTTCCAAGAATGGGGCTTCTGCCTCATTCCTGTGTGCTGGAGGTTTAGGCATGAGCATCTGGTTAGACCTGGGAGAAGAAATGTCATCCTTTGTCCTTAAAGGGCTAGTCATGGATGGGCAGGAGACCCGGTGTCATGCACTTTGGTCTTGGCTTTGAAGGAACATAGAGGGAACACACACATAGGATTAAATCCCACCTTCTTCCCTCTATGTTACCTCTGTCATCATTCGGGAATGGTAAACCTACAGTGAAGTCCCTCTGTACACAGCTGGGAAAAATGTGTTTCTCAAGTGGAAACATGTTTTCTCAAGTGGGACAATGCGGTAGACGGTGTGGAGTCAGACAGACCTGACCTGAAGCCCTGATTTCACCACTTTGGCGAGTGACTCAACCTCTCTTGTAAATACTGAACTGGATAACGTATGTGAAAAGGTCTGGTACAGTGCCTGGAGCACAGAAAGTGCTCACCAAGGTGGGGGGTACTGGATGGTACCATCTCAGAGGCCCTTTAACTTGCTAGCGTTTTGGGAAATGAAAGCCTGTGATCTAAGTTGGAGGGTTCGAAGGGACAAAGGTCATGTTCCTGTGGATCCCATGGCTGGGGGTTTCTGCTGTGCCTGGCATTATGTCCCCAGCTCCGAGCAGAAGAGGGCCTCCAGGAATGCTCCAAGAATCAGGGAAGGCAGAGGAGGCAGAAGCATGTCCTGCAGCTTTTAATTACAAGGAGGCCAGGCTCCAGAGAGTTCTAGCAGTGACTATCCATGTGTGCTGGGGTCTCTGAAATCCATTTCTCTGTTGGGGCAAGGGAGATCTTTATGAGGCCTTTATAGAGTTTGTGAGCAGAGACTGAAGAATGTAAAGTGAGAAGCAGAGAGGTCAGTGCAAGACTGGGGAACCTGGTAAATCTCCTGCTTTCATTTGATGAAGGAACAGAGAGAACAGTGAGCAAGGGTTCTGGGAGAGGCTAGAGCTGGGAGGGGCTGGAGGACAGCCCGGGACAGAGGGAGCTGCTGCACAGAAATCTGTGCATCTCCACCTGCGCTGCTGCTCTGATGGAGGAGCTGCCTGCGTCCCCGCCAGCCAGTCACTGGGCAGAGGGCTCCTGCCAGCGAGAGGAGGTGGTGGCAGAGCCCCGAGGGTGGCAGGCAGGCTGCATGGATAGTTGTGGGGACAGTATGACTCAAGAGGACAGTCCTCAAGCTGTGCTGGAACCTGATGTCAGGGCCTCTCCTGGTTAGTGATGGACACTGGGTCACCTGGTCCACCTTCTCTGTGTGACTGACCGTACCACTCCAAATGTGAGCAGAAAGAGAAAGGCCCTGTTAGACTCTTCATTCCCTCCAGGGCATGCATTCTTAATGGAGGGTGAAAATTCATTCTTGTATGCGTGGGAGAACCACAGTATGTAAACAGACATACACATATATACACATATGTGTACATATTATATACATATATAATTATATATACACACACATTTATTTATGTATATATATATGCATATACAGAGAGAGAAAAAATATGAATGAGTATCTGTGGTGTTAAAATTTCATGGGAGGAGATGACAATTAGGGAAAAAAAATCTCTTAGGCTCCTTGGGGTGGTGGGTGGTGATTAATGATAAAAAAAAAAAATGTTTGAGATACACCAAAGTAGGGCCTGTTACCGCAGAGAACTGCCAGTGGCCAGTCATATGCTTCTGGTGCATTAAGGAGCCCTAACCAGCAGCCTCCAAACTGCAAGGCTTGCTAGGCAGGTGTTGGTAACTCCCTGGTTTCTTTCCACTGAGCCAGAAATTCCTCCATCTCCCAGCCAGTTCCTTTCCTGTTTACCTCATTTGACAGTCTCCATGGCCACCAGTGAGCCAAGGGCAAGCCCCAAACCCTGGAGTGAGGACTTTCACAAGGAGATTAGAACTAGTGTGGCCTGGCCTATCTTGCCAAGGCAGGAAAAGGGCAAATGTTCTTTCATGGGCAGACAAAACTGAAGCCTAGACGATAAACATACCACAAGATATGATGCTGCTTATACAAGAGCCCCATTTCATAGCTTGAATCTGAGTATTCCTGTCTTCTCTTATCAACACATATTCCCATCATCAGGATGAGATCACATCCTTTCCAACTTCACCTTCCAGCCTTCCCTAACCAGATCAGCTTAGGGCATCATGATGGACAGTGAGAATTCAGTTTTCTTACCATTATTGTGTAAATGCTGCTGATTTTTATTCTAAATATATCTTAGGGAACATGGACTAATTATTCTGTCATAACTGTTTTTTGACTTTGGTTTCAACTACTAGTCACCTTAATTTATTACATTTAAATTTCAGTTAGTTGGCTGAGATAATCTGCTTTTAAAATAGTGTGATTAAAAGAAAGCAAATATTTTCTGCCTTAATGTATTTCAAATGATCACTATTTCATATTTATCAAGTAGGAAGCCACAAGCAGCAAAGTTTTGATGTGATTTTTATTTCTGTCTTAAATAGACACAGCATTTTCCTTGGCTCCACAATTTATTAGCAATTTGACTTAAAAAAAAAAAAGCTTGGTTGCGATGTAATTCATATTCCAAATAATCTGTCCATTTAAAGTATACAGTTCAGTGTTCTGACTATTCAGTTCAGTGTTCAGTATATTCACAGGGTTGAGCAACCATTAGCACAGTCTAATTTTAGGAAATTTCATCCCCCCTAAAAGAAACTTTGGACTCATTAACAGTCACTCCTCACTCCTCCCTACTCCCCCCAGACCTAGGAACCACTAATGTACTTTCTGTCTCCACAGATTTATTTAATAGGCACACATTTGGAGCAAAATCATTTCCTATTCTAATTTCATAATTAACCAACAGCTTATTTTCCCATAATTAACCAATAATTTAACCATAATTAACCAATTAGATTCCTATAGAATCTCTTGACTTTAGCTGCCACTGTGTGTGAAAAGTAAAGCTGATGTTGGCCTAGCGGGAATTGTTCCATGTCACTAAAACTGAATTCTCAGTAAGCACTAAGGCCACAGATTTAGCTTTCTTCCTGCCCAGATATGGTCCCTCAGGAGTCTATAAAGTTTTCAAGTTAAGTTATAAACACACCAGGAGCTTGGTGTTTATGAATTCCTATGGTGAAGCTGTTTGTAAGTGCTAACCTCTGAGGGAAAATCCACCCACACTCTCCTCAAGCACAGACACATTAACGGGTCTGTTTTAAAATCTTGGTTGCTCTAGATTTGGTTTGCTGGAGGGAGTTTCTCTTTGGCCCTCTTGTAGCAGTGGACACTTAGCTTCCTTTTTGAAGGTCATGATTCCCTTGCACAGGGCTGATGTGGGTGGTTTCAGCATAGACCCTTTCACTGCTAGTGTGTGACACGTTCTGGCATGAGTGTGCAGTGCCCACATACATCGTCCATCCATACTCACCATCACTCATCACGGAGCTTTCCATAGAAAATAGCATGTCTGAAAATGAATATATTTTTCTTGCCCCCTGTAGCCACTAGTCAGGCAATAGTTTCCCTCTCTTAACACCAAATAAATTGGTGGGTTGCAATGGCAGAATCTTAAACATATCTACCAAGGTGATGAATCGGTCATAATATGAACAAAAAGGTGGATCTGGCCAAGTGAATGCTAACTACAGGCCTTTCCCCAACTCTTTGTCCTGACATAACACCAGGACTACCAGAATCCTATCTGCAAAATGACGTGACTTTTGCATTTTCATAGTACTTTCTGGTTTCCAGCGCATATTTGTAGTTGTGACTCACTTTGAATCTCATTACAATCCTGTGAAGTAGGTAGGGTGGGCCTTTCATTTTCCAGATGAGAAATCAAGTGTTAAGAAGTTGCTCAAGGTCAAATGGCTAGGTGGCAGACCTGGAATGTTTCAGTGGAAGACCAGTCTCTATTAAAGCAGTCCCCTGGAGAGGCATACATGTACTCCAGCCTTGCTCAGAAAGGTTTTGAAACCCGTTCTTTGGAAGGTCTTAAAAAAGCAGTAGCACATCTTTGAATATCCTCAATAAAGGCAATAGTTCATCTTGTAAGTCAGTGGTTCTCAAACTAGGATTGCCTTGCTAAATGCAGATTGTTGAGCTCTACCCCCAAGGTTTCTGATCCATTAAACTTGGCCCAGGATATGTGTTTCTTGGAGAAGGAAATGGCAACCCACTCCAGTATTCTCACCTGGAGAATCCCATGGACAGAGAAGCCTGGTGGGCTACAGTCTATAGGGTCACCAAATGTCAGACATGACTGAAATGCATGCATGTGTTTCTTATGAGTTCCCAGGTGATGCTAATGTTACTGGTCTAGGGCCACACTTTGTGAGTCACTATCCTCAGGAATTTATTTCTGGCAAGAGTAAATCATTTAGAATCAAGCCTAGCAATTAAGGTGGGGGATCAAGCTAGGAAGTTCCACCAATGGCCAGAAACAATGGGCAACTGTAAAGAACAACACTGGCTGTAAGGGAAATCTGAATAGAGAGCTCCAAAAGGTGCTGAATAACGGCCACTCATTGGATGAGTGGATGTATGCTAAAGAATAGTTCTCCAAAGTGTCAGGAATACCTTTTGCAGTTGTACATGTCTGAAATGTGCATTATCAACCTTTTATTTTCCAGCTTTAGGAAAATAAAAGAAACCATGGACGTAATACCCACATTAGAAAGAATCCATATTAAGGAAGAATTAATAGCTATCTACAGCAGCTGAACTAGTCAGACTGGTAGAGTGGGGTCCTTTCTGTGCTGAAAATGTGATGGGTGTGGAAGATGAGGGGAGGAAAACGTTGAGTATTCCTACCCTGACTTTTCTGTTGAGATCAGGATGGAAAAAGTGAAAAGATCTAATTTTGGATGCCAAAGATAAACAAGCAACATTTTATGGGGAAAAAAAAAATACCAGCAGAAAAGAAAAATGAACTGCATTAGGTACTTAAGCTGGGAGTCAATCCTTCATGTCACAGTAGGGAAGAAAGAGGTGGAGAACTGCCTAAATATTGCTTCTAATTTTATTTTCAATTCTACATTACATTAAACTCTCCGTGTACTCGTCTTTAATTTACAGCAACTGCTGACACAAATTGGTGTGCCTTCTCTTCTTTGACATCAGTATTTCTCTTGAATTATGCATTTCCATCTGGAATGAGGTTTATGGGGCTGAAGGCTTCTTTCATTTAGATGGATGAAAAAAGAGAGGGATCAATGGGGGGTCGACTGCAAAATCTAAGTAAGGTGGGGCCAGATATGTTCAAGGCAGCATTTCACTCTCCCCAAAGATTGTAAGTGGTATTAAAAAATGACTCTGGAAAAAAAAAAAAAAAAATGACTCTGGTCTTTCAACCTTCAACATATTGATTAAAATTCAACTACTAGAGAATAAGAAAAACTCTACCAACCTTCATCCCAGAACTGCCAGATTCTTTATTTATTGGTACCCTACTAATATTTAATAATAATTTGTAAGAGTAGGGTGATCATAATAACTGCATCACTTTGATCTGATCTAAAATTGAGTCAGGGACTTCTGCGGTGGTCCAGTGGCTAAGACTCCATGCTTCCAATGCACGGGGCCCGGGTTCAATCCCTGGTCAGGGAACTAGATCCCACATGCTGCAACTAAGAGTCTTAACCTATTCAGGAGCAGGGGCAGGGGCATGGCCAGCACGTGCCCAGCATGCTAAACCACACAGAATGGCCTGTGGAGACTGAAATTGATTAAAAACCCCATTCTGCCCCAAATGTCTGTGGTGTATTAATTTATGCTATAATTTAAAGAATCCCACTATTAACGAGAGAGAAGTAAAATCCTGAATATGAGCTAAAACTGGAATAAAAAAGGCCCATTCTTCAGGCACTATTAATGGAAGCTTTGTATATACATAACTTTATATATTGATGAATAAATGGCACTGACAACTAAAATGTCTGTTCATCATTCACTGGGTTCTAAAGACTGCCTTGGCCTTCTGTGGTCAGTGATCTTTTTCCTTTGTCACTCCACCATTCTAGACAGAACAGTTAATCCAATATGATTTAGTATCTCAGAGAAGATTCTTCTACAATATTTTCTGCCAAATGTTCCTCTTCTAACAGCTGCTTTTTTATTTTGGTGAAAGCTACTTGAAATAAAATCATTGTTCTCTGTGAAAACTGCATGCTAAATAATATAGAGCTACCAGATTATTAAACAGCAAAGGCATCTGATAATATTAGCACCAACCACAGGTCCCACTTCTGCTGATGCACAACATTTTGAGTAATTAGTCATTGCACAATATTGTATTTATATCCTTTTTTTTTTTTTGCTTGAGCTGTTAGGCCACAAAATCAGCAGGCAGTTGCTGTTATAAAAGGGTTCTCTGGGTTATTTATAATATTTCTGCTTCCTTACAGTTACTGCTTCACTCTTGGGTCTTGGGCCAGGTCTACACTGTGAAGGAACTGAGCAATTGTTCTGTGACTCTAACTGCTGAAAGCTGGTGTAGGTGATTCACAGTGCACTGTGTGTGCCTTGGCTGGAATACCTGGTATTTTTGTCTGCACAACCCAGATTCATCACATACTGGCTGATGTGTCACTTCATCAGCAGGGAGACTGTGTAGTTTCATGAAGGCTGTGTCTTTATCAGGCGTCAGCTATTGTCTAGGGCACCAGTGGTAGGGCGAGTTAGGTGAACTAGCATTCTGTTGCAAAAGAGTTTCCTTCAAATGTTATTTACTTTAAATGAAGGATAAGTTTCTCTTCCAAATGTTTCTCTGTTGCATAGACCAGTGATTCCCCCAAATGGTGGCAGGCAGCCAGGCATACCCAATAGAAGGGCACAGAGGAATCAACAGAGAATTTCATTTTCTTTTTTTTTGTAAATGACACAGGCGTCTTCCTGTGCCATCTGCAGAGAATCACTGATGATATGAACTATTTCTAATGGGAGGAGGTCTGAGCCTTAGGTGAGTCTGAGCTGAACAAAATGCTGAGAACCAGAGACCAGTAGAATGATCTATTTGTTCTGACGATGAAATAGGCATTTTATAGAGCCCCCACCCTGCCACCCCCATTTGTAAAAAAAAGCAGATAAACTACCATAATGTCCTCTGAATTCTTAAGAGCTCTCAAACCCACGTCTCCACATCCCTCGTTGCCTTGTTGCCAGTCTAGGCTGCCATAATCTCTCAGATCATGCAACACTCTTTGGATGGTTTTCCCTGCCTCCACTCTTGTAATCTCCAATTTAGTCTTCACTCAACAGCCACGTTAATCTTTTTATAAAGTACAAATCTGATAAAATCTATCCCTTGCTTAACCTCTTTTCAATGACTCCCACTGCCTGCCAGAGAAAGTGCAAATTCCCAGGAGTGGCAAACCAAGCCCTTCATGACCCATCCCCGTTCCAGATGTGCATGTGTACATGTGTGCTCAGTCATGCCTAACTCTTTGTGACCCCAGGGACTGTAACCTGCCAGACTCCTCTGTCCATGGGATTCTCCAGGCAAGAATACTAGAGCGAGTTGCCATCTCCTCCTACAGAGGATCTTTCCAACCCAGGGATCAAACCAGCGTCTCTTGTGTCTCCTGCATTGGCAGGCAGATTCTTTACCCCTGCACCATCTAGGAAGCCCTGTCTTCCAGCTGTATCTCATCCTTTCCCA
The DNA here is from genome assembly GCF_033118175.1 of Dama dama. Lineage (NCBI taxonomy): Eukaryota > Metazoa > Chordata > Mammalia > Artiodactyla > Cervidae > Dama > Dama dama. The sequence goes on from NC_083691.1 coordinate 33,743,061, forward strand.
CTTTTCTTGTACTTTGACCTCTTTACAATCAGAACTACTTGAAAAAGCACAAGCAGGACCTGTTCTCTTGCTTCTGGGCCTTTTCATGAGCTGTTGCTATAGATTTTAAAGGAAATTAGGAGGGGGAAAGCAAGAGTGACTAGTTACCCCTTTAACCTCTGTCCCACTGTAGTACATTTACTCACCCCCCCTGCCACACACACACACACACACACACACATACAAACACGTGGCATTCATGCAACTCATCATTCACATGAAGCACACATCATCAACACTGAAAATACACAAAGTAGGCATATCACTAACCTAACACACTTACACTTTATAACACACTTATACACAAAGGGCAGACAAATGTTCAGCAAGCTGTGCCCCACACAGCTGTTTTCTCACTTCTGTGTCCCCCTGTCAGCAAACATGGGCACCGAGGGCAGTGGGTTCCAACTCATTGGGCTCTGTGGTTTGGCTCCAAGTGGGTTTTTCAGCTCCTTATTCCAAGCCTACCCAAGAAGTGTCCTCACACAATGGAAACCTCTTAGGAGACCTACAGTACAGTCCTGGGAGCTCTGGTCCTGGGGACACTACTGCAGCATCCTAGGAAGATGAGCAAACAGCAGACTGCCAGTCACTGCTGTGCCCTCACACTGATGCCCAGGACACTGAAGGAGCAGGGAGAAGCAGGCATAGGAAGCTAAGAAGACTTAATCATGGATGGATAAGCAAGCTCCCACAACCTCATCCTATCCTTTCTTACTGGGAGAGGGACTGTTTCCTGTCCCTTCTGTTAGGGGCCTACTGGATTTAGATTTTGCTCTCCTGACTTTTGCTAAGGCTATAACAGTTTTTTTCCCACTACGTCCTACTTCCACACCCTTGCCCCTCTTATCCCTTACCACTGCTCTTCTTTAGTCTCTGGCCATTACAGCTTCTGAAGCAGGGCCAGGGGAGACACTTAGGAGCACCTAAGATGTCCAGCTCTAGGCACATGTACCAATACATGCAAGTCCAGTTCTGGCCATGGGATGGTACTTTAGAAAAATGGAAAACAAACAAACAAACAAAAAAAAGCCTTGTATCTGGCCCTGGTTCAATTCTTCAAAGTGAAGATGATATTTCTGGTAAGCAGTTACAATTAGATTTTTAGAACCCTGGGTTTTCAAATGATCACATGCAGGATTAAGAAAGATAATTTAAAATGTTTAATTCTGCCTGATTAGCTAGTAAATGAGGTGATCTGCTGATGTGGAAATAACGTAATAGAGTTAATAAGGCTCCCCGGCATGACAGATGTCTTGTGCCTTGTCGATCAGTCTCCTCAGCAATTACCTTGTCCTCTGTCCTTTTTTTCTTCATTTTTTTTTTAAGTCAGTGAACTTCATTTTGTCATCTTCATCTTTTCTGGCAGCCGGAGTTGGCAGAGTTTGCACAGACATCATGCCCATTTATTAGTATCATTCCTAAGGTGAAGATGGCTATCTCAGAGCTCATTTAGATGTAGGTTTTCTTTCTTCTATGATGCCGATTTCAGAGATGTCATTTAGCCTCTGTAAGTTTTTTCTGGGGGGACCTGGCCTTTCTATGACTGAAGGTAAAACAATCAAAGGGTATGTTTTAAAATGGGAAAGTGGGTAATTATTTTGTTTGCAAATCATGAAAAAAGAGCATTTGTACCTGAGGTTGAGTCTCTCCCTTGGCGTACTCAATGTAGCACTGAAGTACTGAAAGGCATCCTGTAGCTTCTAGTACCCCGAGAACACGGGGGGTCAGCAAGGCTGCCTGCGTGCATGCTGAGTCGCTTCAGTCACGTCCAACCCTTTGCGACCCTATGGGCTATATAGCCCGCCAGGGACCTCTGTCTATGGGATTCTCAGGCAAGAATACTGGAATGGGTTGCCATGCCCTCCTTCAGGGGATCTTCTTGACCCAGGGATCAAACTCATATATCTTATGTCTCCTGCCTTGGCAGACAGGTTCTTTACCCTGAGCGCCACCTGGGAAGCCACTCAGTGAGGCTAAGTGACTCTTACTAGTTACTTTCCCAGTAGGAACTGGAACTCTTCCCTTATTTCAGGAGGACCCAGCATTGTATTAAGCACTGGGGTTGTCCAAAAAGAACTCTCTGAGCTAGACCTTGGGGATGGGTAGGTGTTTGCCAGGCAGGGAAGGAGTAGTGCTTTTTCTTTCCTTAAACGGGAGGACTAGTTTGGGGGGAAATTAAAGAAGAAGAATTGTATTTTCCTTAGCCTTGCTAGTTAGCAGTTCGTAAAGAAGTTACTTAAAATAATTTAATGAAAGATGTTTTTGGTTACAGACTCTAGGAGTGGTACACATTTCCTCCTTGATCATTCAAAGACAAGAATGAATGAAATGATCTGGGTCTGAAGCTTGGATATCTGGCCTGGCATCATCCTGCCACACGGCTACCTGTGCAATCCAGCTTCTTGTCCTGTACAGGAAGATGCTGGAGTTGAATGGCAGTGGGACCTCTGCCTTTCCCAACATTTCTGGGTTTCTCTCCAACAGTGTACAGAGCCAAGGTCATAACTACCCTGTGTAATGGTGAGTAATGCAAGCTCCTGGTATGTGCCACTGGTTACCCACCCCCACACACCCTAAAAAAAAAGAGATCCAGGTAAAGTGAACATTTAGGCACATAGGGACCTACTAATAAGCACTAAGGATGTATTGAGCTCTTACATGAGCCAGGCCCTGTTCTTAGGACTCTATGTGGGTAATTGCATTTAAGTGAGGCTGCACTGTTCCACACAAAGCAGGTGGTGCTTTGGCAAGATCTGGAACTTTCTGAAAAACTAGAGACATGGAGCAATTTTTCAGAAGCCTCTATCATGACAAATACAAGGAGACCATGCTGGAATGCCAAGCAGAAGAGACTGGACACTAGGTAGACTGCTACCAAATCAAGAGGGTGTGGTAGAGAGTACATGGATGTCAGACAGATGGGCAGGCAGACCTAGAATCATTTCCTGACTCTTTCAACTTATAAGCTGGATGATTCTGGGCAAGTTGTTTACCTTTGGGAGTATAAGTTTCTCCTCTCTAAAGTGGGCATTAGCCCATCTTGCAGGGTTGTTCTCAACATGTGAGAAAATGCACAAGGAGTACAGCACAATGCCTGGCCTAAAGTAGTACTCTGCTTTTCATTATTAGTCAAAGGATCCTTGTGTTCCCAAGAATCTGTAACAACCAAGGAATTTCAGAGGTTGAAGACACCTCAGAGATTGCCCACTCCAAACACATCATGTTTGGATGCACCACCTGAACCCCAAACATAGTGAGTCATTTCCCCAAACTGTCTGCTAGTTACTGGTTAAATGAGGATGAGAACCCAAGACTTCACCTGCCCCTAGCTGCTGGGACCAGTGATTCCAGTTAACCCATAGGCAATCCTCTTGAGAAATTTCATTAAAAAGGTGTTTTACACTGACCCTAAATTTAGGGTTAGTTAGTTTGCTTCAGCTTATTTTTTCCTCAGAGAACAGCTGACCTGTTGAGATTCACTCTTGGTCACCTCTGAAGCATGCTCATTTGGTTTCTTGTGCCAATTGACTTGGGTCAGTTCAGTTCAGTTCAGTTCAGTCGCTCAGCCGTGTCCAACTCTTTGCGACCCCATGAACCGCAGCACGTCAGGCTTCCCTGTCCATCAGCAACTCCTGGAGTTTACCCAAACTCATGTCCATTGAGTTGGTGATGCCATCCAACCATCTCATCCTCTGTTGTCCCCTTCTGCTGCCTTCAATCTTTCCCAACATTAGGGTCTTTTCAAATGAGTCAGCTCTTTGCATCAGGTGGCCAAAATATTGGAGTTTCAGCTTCAACATCAGTCCTCCCAATGAACACCCAGGACTTATTTCCTTTAGGATGGACTGGTTGGATCTCCCTGCAGTCCAAGGGACTCTCAAGAGTCTTCTCCAACACCACAGTCCAAAAGCATCAATTCTTTGGTGCTCAGCTTTCTTTATAGTCCAACTCTCATATCCATACATGACTATTGGAAAAACCATAGATTTGACTAGACGGACCTTTGTTGACAAAGTAATGTCTCTGCTTTTTAATATGCTGTCTAGGTTGGTCATAGCTTTCCTTCCAAGGAGTAGGCGTCTTTTAATTTCATGGCTACAATCACCATCTGCAGTAATTTTGGAGCCCTCAAAAATACAGTCAGCCATTGTTTCCCCATCTGTTTGCATGAAGTGATGGGACTGGATGCCATGATCTTAGTTTTCTGAATGTGGAGCTTTAAGCCAACTTCTTCACTCTCCTCTTTCACTTTCATCAACAGGCTCTTTAGTTCTTCTTCACTTTCTGCCATAAGGGTGGTGTCATCTGTATATCTGAGGTTATTGATATTTCTCCTGGCAATCTTGATTCTAGCTTGTGCTTCATCCAAGCCAGCATTTCTCATGATGTACTCTGCATAGAAGTTAAATAAGCAGGGTGACAATATACAGCCTTGACGTACTCCTTTTCCTATTTGGAACCAGTCTGTTGTTCCATGTCCAGTTCTAGCTGTTGCTTCCTGACCTGCATACAGGTTTCTCAAGAGGCAGGTCAAGTGGTCTGGTATTCCCATCTCTTTCAGAATTTTCCACAGTTTATTGTGATCCACAAAGTCAATGGGTCACCATAACATAAAACCACAGTCTAGGTGGTTTAAACAACAGAAGTGTATTCCCCACAGTTCTGGAGGCTAGAAGTCCAAGATCAAGGTGCCAGGAGGTAAGTTTCATTCTGAGGCCTCTTTTCCTGGCTGGTAGGAGGCTGCCACTTGCTATGTGCTCACATGACCACTGTGAATGCACACACAGGAGAGTGAGCTCTCTGGTGTCTCTTCTTATAAGGGCACTAATCCTACTGGGATCAGGGCCCCACCCTTATAATCTCATTTAATCTTAATTGCCTCCTTATAGGCTCTATCTCTAAATGTAGTCACTTTGGGGGCAAGGGCTTCAACATATAAATTTTGGAGGGGGCACAGTTCAGTCCAAAGGCTTGTATTACATATGCTCCTCCATCCCTCATGAACCCTTCCATTTAGGTTGGTTTCTTTCTTTCTTTCTTTTTTTGCCCTACCATGGTGGCATGTGGGATCTTAGTTCCCCAACGAGAGGTTTGAACCCATGCCCCTTGCACTGAAAGTGTGGAGTCTTAACCATTGGACCACCAGGGAAGTCCCTCAGGTCTGTTCCAAATAGGAGGTACATGAACAGTGAAGTCCATGAACTAGTAAGTACCTCAACCTAAGGCATCTCCTATGGCCTAGCCCCTTTTACAGCTCCTCCAGGTCATCCATTAGCCAAAGATCAAGAGATGTGGTAAAGCCAAAGTCTGGATCATTCATTCTGCTATCAATTGTGAGAATGAGGGTTAAAGAGTTAAACTGAGATATATAAGCAGACTCATTCAGAAAGAAAACCTGAACATGAGTGAAGTTTCTCTGAAGATCTGCTGTGCATTTGAGTGACAAACAGACACAGTGCAGCTCTGACATTTATTCTGATATTTCCAAAGAAAACTGTATAAAATAACATGTTTTTGAGGGAAATTGTTTCTTTAGAAAGATTAAGGAAAAACCTGTCAAAAGTGTGTAGTGAAATATCCAGATTTATGGAGGCTCAAGTACGATGGATCTGAAGGACATGCAAATCTACGTGTCCATATATAATCAGGACTGTCCATTCAGAGGTCATCCGAAATCAAACGGCTACTCAACCTACACATATAGAGACTTGGGAATGCATGAGAGGTTCCTTGTGAGACTGGGAGTGAACTGTGGTCCCTTTGTGAGAACAATGCCCAGTTTGCGCTTTGAGAAATATTACCTGTCTTACTTGCTAGATGTGGCTCCAGATAGTTTTTTTGCTATGTCTGAAAGTCGTATTTACTCCAAATTTCAAAGTAATACATTAAAAATACAGGTTTATGGAAAAATGCAAACAAGTAAGAACGATGTGGAGCAGAACACAGAAGTCCTCGTTTATAACACTTTCCTATCCTCCAGTTTATTCCCTTTTCCATGAGTAATGGAAAACAGTTTGGTGTTTTATCTTTTTTATTTTTATATTTCTTTTAAATTATACTTACGGATAGCTAGAGTTATTTTTAAATCAATGGCACCATACTATACCATTTGCCCTTCTACTTATGATTATGTAGACCTGTCTAGTCAATTTTTTGGTTATAACAAACAAAGCTAAAATAAACATTCTAGGACAAATATTTATATATGTGATCAAGTCTGTAGGACAGATTCTTAGAAGGAAATATACTGGGTTAAAGGCAAAACATGTTTTAAAAATTGCTATTGTCAAATTGCCTTCCAAAAACATTCTGTGAATTTATACTCCCACCAGAATTACATGAGAGCATGTGTTTTCCAATTTATTTGGATTTTGACATTAGCTATTTTTTATTTTTTGTGACCTAATGGGCAGTGAAGGGAATCTCACTATTATTTTGATTTGCATATTCCTGATTTCTTGTGGGGTTGAACAGTGTCTAATTTCTTTATCTTTTGTATTTCTTCTTAAGTGAATTGCCTATTTACATTATTCTAAAGAAATGTTTGATTTTTTTGAGTTGTAGAGCCATCCCATAATAACACATTCACATTTGCTGTTAACAGATATTCAAAATTATGCATAGAAATATCTGGATGGATTTATACTAAAATGTTAACAGTGATTACATCTAAGTGGTAGGATCATGAATATCAGACTTTCTTTTTTATACCTTTCTATGTTGTTTGTTCTTTTCTCCTCTTGAACACTAAGCATGTGTTAATTTCAGAAAGTGGAAAAAAAATAGTGTGATTGAGGGGGTAAAGGTGATGAAGGCTCTCAAGGAAATTCTAAAAGAGCATTTCCCAAGGTACTCTGAGTATTGGCAGTATCAACATAGATGTAATTCTCCTAAGGTCAAAATTTGAAAGAAACAACAGTCACTTCTTAAATAGTAAATTGATAGTTAAAGTTAGCCTTATTATTTTATAGTTACCTCTTTAGCACCCAAGATCCTGTCATTCAGGATGTCATTCATTCATTACCTACCATATTTTATGGCCCAACCCTTTCTGAAGTATTGGCAATCAACAGTGAGGGGCACGCAAACATTTTGGCTATAACAGAAGTTTCTGGACAGAAATGTGCAAAGTCTCTATTGAAGGACAAAATGGCTACTAAGCTTCAAAGACCCCTCAGAAACTCTACCAGTTATTAACAAGTGCAAAGAATGTACATGTTGATCAGAAAGAAGGAGGCGGGAGAAAGAAAGGCTTGCTAGGGAAACACAGTTTAAGGAGCATCACAAAAACTACCACTGGCAGGGCCACATGAGACCTGGTGAGTCCCCAGTCCTCTCAGGAAGACTGTGGCTCTGGAGGAAACAGTACCTAAATCTGCTGGAGTTGAGAAACACCTCTTGATAGCACCTAAATTCAGTGGTCCTAATGTATGGATGTGAGAGTTGGACTGTGAAGAAAGCTGAGTGCTGAAAAATTGATGCTTTTGAACTGTAGTGTTGGAGAAGACTCTTGAGAGTCCCTTGGACTGCAAGGAGATCCAACCAGTCCATCCTAAAGGAGATCAGTCCTGGGTGTTCATTGGAAGGACTGATGTTGAAGCTGAAACTCCAATACTTTGGCCACCTCATGCGAAGAGTTGACTCATTGGAAAAGACCCTGATGCTGGGAGGGATTGAGGGCAGGAGGAGAAGGGGATGGCAGAGGATGAGATGGCTGGATGGCATCACCAACTCGATGGACATGAGTTTGAGTAAACTCCGGGAGTTGGTGATGGACAGGGAGGCTTGGCGTGTTGCGATTCATGGGGTTGCAAAGAGTCGGACATGACTGAGTAACTGAACTGAATTATATCTGACAAATGGCCAGGTGGCTGGGGATGGGAAGTGGGTGGAGGTTGGGGGCAAGGTCACACCAAGATGGAAATAATGATCTTTCCATTGTTGGATTATCAAAGACTGAACTACCATTCTGGATGATATCTCAGAAGTGGGTCAATGGGAACCTATGCTTGAGAGCTGAATAAGCCTGTGCTTGGATGGCTGAAGGCCAGACTCCAGGGTGAGGGCAATATACCAAGGAGGTTACCTTAGAAAGCTGTGGGTAGCTCACCAGCCCCAACAACCTCCCTACCCTCATGAGCTGGCTTCCAGATCAACTTTAACAGTAACAGTTCCACTTCCTACTGGTACAGTCTCCAGTTTGGAGCTGATTCTCCAGCCCTGTATTGTCCCTTGGGGATATCCTAGTTGGGCTGATGCTGTCTAATGCCTCATCAACAACCGCGAATACTACAGGACTCAAATGGATAGAAAGAAAGAGGAATAAAAAATAGGGAAGAGGAATCCCTCATCTCACTGGCTTCTGATTTTTCTCAGCTTACTTATATACCCTGAATTATGATAATTTATTACAAAGTGAGTGATTATTGAGAAGACAGATTTAGCCTTTGGGCTGAATTCTTGAAATTAAGAGTGTCAATGTAGCTTCTAGGACTTAACCATTTACACGTGGAAACTTGTAAATCAAGAATTTTACAGAGTCGACAGACGGTCACAATAATCCTACAGTATCACCATGCTTATCTGTGTGTAACTCTGACAGTGCGGCGAATGTTCAGTGCCGTCATGAACACAAGAAAGCAAGCCCCTGACCTTCAGGTTGGAAGGACCTGAGCGAGGACATGAGTGCAGAGATGGGAAAAGAGACACATCTGTCATGTCTTCCAAACTGAGCTGAGGACATCTGCAGCTATTGCCACCCTCTCACTCTAGTACAACAGGAAAAACAGATTAAAAATAGAAGCGATACATCCAACTATTAACACTGAGGCAAAACCGAACATAGCAGCCTGCAGAGGCCTGGTGTAGAGGGGGCGATGGCTCCTTCTAGGGCTGGCTGGCTCCAGTGGACAACGTGCCTACTAACTAAAGAGGTTTCCACCATCCATGCCATTCCTGATGTACTGAATTCCCCCCAAGCTTTACTGAGATATGACTGGAAAATAAAAAAGGTGGCTATATTTAGGTTGCACAGCAGGATTTTTTGCTAAGGTGTAATGGATGAGGAGGAGGAGAAAAGGGAGACGGTTATAAACCACCTGAGAGCCAGTAATACCCTCCTGACAGGAAAGTGAAGGAGCCCATTTGTTCAGAAGAAAATGCCTCCCTAGGAGTTCCTCACCTCACCAAGTGAATTAGCTCCTCTTTACGAGGCTTATGAAGAAGCTCAACAGTTGAGTGCAGAACAAGCAAGATTTTAATAATGAGAGTGCTGGATGAGAGGAGAAAGACAGCATACAAAAGCTTGAGGGAGATTCTACGCCCAGAAAATAACTACCCTTGTTTCCTGTGGTACCTCCGTTGCTCAAGGTTGGGGAGAGGGATGTTGAGTGCCCATTCAGTAGATTTAGTAGAGCAATTAAGTGAAAGATTCTTTATTACAAGAGTATCCATTAGTGAAGTGGCTTTTTGTTATTTTTGTCTGTTCTTTGTTTTCTCAATTGAGAGAGAAATACACATACCATGAAATTCACCCTTAAAAAGTGCAGAATTCAGTGATTTTGAGCATATCCACATGGTTGTGCAACCATCAGCACTATCTAGTTCCAGGACATTTTTATCACCCCCAAGAGGAACCCCTATACCCAATAGCAGTCACTCCCCTTTCTCTCCTTTCTCCACCCTCTGGTAACTGTCAATCCACTTTCTGTTTCAATAGATAAATGTACTCTGGATATCTCATATAAATTGAAGTGAATTTATATGAAGGCTACAATATGTAGCCTATTATGCCTACCTTCTTTCACTTACTATAATGTTTCAGATGTTTATCCATGCCATAGCATGTATCAGGATTCCTTTCTTAGGCTGAATAATATCCTATCATATGTGTCTACCACAATTTGTTTATCCATTTATATCAGTTGATGAAATTTGGTTTGTTTCCAATTTTGGTCTGTTATGAATAATGCTGTGTGAACACTTGTGGATAAGGTTCTGTGTAATATAAATTTTTATCTCTTTTGGCTATATACCTGGAAGGAGAATTGCTGAGTCTGTTGTAATTCTAAATTTAACCTTCTGAAGCACTTCCATAGAGTTTTCCAAAGTGGCTACATCATCTTGCATTCCTGTCAGCAATGTTTGAGGCTTCTGATTTCTCACATCTTAGTCCACAGTTGCTATTATCTGTTTTTGATTATGGCCATCCTAGTGAGTGTGAAATGGTACCTCATTATCTTTTGCCATTAAAAAAAAAATCCAAGCCATCCATATACATAGTGGATGTACACTAAAAGACAAAACTTAAAGTGTAAATGCCCCATTCCACTCCCATTTCTATGAAGCAAATACTTTAAATTCTTTTATTGCTTTCCTCTGTTTTTATCTTCTATTTCTTGGAGTGTTTATACTGTTTTTTTTAAATCTGTTTTAGATATTATCGGTTGAATTCTAGATAAGGAAGATGAGCATTTAGTTCTCTTATCTTCCCTGATATGCACGCAAATACACACTCACTTTATCTTTCCATTTTCACGATATGATTATAATCTCCATGTTTGGTTAATTAATTATTGTTTCACCCTCAAATTCTGCAAGAGAGCTAAAAATCTCTGGGCATATTCAAACACATGGGATAGCTGGATGTTCCACTATTTCTTTCTTTTTCTTTTTTGTTTCTGGAAGACATTCCTTCCGGAAAGGAAGAGGCCGCCAAGCTCCTGCTCTAATCTGGACTGACTGAGGATGGGGTTTCTGCATAGCTATTGTCCTGGAACTTTCCTTCATTGTCACTGACTTCTCTCTCTCTCTCTCTTTTTAATTAGATTATTTTTTTAATTGAAGGATAATTGCTTTACAGAATTTTGTTGTTTTCTGTCAAACCTCAACATGAGTCAGCCATAGGTATATCCCCTCCCTTTTGAACCTGCCTTCCACCTCCCTCCCCATCCCACCCCTCTAGATTGATACAGAGCCCCTGTTTGAGTTTTCTGAGGCATACAGCAAATTCCTGTTGGCTCTCTATTTTACATATGGTAATGTAAGTTTCCATGTTACTCTCTCCATACATCTCACCCTCTCTTCCCCTCTCTCCATGTTCATAAATCTGTTCTCTATGTTTGTTTCTCCATTGCTGCCCTGCAAATAAATTCTTCAGTACCAAGTTGCATCACCTGTTTCCTGGATCCTACATCTTCCTCAGTCTTAGTTTTATCCCAGTTTACAACAGCATATCTTTCAGTATCTTTATTCCTCTGTCCCTCCATTAACTGTCTTCCTTTGTGTTTAATAGATATTTTCTAGTGTACCATTTTAACTATCTTGATTTTTTCTTTCGTTATTCTTAGTAATTGTAATTAGTTGGTGATTCCAATTAACACCTTAATTTAACCTAGTTTAGATTAATACTAACTTAATTTTAAGAGCATACAAAGTTGTTTATGGATACTTTCATGTTACCATGATAGTGCTGAGTGGTTGTAACACAGCATGGATGCATATGGCATATAAAGCCTAAAACTCTACCATCTGGCCCTTCACAGAAAAAACTTGTCAATCCTGATCTAACACCCTGATCTTCCTGATCCCATCTTCTCTCTCCTGCCTCCAAGTATTAAGTAATCTGTTCTCTCTAAACTATCACTGTCTCTCACCTTTCCTGAACCTTAAAAATTAACTGCAGGAGCTCAGAAACCAAATGAAAAGGCACAAGACAGTATCAATGAAGTGTGAAAACCTCCTTGGTGCACATGGCTGTACGTAAGATGCTCAAAGTTATAATCCATCCTGATCTGTGAAAGCCAGTCCTTCAATATGAAATTACTCAGCATTATTACTATTGATTCCAATTTGAACATTTCCAAGGCTAGTTTCTCCAATCAGTCCTATACCCAAGCAGTGCATTTCCACATGAATGTTCTGTGGTGGGCACAGATGGCTTTCTCTGATCAATATTCACTTCCCATCCTCTGAAAAGAGCTCTTTGATTTCTATTTGACATCGAGGATGGGATCATGATGTGAGACACAGTGTGGGAAGGGGGCTGCCAGGGGCTACCACCCGGAGGGTGCCAGTCTGAGCTCAAAGCCCACCACAAGGCAAGCAGTGCTGACAGGGCGAGGGTGAACAAGTGAGTCCTGAGGACACGGTTTAGTCTCTGCATTCTCCCGTACCTTTGAACGTTCTACTTATGTGCACCAGGTACATCCCTTGTTCTGGGTTAAGTCATTTGAGTTGTGCCTGACACAGATGTTGAGCAGAGGCTGAGCCACTTCTCGGCAGCCACAGAGGTCCGACAGCTTCACAAGGACCCTTCGTTTTATTTTCAGAAAAAGAGAACAAACTCTTCTGCTCTAGTTCAGGACCTGGAATAGTTTTAGTCTAATGGAGGACTGAGTTCAGAAATAATAAGGAGTCTTTCAAATCAAGTTACTGTCTTTCTTGACAAAGCAGAAAAACTAGTGGTTTCAGAAATAAGTAAATATGATGAGAATAACACTGCCAAGTATAGTTTATCAAATTCCTAATAAAGCACATTTTAAAAAGCATTCAGGATGTAATTTTATGTAAGAAGTAATTTCATGTAAGAAGAAGTACTCCTTGCACTTATGTATTTCAATGTATATTTGTGTCTAAAACTTTATCAAATGCCCATAGGCTTCTTTTTTGATAAATAAGCCACATTTTATAGTCTTTCCTAAGCAATGAAATAAACATACTGTCTAAATATAATAAAATGTACAATATATAATACAATAAATTAAATATATATTATCTAGTGTATATATATATATATAATACAATAGTAACTAGTGCTCTTTGCTATTTCATTCTAGGCAAGAGGCTTGTAAGATCCAGCAGTGTGCTTATTGTTTAAAAATCTCGGCCCATGAGGGCAGAGACTTTGTCTTGTACATCACTATACATATGCACCTAACACATGACTGGCATATAGCAGGCATTCAATCAAGGCTTATTTAATGAATGAATGAATAAAGGTAATATGGGTATAATTTTACTGATTTCAGTTTTATGGAGGAAACTGATTCAGAGAGGCTAAGGGGACTTGTATAAAGTCCCACAGTGGGCTAGAGAGGGTTAAGATACAGTTCTCCAGCCTGATTGATTGTTCTTCTCTTCCAACATATTACCTCTTAGGGCCTCTACTACATGATCCAAAAATTCAGGTGCAGTATCTTAGTTACTAAATGATGATTTTCAAAGGCCAAAAGGATTCTGAAATTGAAAAACCTACCGTAGTATCCACAGCCTTGACTTTCTCCGTGGGAATGTGCTTTGGGACAGGTTCTGTCTGTGACAGCATCACACATCCTTCAGCACCTAAGGTGATGATTACGACCTGGCAGCCCCTTTCCAGGAGCACCAACGCAGCCTTCCCAGCTTCTGTGGGGCTGCCGACCTCAAGGCCGGTCAGAATCTCAGCCTGAAATACACAAAAGAGAAAAGAAACTGTTGAGAATAAATGACTGGGTCCACTTCTAGATTAGATCTGTTTTTCTAGGAGATGTCTCCCTTCTTTTTCATAACAACCAAGGCCATGGCTAACATTGGTGGATACTGGCTCAGGAAAATAAATGAAATAATAACAGTGACAACAAAAAAGCTATAAAAGATGTTCCTGGGACAACTGGGAAAATTGGAATGTGGCCTGAATATTAGATGATAGTATAGAATTACTGATAATTTTCCTAGATGTGATAATGGTATTGTGGTTCCTCTTAGGAGATGTAAGCGGAAGTGTTCAGGGTTGAGGGATCATGTCTGCAGCTTACTCTCAAATAATTCAACCAAAACAAAAATAAATACACACAGGGGAGAGGGGAAGCCAATGCAGCAAAATGGTAACAACTGCTTAGGTAGAGAGGATATGAGTATTCATTGCCCATTCAGCTTTTCCTTATTTATGATGATTTCCATAATAGTTAGGGGAAGCAAAGAGAATTTCACAAAAGAAAGAAGGGAAGGGGGAAGGGAGGAAAAGAAGGAAGCAAGGGGCCACTGCCAGTGATTTTTGATGTAAATCATACCCATAACTTTCACACCTAAATCCTTTTAGTCCTCTCTTGGGCCATAATGCCTTTTTCATATTGCTAGTTTGCAGACCATTCATTTCTTCTGTTTGTTTTGCTTGAGAAGATGGAAGCAGAGCAGGAGAGACTGATGTATAGCAGAAAAAGCAATGTGCTGACATTCAGAGACCTCCACTGCTCACTCACTCTGGAAACTTCTCCAAGTCACAAAAAATCTGTAAAATATTGGGCTTGGACAGGATCAGTAGCTTCTCCCAGAATATAAACAAGTCTCTAGCTGAAGTAGGGGTGAAGGGCTGCAGTCCTGCTTCCCTGCCCGCTAGGTACCTGGCCAGCATCTCCAGGGAACCTTTATGGTTTTGAGATAAGCAGCTGAAAATACACTGGACTAGGTGAATCATGTGATGCTTTTTGACTTAAAAAGTTTATAACCAGATTCTGTCTTTTCTGTTACAGTTTAATCATATGCTGTCTTAAGAGTGGGTTTGTCCCTTCCTGTACTTGCTCCAAACATGCCTAGATTAACCCTTCTTGTTGCCTATAAGTCATCCCCGTGTCTGCTCATTCTTGGTGTCAGTTTTCCCAGGAGCATGGGTTTCACTAACCTCACCATGCACCCTGCAACCCGATCTTTTCCATAGACCCTTTCAGTCTGAGTTGGTTATACTGTGAGACCACTTTCTTTTTTCTTTTTATATAAAAGAAGGTTTGCATTGACCTTCATTACTGGGATCACCTATGTACGTTGAGCTGGATGGTTCATTTTCAGAAACATTGACTCCTTATGGTTTTTAAAAACCTTTTAAACAGCTGTTCTTTAATGGAAAAATCTTGAACATGAAAAATAATGCATAAACACTCATGTACTTACCACCTACCTTTAATAAATTTTACTTTATTGTACTTTATTTGCTTCTAATATTTTTCTTTAAAAAAGTTAAATGATATCTTCCACATATATTATTTAGCAATGTACGTTTCCTCTTAACATTTTAAAATTTGTGTTGATATGTATAGCTTAAAAAAGAACTGCTCTGTATTCCATACTGCAAATATGCTATAGTTTAAACAAAATCTCTTCTCTTTTTCATGGACACTTTGATTTTTTTCCACTTTCCCCCTTTACAAGCAATGACATATCAGATATTCTTGATATTTATATGTAATCTTTTTTCCTCTAGCTGTTTAAAAATATTTTTATCTTTATTAAACCCCTTGATTTTATACAGTTTCACTAAAATGTACATTAGTAGAAAGTTATATTTATTTATTTTATATGGTGCTGTTAATACACTTTTGATGTTTTGAGGGCTCATGTCTTTTCTCAATTCTAGAAAACACCCTACAGTTTTTCCTCTAATAGAGTTTCTCTTCAGTTCCATTCTCATCTTCCTTCAGTCCAGTTTGACACATGTTGAAGTCTCTCAAGCTGTCCTTCATTTCTCTAATTTCCTCTTTAATAGTTAACTATTTTTCTTTCTGTACTATTTTCTAGGAGAATTGAGTTTTCTTCCTCCAGGTGAACTGATCAAGATTTTCTTTTAGTTTGCAAATCCTTTATCCCAGTTTAATGTTTATCTTTCTGTGAGTGTTTAAAAATTTTTTTCAATGACTATTTTTTCATTTTCAAGACTTCTGATTGGTTGGTTTTCATATTCACATACCATCGGTTCAATTCTGTTTTTCTTTCACAATTTCTTCTTTTTAAAAAATTTTTAATTGGAGGATGATTGCTTTACAGTGCTGTGCTGCTTTCTGCCAACAACAGTGTGAATCAGCTCTAAGTATACATTATGTTCCCTCCCTCTTGAACCTCCCTTCCACCCCACCTTTCTAGGCTGTCATAGAGAGCCAGGTTGAGCTTCCTGTGTTCTCCTTTTTTAATGAATGAGAATCTTTTTTTTTTCCCATTGAATGAGAATCTTGATCATACTTATTTTAAAGTCTTTTTTGCATTGTTTTATTATTTGAATTTCATCTTGGGCAAATTCCTCTTCAGACTGTTGATTCTGCTGGATCTCTCGCAGCAGTACATTTCTTCATCTGCAGGCTCACTGCTCTCAGTGAGGTGGAGAGTCTGCAGATTTCACTCCCACCAGGTTTATCCCTGCCTTTCTAGTGATTTAATGGCTGCATTCACTAGGTCCCCAGGGGTCTCTAAACCAGAGCGACATGTTACATTGACAACAGGGAGTTCCTCTTCTGGGGTTCTTAGCCATATTGTACCACCTGTCCAGTCTCTACGTCATCAGTTGGCTTGGTTTTCTTTCTGAATCTGAGGCAGTTTCTCTGTTCTCCTATCTCCACATGTTGGGAGCCTTCTATATGTTCTCGGCATAGCATCTTCCACCACTCTTTTTCCTTAGCAGGGAAGCCTTAGCCCAGCCTTCTGGTTTCCAGCCATGGGCACTGCTCCATGCTCCCATGAGTGGCACTCTTTCAGTGCCCATTACCCATCCAGCCACCAATGCCAGCTTCTGGGGCTGGAGTACAGCATACCCAGGGCTAAATGCTTTGTGATTCTGTTCCATTTCTGATCTGTAGAGTTATTTATCTTGTTTTTGAGCTTGTAAGTATGTTTTCATTGTCTTTTTATATTTATGAATCAGTGGTTTGTTTGTGGTGCACAAGGCATATCTTGGAGCATGAATTTACATTGTTATCATGATTAGAAGTCATCCATGAGAATGTTAAGTTTAAAATTTTTTTTTATTACATTAAGTTTTTGAGGTCAGTTTCCTTAAAGACCAGAGTTCAATTTATTTGTTCATTCATTCAATAAGGATTTACTAGGTGCCAACTATGTTCCAAATATAATATAAAAGGTGATAATTTCCAAAGATAACTATCAATATATTATCAATTGTACATGCTCTTTTCACACTGTGACAATGACAGTCTTCCATTGAGAGGGTACCAGGGTGTACTTTCCTATGTCAATCATTAGAATGGGCTAGAAGAGATGCTGTGTGACTTACAAAAGTCACATAAAAGCTACCATGTCTTCTGCCAGGCTCTCGCGCTCTCTCCTTCACCTTTCCTTAGGAGATTGGATCTAGTGAGAACCTAACTTCCATATTGTGAGGAAGCCCAGGCCACAAGGAGAAGCCAAGTGTAAGTGTTCTGGCCAACAGCCAGCATGTGAGTGAAAGAAGCTTTAGATGATTCCAGCCCTCAGTCTTTGAGTCTTCTAGCTGAGACCCCCAGATATCGCAGAGGAGAAACGAACCATGCTGTGTCCTGTCTCAATTCCTGATGCACAGAAACCATGATGGACCATAAATAGTTACTGTTGTTGTAAGCCACTGGATTTGGGGGTAATTGATTATGCAGCAATGATAGCCATTGGGATACAACAGTGAATAAGAGATGTCCATGCCCTTCCAGGAGAAGATGGAGGTATTGAATAAGCAATCCGAGCTGTGATGAGTGTTTGAAGTATAAACAGTGATGCTCTCTAAGTGTCTAACAGGGAAATCTAAACCAGTTTGGCAGTTGAGGGTAGTCTAACATCTTATTGTGAAACGGCCACTATCTCCCACAGTTTCTTTCTCCCCGCACAATGCTTGGCTGTGATGGTTGCTCAAAAATATTGCATAACCTATTGTGGCTTCTTAAAATTATTCTCCTTGTGGCAGTCCTCTTTCTTGGTTTCCTTTATGTTCTGAGAGATGAACTTAACCAAAAGGCAGATCAGGAAATCCTAAAAACCTTCATTTGGACTTTGTACCAAGTGGAAAACTACTTTTATAGTTTATTAATTATAAACTGTCTTTCTCTGTATGTTGCATTGTATGATACGTCTTGCCTCGCAATGGTGGGATGAGTGCTGGTCTAACACTGTCTGGTCGATAAAAGGGAAAACATGGAAATTTTTTCCCTAAAATACTTCAGAATGAGTGGCATAATATGAATCTATATAGACATTTTATGCCGATATATACATTATTACCCTCAGACAGACTGAGCGGGTGGTTTCCCAATAGAGTGGCCACCAAGGGCTTCCCATGGCATCAATGGAGAGCCTGTGTCTGTCTACCAGTGCGGTTACAGGGTCTTCACAACAGAAGGTAGCAGATGCTCCAGGGTTATATGTTAATTATTAATAGCACTGCTTGATAAAATATAGGACTCACAGTTAAACTTGAATTTCAGGTAAACAACAAATAATTTTATAGTACGTTTAGTATATTATTTCTTGTTTATCTGAAATTCAAGTTTAACTGGGTGTCATATTTTTGTTTGCTCTCTCTGGCAGTTCTAATGGTAATTAGTCCATAGATTATGGAATGATTAAATAAGAAAACAGAACATGGGTATGACTCAGGGAATCCTTTTTCTTCTAGGACTCACTACTTTCCTTTTTTCTACATCCCAGTCAACCAAAAAAAATCTGTTTTCATTATGCCCAAGAATTCATATGCAATAAATTTCATGTGGTTAGTCCTGGATTCTTTGCTTTATCCACATACATGAAAGTCTTTTGGTCTCTCAAGGAATGAGCACAACCTTCCATCCTTACCTCACTTTCATTGCAGCAGAACACATCTGAGAGGGTGTAGAATTCAGGGTCCAGGTCAGCAATGGCAGGCGCTGGATTGAACAATGTTTTCACTACAAAGGAGTGAAAAGGGAGTTCTGTGGTTATCGTTTTTAACATGGTGCATTTGTGAACATTCAGTAAGGGAAACCCCCATGTACAACCATTTTCCCCAGCAGATTGAAAAATCAGCTTAGTTATAGATGTAGAAAAGTTTGGAATCTCAATCTCCATGATAGCCTAGTATCAATTCCTTCTTATGTCCATTTGGTCTGCTTTTTACTTTACAACATTTCAGCCCCAAGGACAAGCATCAGTATTTACAACTAATGTGGTAACAAAGTTTTGGCAAAGAGCAAGAAGAACATTAAAGAAGAATTTGAATGATGTGACATGAAAGCACATGTGTAAATGTGAACATGCAGGCTGGTGAACATTTTTGAAGATTACTTTAAGCACTTAGTTGCAAGGCTAGTTCATAAATCCATTTTCTAGGAAAAAAATAAAGACATGATAGAAAAGAAACAATGAAGAGCTCAAAAATTTCCTGGTAAGGATAGTAAGTAGAAGGGTCATGTACATAAGCATGTTTTGAGCACCTATTTTTTAAAATACCTTATGAATATATTTCACATATGCAACCATGCACATTCACACAAAAGCTTACAATCTTAGCTTCTACGGGCAATCTGGGAACATAAGGTAAAGATTGATAAAGGAGGAGAAATTCAATCAGAGGCTGAGAGCTAGCTCAGAATAGGAGACTACAAGAGGAGAATGGATGGGGACAGCAGAAAGAGGAAAAATGAGAATATCACAGCGATCACAGTGTCAGAAGAAGTACATTTTTCAGAGGAGGAAAGTGAGCCTCAGAGAGATGAAGTCAGCCTGAGGACACACACTGGGAGATGGTTAAGCAGGGTCTCTACCCAGGGTCCTCTAGTTTGAAGTCTAGGGTTTAGTCATCTCTCAAGTGGTTGCCTCTCTGGGACAGGACTCTGTCCATAGCAACACAAGCCCCTCCATGCCAGTGCACAGTATTTAACAGTAGTCTTTGTTGTGGAACTCTGTAAACATTTAAAAAAAGTATTTAAAAATTACATTCACAGGAAGTTCTCCTTCTGTCAAAACACTTACGTATACACCAGAATACCTGACTAGATTGGTCGGTCTTTTTTTTAAACTTATTTTTAATTGGAGGGTAGTTGCTTTACAGTGTTGTGTTGTTTTCTTGGTTGGTCATCTTTTCCTTACCCACGTCCACTGACTTATGTGTTTAGTCACTCTAATTTACTATAAACCTGCAGAGTAAAATACTCTAGCTGCAGTCCTCAGAGACTCTTCTAGAACAGTGGTTCACAAACTTGGCTGCATATCCGCCTCACTGGGAGAGCTTATAAAATGCCCGATTTCTAGGCTCCACCTCAAACCCACTGAATCAGAGTCTCCGGGGGTGAGGTCAGTGAGTGTGCACAGTAACAAGTTCTGCAAGTGGCTCTCCCATGGTTAGTTTGGTGCTGATCCATCCACGTTCCTGGGGAAGATGTGTATCCATACGTGGCTAGTGAAAGCTGTCCACTCCTGCCTGGGGAAGCGAGCTGGTGTATGGCTGCACCTTCTTTGGTCTTACTCAACATTTTGGTTTGGTCGGTGGATGTTGACCAGCGGTTTGTAGGCCAATGCTATTCCCACATTTTCATTATTTTAGAATCTAGAATGTCCACCCACAGAAATTCTATGGTATATTTTTGGCTGCTCATATTTTTGCACAGGGCTATTGCGAAGCTTAAATTAGAAAATGGATGTAAAAGCCCTGTGTAAACTGTAAATTCTTGTATAAAAGTAAAGGATTATTACTGTTATTATATTGTCCTTTAGCATAGCCCCATACCCCCGCCTGTCCACCCATCTTGTCTGCCTTCTGTTGGACTTTGGATCCTGGCAAAAATCTCTCTCATTGGTTTTCCCACCTCAGCAAGGTCTCAGAAATGTCAATTATGCATAAAGGCCGTCATTGCCCAGTATTCTAAAACACTCATTTAGTTCTTAGGTTTTCAAAACAAATATATTATTCCCTATTTTCTTCAGGCATAGAGTTGAAACACCATTGTTCATCCTATCCGATCCTCAGTTCTGCACCCAGCAGCTCTGAGCGCAGGTTAGAGCCAGCTGTCAGGCAGGATGGAACAACTGGACAGAGTCATTTTTCTTATAAAAGTTCCATTTTATTGCAAAAGAGCCTTGATCTAGCAATTCCTTTTCTAAACCTGTCCTACACACACATACCCAGGCCTGCAAAGATAAGGTACAGTAGTGTTCATTGAGCTCTGCTTGTAACAGAAAAAAACAAAAGAAACTAAGTATCTATCAGAGTAGATAAAAAATTATGACAAATACTCCCTGCTGCTACTCAAAAAAATGAAGCAGATCTCTGTTTTGTCATAGAAAGGCTTCTATAATTTATTTATAAGTTAAAAAAAAGTATTATAGTAAAGTCTGTGGTAAGATCCCCCTTTTTTTAAACAAAAGAAATAAAATATAACTCTATGTGTATTTATATTTATACACCTACACAGAAGAGAAAAAAGTCTGAGAGATTACTCACTAAATTAATAAGTGATTAGTTACAAAAGGCTGAGAATAAATCTGACCACAGATTAGCTGCATGCAGCTAATATATATATACCATGCAAAGACATAATTCTTAAAATATATATAATATTTCACATCAAAAAACAAGTACACTCTGAGTGAAATGATATAATGTCTTGGCTTCATTTCAAAATAATCCAAGGGTATAAGTGAAACTAGATTGGCCAAGTGTTGATAATTGTTGAAGCTAGTATATATGGGTTTACCATGATATACTCGCATATATTTTAACTTTTTCACCATAAAAAAACAAATTTTAAAGAACAGTTACATTGAATTTTAAACAATAATTGCTGGATTGAGAAACTCTGCAATTTAATTTGACTGTAAATACTATATAAAAACCAGTCAAACCTTATTTGCTTATAGCTTACTAAGGGGAAGCATTCTTACCAAAAGAAATTGAATACATAGGATTAGAGTCCAACTAATAACTAAATTTAGGAGAAAAGTGAAAACACCATAAAGAAAGGATCCTTTTTGGCTCATG
Organism: Dama dama; assembly: GCF_033118175.1. Classification (NCBI taxonomy): domain Eukaryota; kingdom Metazoa; phylum Chordata; class Mammalia; order Artiodactyla; family Cervidae; genus Dama; species Dama dama. The sequence goes on from NC_083691.1 coordinate 33,764,836, forward strand.
CTACCATAAATAAGCATGGATACTTTACCATGATGAAAAAATGAAGAATCAGTAGATGGAGCTCATCAAAGAAGAATGCAAATTTCTAATAGTCAAGATGGGAAAGAAAATGATGTCATCCTGGAACCATGTGAAACTAGAGAACACAGGATGTGCAATGCCATGGAGTAACTTGGAGCTGCAGAGGTGACAGACAGTACCCAACAGTAATTATTATTCATTACCACGTACAATGGACTAAACTCCCGATTGTCTTAGCCTGTCGATGGCTGGCACAATAATATCAGTGAGGAACTGGTGAGGCCCAGGGAGGCAACTGTACGGGCAAAGACAGGAAAACGAAGCTGACTCTTAATGATGTCAGCATGAAAGGCAGAGGCTGGATAGTTAAGAAGGCCCTAAGAGCGAGCTCAGGGAAACAGGAGAAGACATCACCCTAAGTAAAGAAACCATGGGAGAGCTGGGCTACCCAAAACACTGGCTAGGCAGTCTCTCACTCTCGAGCGTCTTCTCTGTGACTTGAGCAACAAAAACACCCAAAGCTTGGGCGATGTGCTGAACCATGTCATCAGAGTCGAGGTGGCCAGCCAAGAAGCCTGGTCTGCTAAATGGAAAAGGGCTAAAGTGGCATTAAAAGATATTTTGTATCCTACCTAGAATTTAATTTCTTGGCGATCTTACAATTTCAATTATTTATAATTGTTCCTGTAATGTTCCATTTGCTTTAAAATGGATATAAAGGCCAGAACCAACATGCATAATTTCATCACAAGCAGCTGCAGCGCCAGCTCTGCCGTGGGCCTCCCTCACAACACTGCGGCCTAGACAGGAGAGGGCTGCAGAGGGATCTCAAGTCATTTTTGACATTGCAGGTGTTGCGTAAGACCAATTCTTTCATTTTGGTAAATTCTGAGACAGTATATTCAAAGATGGAGGGGGGACTTTCTTCTCTGTATTTTAACACCTGATATATAATCCAATTATACAATGTGTTTAAGTCAAACCTCACTGCTTGTAGAGATAAGGGAGTTGTGAAATAAACCCATGGCAATGGGTTTACTGTTGTCAATGGATGACGACCATGATTTTACCATCTTTCTTGTAGATGGAATAATGCTGATCAGCACCTATGCCAGCCCTGGGCAATGGACAGGACACTCAGTGCTCAACAGACCTTCATGCTCTGCCTGCTCTGCTCTGTGACCAGCCCACTCTCACATTACATTAAAGGAATGTGAGGGCTCTTAGTCTGATTCCCATGTTTCACGGAAGAAGCTGAGGCCCAGTGCGAGGGACTGAAGTACTTGCACGAGGTCCTCCATTTGGTAAGTGATTCGATTCTGAATTCAGAGCCATACTTCATGACTCCCAAACCAGTGCTACTTCTATTGTACTATACACTTCTCTCAGGTGAGAATGAAGACACATTAAATTCAAACACACACACACCCACACCACTCATAGTATAGAATCTAAGCCATGTCTGACTGATAAGTACCAAATGGGGACCAACTGGATACTAGACAAAGGCACATGTGTGCGCGGTTGCTTGTGTACGTGTTTTATGTGGGCAGGTAGGGGACACACTGCCGAAAACACTGTAGGGTCTTGTCTCTGTGACTTAAGCAGTAATAACACTGAAAGCTTAGGCTACATGTTGGAGAGTATTACAATTCATTGGTTTCACTTTTCTAGAGATACTTTTCATAAAGGCTCAGTTCCTTGAAATCAATGGGACGCGACAGTTTCTTTATTTAAAGTTTGCCCTGTAATAGCCAGGACATGGAAGCAACCTAGATGCCCATCAGCAGAAGAATGGATAAGAAAGCTATGGTACATATACACAATGGAATATTACTCAGCCATTAAAAAGAATACATATGAATCAGTTCTAATGAGATGGATAAAACTGGAGCCCATTATACAGAGTGAAGTAAGTCAGAAAGATAAACACCAATACAGTATACTAATGCATATATATGGTATTTAGAAAGATGGTAACGATAACCCTATATGCAAGACAGAAAAAGAGAAACAGATGTATAGAACAGACTTTTGGACTCTGTGGGAGAAGGCGAGGGTGGGATGATCTGAGAGAACAGCATTGAAACATGTATATTATCAAGGGTGAAACAGATCGCCAGTCCAGGTTGGATGCACTGGGATGACCCAGAGGGATGGGATGGGGAGGGAGGTGGGAGGGGGGATCAGGATGGGGAACACATGTAAATCCATGGCTGATTCATGTCAATGTATGGCAAAAACCACTACAATTTTGTAAAGTAATTAGCCTCCAACTAATAAAAATAAATAAAAAAAAATAATAAAGTTTGCCCTAGGACACAGAACTTGGGTCTTGGAGTCTGGAATTATGGTTTCTACAGTGACCTTGGTTGAGCTAATTACTTAACCTCTCCGAGTCTATCTTCTCCTCTTTAATCTTGGAGAATAATGTGTGCCTTACTTTGTCATGAGGCTTTTCTGAGGATCAAATATGTATGAAAGTGCCTTCTAAACTGTAAAGTACATATAGGTACAGGTATTACTAGTCCCAGTATTACAATATAAGAAAGATCATGCAGAATTTTAATGAGGCATGCTGGCTCTCAGGAAAAATGTGAAGTAGACTAGGTGGGCTGTAGCTGTCCATCACCTACTCCCACCCTTTCCTGATGCCCCAGGTCCTCCAGCTCCTCAACAGAAAAATTGCCTGGCAGATAACAGAGGAAACATTGCTGGACCCCAACCAAATGACCGCCCAGGTCAGGCTGCCTGCCCATCCAGATAACTCTAGCCTCACCTGTGAAAGGTTAGCTCTTCAACTGTGGTTGCTATACCTTTCTCTCCTCCACAAGCTGGGTAGGTAACAGGCTATTAGACTAGGACAGAAGGAAGAGTCATCTCTGAGAAGCAAGGGATAGCAGGAAAAAAAGAGAAGTTACATGAGAACATGCTTTGACCTACACAAGGAAAGATAGGAGCTTGAATGAAGTGGCTCGTTGTACGCACATCACCTGATTACGATGAGTGCAGTGTGGAGAATGCTCACCATAAGCCTTGGACTTTATCTGTGGCGCCCTGAGAAAATGTAACCAAATGAGTTTTGGCTTAAAATTCTTTCTGACAGCTTTGAGTCCATTAGAAATACATTAAATGTCAGTGAGAATTTGCCACAGCATGTTGTCTTGCCAAGAGGAAATTTGTTAAATCAGGACATACATTTTAAAATTCTCCACAAAATCATTTTGGTAACTTATTTTCCATTTATTGCTATGTAGAACACTTCCACTTTGAGAGAAAGCACTTATTATAAACACACACATACTTTTCTCTTCCTTCTTTTTTTCCTTTTTGTCTTGATGAGAAAGTTGGATCTGGAAAAGTCAGTGTGGTTCTCTCCCTATTTTCTTCTTAGTATAAGTCACAAAACTATGGCCACAATAGCAAGAAGAAGTCACTGTCTTAGATAAGTGGCTACTTTTTATTTTGATTTTTTTCACCAAAAGGTGCTGAGATCAGGATATTATCCTAATTTTAATTTAAAAAAAGAAGTGAAAGAGGGAAGAAAATTGGTGTCTACTGAGAAGTACTACACCAAACTTGGCATCCTATTTTATTTCATTCTTAGAACAATTCTGTAGGGGAGTATGTCTATATGCATTTAACAGTTATGGCTCAAAAAAATCAGATAATTCTGCTAAGACTATAAAGCTAAAAAGGAACAGAAATGGGATTCTAACTCAGATGATTTCCTATTAGTCAGTGGTAAAAAAAAAAAAAGAAGCAAACAAACTCTTTAGATTTTTTTCAAGTTTGTTATATGTTGGGGGTGAGAGAAGGGGAGTGGGTGAGAGAACAGATGAATCAAGATTAACCACGAGTTGACAACTGTTGAAGCTGCATGATGGGTTTCCTTATAGAATTCTGCCTGCTTTTGTGTGTTTGAAAACTTCCAAAGAGTAAGATAAAACAAAACAAAAAGAGCTACTTAAAGGACACTGACAACATAGAAAATATTACATATAAATAATCTTTTGTTGTTTTTAGAAAAGATGATAAAGTTTTACAAAAAGGAGGAAGATTTAATCTTCAGTCCTTGAGATGTTTATCCAAGTGTACCTGGGCAGTGATTATCCATGACCTGCAGCCTAAACTCTTCTTCTCAGAATGGAACTCATTCTACTACGTAGGGTATATCTTGGACAAGGGGCTCTTTCAGAGATTCCAGTTACTACTTGAATTATTTCTGCTAACTAGACTGGAGATTTATATTTCAGAATATCAGAAATGCTACTCATGTTATTTTCCCCCTCCCCATTTGTAAGGTTTTCTAACATTATTGAGAATTACAAGAAGACAGTGAATCTCAGAATGGGAGAAAATATTTTACTGCAGAAAAATATGGCATTGCTTAACTTGAAAGGTTAACTTTCACTGAGACAGTGATAAAAGCTTTTATAGAAAGGACAAATGTGTAAAATTACCTCCATTGCTGTGGGCTATTCTCAGGGCTTCCAAAGAAGTTGCAGGAGTTACTTCTAGCTGGCAGATCATTACTTTGGCTCTGCTAATGGCACTGGCTGCTTCCCTCAGGTCTTCTGTATTCAAAAGTAAATTTGCTCCAGCTACTATAACGATGATATTCTGGCCTATAAAGAATTTCTAGACGTTTATATTAAAAATCAAGCAAAATCAAGCAACAACATCCTGCAGTGTTACATTCACCCTTAGAAAATCATTATATACAAAAATGTGTTATAAGTATGAATTTTAATATTTCTAAGACATTCAGGTTAAATTTTGTATTCCCCATGGATAGTCTTTTATATCTCTGTAGGAATCATATTATTCTGATCATCATGAGCAAAATCTCAAAAAAAAAAAGATTTCCCTTTCAGTTTCTTATGTACACAGAATGTTAGCTGATAAATTATATATAACATACTTAAAATAGTTTCTCTTATGGGAAATGGCTGATACAATGTATATGGTAAAGATTCTGAATCCTAAATGACAGATGTCATAATGATGAGTATAAACAGGAAGAAGCTTGCTTAACGCTAAAAACTAGCATGCAGTCAGTTCACATGTATGTCTCAGGGTATTCTGAAAAGTGTTTTCTATAAATCAAAACACATTTTATAATACTGAACAGATAAAGTCTGTACTAGGTTAGTAGGGAGACAGAACAGAAGCAGGACTGAGGAATCTTGCATGCTCATCACTTGGAGCCACTCTCTACAGTCCAACCCAAGTCGGGGAGGGGTGGTGGTGCATTTTCTCTGTCAGGTGAACTCTCCAGAGCTGTGCTGTCCCTTAGGGTAGTCATGAGTACAAGCCACATGTGGTGACTGAGCCCTTGAAATGTGGCTTGTCCCAACTGAGATGAGCTTCAGTTGCACAATACATAGCAGATTTCAAAGACTGAGTAGTAAGAAAAGAAGGTAACATATCTCATTAATTTTAAAGAACATTTTGATTGCATGTTGAAAGGATAATATTTTGGATTAAGTCAATATATTAAGATTAATTTTACCTGGTCCTTTTTACTTTTTAAAATGTGACTATAAAGGTGGCTCAGTGGTAAAAAGTCTGCCTGCCAATGTAGAAGATGTGGCTTTGATCCCTGGGTCAGGAAGATCCCTGGGAGGAGGAAATGTCAACCCACTCCAGTATTCTTGCCTGGGAAATCCACAGACAGGAGAACCTGGCGGGCTACAGTCTATGGGGTCACAAAGAGTCAGACAAAGAGTCAGACTTAGAGACTAAACAACAACAAAGGAAAATGTAAATTTATGGATATTATTTGCATTATAGTCTATAGGACAGCCTGACTCAGAGGGATGGGCTGCAGCAGTCTTCTGTGCTCTAGGCTGTTTGTGCTAATTGTGTATAGACATGACCTAAAAATCTCTTCCGACTACAGAACATGTGCTAGTCTGTCATCTTACCACAGGTATGTATGTTGACCAAGGAGGACTTGATAACATGGGGATGGTTCAGGGTAAACCCAATCTCAGTACTGGAAAAATTCAAAGTACCTGCATCCTGGAAGACAGCATACCTCCTCTCCTTTCTGCTCCAGTGGCTTCATTCTCTCGGCCACACTCCACTGCTGCTCTGTGTTGCTGATGGGTTTGGCCTGGCTTTGGCTGATGTGCAACAAAGCCCGAGCCTACAGCTGTCTGGTGGACACTGTCATATGGCTAGCTCATTCTTACCTCAAATTTAACTTGTCAGAACCACTCCTCACCCCTCCACTTAAAGATGCTGCGTGTGGCCTCTCTGGGTATCTGTGTTAGCTCTTATCCCATATGCTATAAACCAGACTAAGTCTACTGTAATAGGCAGCCCATACACAATACTAAATTATATCTTTGCATGGAAAACGTGGTATTGTGTCATCCAGATAAGGAAGAAACAGAACTTGACGATATCCCTGGAAACCTTCCCCCCCCCCGCCCAACTACTGAAAAAGAGGATTCAGACAGGGAATGAGCTGTTGTTGGCAGTGATAATTACATAAGATATGGCTTAAAGTAATGGACACAGACTGTTGTTAGAATGAAAACTTTCGCCTACTGTTTTTAAGTGAAATATATTTTTGGGGGGTTGTTACTGCAACTTTGAGATCACTAAAGTAGACTAAAAATACCATAATTTCTGTGGTAAATGATTTTGTGAAACTGCATTATAAATAAAAGACATATTGGGATAGTTCAGTTCGCTCAAATCCTAATTTAATATAGTATACTCTGACTCCTCACAGTGCAGTAGGTTCTTCTGTCCTAGGAGCTCCATGAAATGCTTGGCCCTTCTGAATATTGTGTGTGTGTGTATGTGCCCAGTCATGTCTGACTCTTTGTGACCCCATGGACTGTAGCCTGCCAGGCTCCTCTGTCCATGGAATTTTCCAGGCAAGAATACTGGAGTAGGTTGCCATTTCCTACTCTGGGAGATCGTCCCGACCCAGGGATTGAACCCTTGTCTCCTGCATTGGCACGTGGATTCTTTACCACTAGCACCATTCAGAGGGTGGTGGGAAGCCCTCTGAATATTGACTCTGATTTAAAAAAATCTTATGTAGGTGTTTTTATACTTCAAATAGTTGGCAGAAATTCTAAAAACTTTCCTTGAGGGTAAAGAGAAGTTACTGGTTTTTTTGACGGCAACTTGCGGCATGTGGGATCTTTGTTCCCCAACCAGGAATCGAACCTGCACCCTCTGCAGTGTAAGCATGGATTCTTAACCACTGGACCATCAGGGAAGTCCTGGAAAGTTACTGTTTTTAAAAGACACATTTCAGCTATTGTAAGGTCCTGTGACAGATATCGTTGTATATATAGACTTTTGAGATTTGATTGCTGTTTAAAGAGTAGACGAAATTGAACACTAACGACAAGTTATAAGCAATTGGTTGCTGCCATTTGCTCAATAAATATTCTATAAATATGATTCATCAACTTTCCTTTGCACCTATCTATTTACATGTATTTACTTAGTAACTGAAGTGACAGATGAATACTTAACTACTTTTAGAGACAAATATCAATTCTGGGTTCACATGAAGGGTAATGGGATGCTACAGAATATAAGTATAATTTTGAGGCAACTATATCACTTCATTTGTATTGGACGGACAGTTTTGTATTTGAGCGATCAACTCTGGAAGTATAAATAAAGGGAAACATATATATTTACATTGGAAAGACCATACATTAGGCCTTGGAGTGGTGGGTATGGTAAGAGATCCACAGGAATAGAGTAAAAAATGGATGTTTCTGCTCTAGTTCTGGAAACGATACTCCAATGTGCAAAACATATACCTTCATTATCGACAATGATAGAAGCAGCTCCTGTCGCAGCATCTTTAGTCTGATATGTAAATTCTAAAAGAAAAAAGAAATCATCACGTATGTACAGCCTGGCAGGGATAATCTATTTTTTAACAATTTCAATGCAACACTAATCCTTGGAAAAACTTTTTAACCTTTAACCATCTGGAATGATAAAAAAGAAATAAGTAATTAGTGCTAATTTATACCCATCACCTACACAATGAGGAACATACAAGTCTTCACACTTAGTTGTGCCTTTTTTCTACATTAGTGGCAGCCCAGCAAACCACCCCCGCTTCCAATTCCTTCAGATTATTCACATTTGTACATGTGCATTTTCCTAGACCACCATATTTCTTTTCTTCCGTGAAAGAAATGACAGACTTGAGATGAAAGACTAAAGGTCAAACTCATAAAATGAACTTGTTTGATTCTCTTCATTTTCATAAGCTTTGCATCTCATCAAGGATTATGGTCTGGCGCGTAAATGGAAATGTTGATCAGGCAGCCTTTGGCAGCAGCAAAGAGCCCTGAACTGGAGCCAAAGACCTGCATTCTAGTCCTAGCTCTGGCTCCAGCTTAGCTGTGTGCTCTTGGACACATTCAGAACCAATCTGGCCTTCAGTTTTCTCTCTTGTAAAATGATGGTATCAGCATCAGTGGTTTCTCAGATCATTTCCAGCTATGACATTCAATGACTTTTCTTAAAATATCTTCTGTGAATGCAGCACCTGTTTTCTCTTGTCACCTACTTTTGAAACATTTCTATGAGATGAAGGTTTGTAACCTCCTACCATTTTATTCCCATCTGGAGAAATGTATATGAAAGAAGTAACCAAAGGGTAGTCAAGCAAGACTAGACAAAGCTGAGCATAAAAATTCTCTGGCCACCAGGGGAGGATCTAATAACTCTATTCTACATTCGACTTTTCTTATAACCAGATTCCAGAAGAAAGTTATAAAAACTAACTTTAAGAAAGATGAAATTTAAAAAAAAAAAAAAAAGAAAGATGAAATTTTACCTGTAGAAATATCATTCTGTTTTAAGTTTTCTATATAATCATTGCCAAAGGAATCTTTGCCAACCTGTACCAAAGAAATGATGAACATTAGATGTTTTACACTTAGTAAAATGCTACAATGTAGTTTTTAGAATACTTAGCATTTTAAAAGGGCATATCTGCATGGTACTTTATAAACATTAACTAATTAATCTTCTTAATGTAAGACACTAGACTTGATTTCAACCCAAAGAATTTTTATATATTAATATTCCATTTATATCCTGCCTAAAATGTGAAGCATTTAATGACTGTCACAAGTTCCATAGCTTCATTCTCAATTTGATCTGTTCACATGAAAATTCCCATTGTGATAGAGCTGTCCACCATCAACAATCCTCAATATTTATGAAGAATCTCAGTTATTCATACTATATATCTGTACTATCTATAGTATATACTAATATACTATAAATCACTATACATGAAGACAACTTTGGAATGACCTGCCTGGTGTTTTAGAATCTTCTTTATCTTCTCCTCTGATCCTGACATGGGGGCAAAGAGGAGGGAATTTAAAAAGCCCTAGCTAACTTGGGTAAGTTGGTACAGTTGAATTCTGTTGTTTAGCATCCTAGCATGCATTCTGGTAATGATACTTCTGTTTTTCCTTTGGACTCTTCCAGTCATAGACAACATGAGTAAGGTGGCCTATTTGTTACAATTAGTCAATCTGTATTGACACATCATTATCACTTTAACTCCATAGCTTACATTCGGGTCCACTTGGGTATTGTACAATCTTTGGGTTTTGACAAGTGTATGACATGTACCCACCATTATAGTCTCATACAGAATTTGTTGTTGTTCAGTCACTAAGTTGTGTCCAGCTCTGTGCAACCCCATGGATTGTATCACACCAGGCTCTTCCGTCCTCCACTATTTCCTGGAATTTGTTCAAATTCATGTCCACAGAGTCGGTGATGCTATCTAACCATCTCATCTTCTGCCACCCTCTTCTCTTTTTGCCTTTAGGCTTTCCCAGCATCAGGGTCTTTTCCAATGAGTACACTCTTGCTCTTCGCATCAGAATATATATATAAAGCTATATATCTTATTCCTTTCATAAGAACAATATAGTCAACTGGGAGCATATCTATGCCTAGGTTCCAATGTTTATTGTATTGAAATGTGGACAATAAGCAATGGAGATCTGAGTCCTATTTAAAAAGGACTTAAAAAGTCCTTTTATTCGTGCATTGCAGAGTTGCACAGATGACTTGTGCAATGTTTTGTTGTTGTTGTTCAGTTGCTAAGTCATGTCTGACTCTTTGTGACCCCATGGACTGCAGATGCCAAGTGCCTTTGGCCTCCATCATCTCCCAGACTTTGCCCAAATTCATGTCTGTTGAGTCGGTGATGCTATCTAACCATCTTATCCTCTGCTGCCCCCTTCTCCTTTTGCCTTCAGTCTTTCCCAGCATGAAGGTCTTTTCCAGTGAGTCAGCTCTTTGCATCAGGTGGCCATAAAAGAATGCCATCTTCCCTATTTCCTCTCCCACAAAATGTCTTACACATTTATTTATTCTTCTGAATTTACTTTAAAAAAGGATGAGAGAAATGAACATCTCCCAATCTCCTTTGTTTACTTCTGACTCAAACGTAAGCCTCCTCCCCAGCAACTGGAAGTTGATAACCATAAGACCACTGACAAAATGTGGTCCACTGGAGAAGGGAATGGCAAACCACTTCAGTATTCTTGCCTTGAGAACCCCATGAACAGGCAAAAAGATATGACACTGAAAGATGAGCTCCCCAGGTCGGTAGGTGCCCAATATACTACTGGAGAAGAGTGAAGAAATGACTCCAGAAAGAATGAAGAGATGGAGCCAAAGCAAAAACAGTGCCCAGTTGTGGATGTGACTGGTGATGGAAGTAAAGTCAGATGCTGTAAAGAACAATATTGCATCGGAACCTGAAATGTTAGGTCCATGAATCAAGGTAAATTGGAAATGGTCAAACAGGAGATGGCAAGAGTGAACATTAACATTTTAGGAATCAGTGAACTAAAATGGACTAGAATGAGTGAATTTAACTCAGATGACCATTATATCTACTACTGTCAGCAAGAATCCCTTAGAAGAAATGGAGTAGCCCTCATAGTCAACAAAAGAGTCTGAAATGCAGTACTTGGGTGCAACCCCCAATATGATAGAATGATCTCTGTTCATTTCCAAGGCAAATACCATTCAATATCACAGTAATCCAAGTCTATGCCCCAACCGGTAATGCTGAAAAAGTTGAAGTTAAACGGTTCTATGAAGACCTACAAGACCTTCTAGAACTAACACCCAAAAAAGATGCCCTTTTCATTATAGGGGTCTGGAATGCAAAAGCAGGAAGTCAAGAGATACCTGGAGTAACAGGCAAGTTTGACCTTGGAGTACAAAATAAAGCAGGGCAAAGGCTAACAGAGTTTTGCCAAGAGAACGCATTGGTCATAGCAAATACCCTCTTCCAACAACACAAGAGAGAACTCTACACATGGACATAACCAGATGGTCAATACCGAATCAGATTGATTATATTCTTTGCAGCCGAAGATGGAGAAGCTCCATACAGTCAGAAGAAACAACAGCAGGAGCTGACTGTGGTTCAGATCATGAACTTCTTATTACCAAATTCAGACTTAAATTAAAGAAAGTGGGGAAAACCACTAGACTATTCAGGTGTGACCTTAATCAAATCCCTTACGATTATACAGTGGAAGTGACAAATAGATTCAAGGGATTGGATCTGATAGACAGAATGCCTGAAGAACTATGGACAGAGGTTCATGACATTGTACAGGAGACAGTGATCAAGACCATCCCCAAGGAAAAGAAATGCAAGAAGGCAAAATGGTTGTCTGAGGAAGCCTTAAAATAGCTGAGATAAGAGGAGAAGCTAAAGGCAAAGGAGAAAAGGAAAGATATACCTATTTGAATGCAGAGTTCCAAAGAACAGCATGGAGATATAAGAAAGCCTTCCTCAGTAATCAATGCAAAGAAATAGAGGAAAACAATAGACTGGGAAAGACTAGAGATCTCTTCAAGAAAACTAGAGATACCAAGGGAACATTTCATGCAAAGATGAGCACAATAAAGGACAAAAATGGTATGGACCTAATAGAAGCAGAAGATATTAAGAAGAGATGCTAAGAATACACAAAGAACTATACAAAAAAGATCTTCATGACCCAGATAACCATGATGGTGTCATCACTCACCTAGAGCCAGACATCCTGGAATGAGAAGTCAAGTGGGGCTTAGGAAGCATCACTACAAACAAAGCTAGTGGAGGTTATGGAATTTCAGTTGAGCTATTTCAGATCCTAAAAGGTGATGGTGTTAAAGTGCTGCACTCAATATGTCAGCAAATTTGGAAAACTCAGCAGCGGCCACAGGACTGGAAAAGATCAGTTTTCATTTGTCATTTTGGCAATGCCAAAGAATGTTCAAACTACTGCACAATTGCACTCATCTCACACTCTAGCAAACTAATGCTTTAAAATCCTCCAAGCCAGGCTTGAACAGTATGTGAACCACAAACTTCCAGATGTTCAAGCTGGATTTAGAAAAGGCAGAGGAATCAGAGGTCAAATTGCCAACATCTGTTGGATCATAAAAAAAGCAAGAGAGTTCCGGAAGAACATCTATTTCTGCTTTATTGACTGTGCCAAAGCCTTTGATTGTGTGGATTACAAGAAACTGTGGAAAATTCTTTAAGAGATGGGAATACCAGGCCTCCTTACCTGCCTCCTGAGAAATCTGTATGCAGCTCAAGAAGAAACAGTTAGACCCAGACATGGAACAACAGACTGGTTCCAAAGTGGGAAAGGAATACATCAAGGCTGTATATTGTCACCCTGCTTATTTAACTTATGTGCACAGTAGATCATGCAAAATGTTGGGCTGGATGAAGTACAACCTGGAATCAAGAGTGCTGGGAGAAATATGAATAACATCAGATATGCAGATGATACCACCTTTATGGGAGAAAGTGAAGAACTGAAGAACCTCTTGGCGAAAGCGAGAGTGAGAGAGTTGGCTTAAAACTCAACATTCAGAAAACTAAGATCATGGCATCTGGTCCCATCACTTCATGGCAAATAGATGGGGAAACAATGGAAACAATGACAGACTTTATTTTTTGGGGCTCCAAAATCACTGCAGATGATGACTGCAGCCATGAAGTTAAAGGACTCTTGCTACTTGGGAAAAAAACTATGACCAACCTAGACAGCATATTTAAAGGCAGAGACATCACTTTGCCCACAAAGGTCCGTCTAGTCAAAGCTATGGTTTTTCCAGTAGTCATGTATGGATGTAAGAGTTGGACGGTGAAGAAAGCTGAGCCCCGAAGAATTGATGCTTTTGAACTGTGGTGTTGGAGAAGACTCTTGGGCATCCTTTGGACTGCAAGGAGGTCAAACCAGTCAATCCTAAAGGAAATGAATCCTGAGTATTCATTGGAAGGACTGATGCTGAAGCTGAAACTTCAATACTTCGGCCACCTGATGTGAAGAACTGACTCATTGGAAAAGACCCTGATCCTGGGAAAAATTAAAGGCAGGAGGAGAAGGGGATGACAGAGGATGAGGTGGTTGGATGGCATCACTGACTGGATGGACCTGAGTTTGAGTAAACTCTGGGAGTTGGTGATGAACAGGACAGCCTGGTGTGCTGCAGTCCACAGGGTCACAAAGAATCAGACATGACTGAGTGACTGAACTGAACTAAACTGAACCAGGAGTCAGAGGAATAGAAGCCAAGTAAAGGAGTCATTTGGGCTACTCTGGTAGCTCAGACAGTAAAGCGTCTACCTACAATGCGGGAGACCTGGGTTCGATCCCTGGGTCGGGAGGATCCCCTGGAGAAGGAAATGGCAACCCACTCCAGTACTCTTGCCTGGAAAATCCCATGAACTGAGGATCCTGGTAGTCTACAGTCCATGGGGTCACAAAGAGTCGGACATGACTGAGTGACTTCACTTTCACTTTCAAAGGAGTCATTCATTGCCCATCACTGACAGCTAAGTGAAAGTACCTTGAAAACCACCGTGAATGCTACAAGGGCAAGACCCCTGGAATAATGACAGTTACAAAGAAATCCTCATGGGCATTGTTGGAAGCTTTCCCATTTTCCCTTCACACTTTGGCTGTCAAATGTGTGAAAACTTTAAATGTGGCCATGAGGCAAAATGGCGCTTGTGAGAATCAGTGCATCTGGAACTGAATTTCAGTTCTGCTATTATCCTAATTAAAATGCTTTACAGTTTGCTGTAAACTGTTCCACCTGACCCAGGCTGTAGGGTGGGACTTGTATGAGTTATCTCAGGCAGGTAGGAAGCCAAGATTTCTCAGCCTGAGGATGCCCAGGTTATACCCCAGACCAATTAAACCAGCCCCTGTGGCCGGTGGGACAGTGGCAAGGTCCCCAGGTGATTACAATGTGTGGCCTCCAGTCAAGGCTGCTGGTTGCATTGTTAGAGCTCGGAGAGTGTCTGGAAAGCTGTGTCTGAGTGGAAGTGAAGAGCGGGAGCATAGTCCTGCTTGGTTTCCATTGGGGGGTCAGCTCAGTGGGAGCCTGAAGGGACCTGCAGAATCTGCTGAGGGCAAGGGGCCCATCAGGGTCCAACACTGGCATTAAGGTACTGTAAAATCCGAAAGCTTTCTTTGGCTTGTGTTTGCTGACTCCAGACTGATTTTGACATGGCCCAGGCTTGCTTCCCCTTGCTTATATTTCTCCAAAACTCACAGTTGGCAAAATAGTAGGATTTCTGTTTTTCAGAGTGGTTAGTAGAGGCACTCCTAACTTGAATGGTCAGTGTTTGTGTTAAAAACATGCTGTGAGTACAATATATTTATGCCTATTTCCTTGCCTTCTACTTACAAGAACTCAGAAGTCCTTTCGTCTCTCCTCTACCTAATCAGACCTCACCTGTTTTTCAAGCATCAACTTAAGGCTTACCTTCTCGATTCTAGCCCTTGTTATTCCTTTCATTTCCAGAACTCCTACAGCATTCCTCATGGATACCATATAATTAAACACTTAATTGAATACCATCTTATCATGTTTGCCCAGTCCTAAAGTCTCGTCTTCCTAAAAGCTTACTGGAGACTCTAGCTTAGCATATATTTATCCCTCCCCCAGTCCTGTGCACTAAAGGTGTTCTGTAAGTATTTGATTGTCTTAATTGCTTGTCTGTTCATTTTCCTTGAATCTAGCTTATCATTCTTAAAAGGGACATGACTTACAGGCATCCAGACTATGCTGATTATGGCTACAGGAAGCTTCTAGCCAAGGTTTTTCTTTGAACAGCCTTCTTGAAGGCACCCTCACATTCTTTTGGTTGCAGCAGTGAAATACTTTCAGGAAGAAAGATTCTGGGAAAACCACATAGTCTGAGGTAGCCTGTGTCAGGCTGTTGCAGGTGAAAGAAGCCAAGTCAGCAGCAACTAGGGACAACCACTCACACATAAGCCAAGGTAACTTATGGAACTCAGGTGCTCTTCAGGAAATCCCAGGTTTCAGCCCTACCTGAACATTGTAGAATGGAACTTTCTGCAATCATGAAATGTTCTATATCTGTGCTGCCCAATACAGACACTTGAAAATGTAGCCAGCATGACTGAGGAACTCATTTTTTTTTCTTTATTTTTAATTGAAGGATAATTACAATGTTGTGTTGGTTTCTGCCATACATCAAAATGGATCAGCTATAGGTATACATATGTCCAATCCTCTGGCGCCTCCCTGCTACCTCCCTCCTATCCCACCCCACTAGGCTGTCACAGGGCCCGGTCTGAGTTCCCTGAGTCATACTGCCAATTCCCACTGGCTATCTATTTCACAAATGTTACTGTATATGCTTCCATGCTACCTCCATTTGTTCCACCCCCTCCTTCCCACCCTCTGTCCCCCTGTGTCCAGAAGTCTATTCTCTTAGGTTTGCATCTCCATTGCTGCCTTGCAAATAGGTTCATCAGTATCATCTTTCTAGATTCCATACATAAGTGTTAATATATGATATTTATTTTTCTCTTTCTGATGAAGAACTCAATTTTTAATTTCACTTGAATTACATTGAGATATAAATAGCCACATGTGGCCAGTGGCTAGTGTATTGGACAGTGCGGCTGTGGAGAGATGTGAATTAGGATCATGGAAAAGTAAAGGGCTGGATGGTGTTGGGAACAAGAGCAGTTCCTCATGCTGAGGGCACTGAGGTGCTTCATTCACTCCGAGGACTGGAAATATCTCTCTGCATCGAGGGAGGGCCACTTAGTGGCTTCCACAGTCCAGAGGTATGACCAGTGCTGAGGAGAGTAACTGCGGTTAGTGCAGTCATGATAACCAACACTGTCAAATGGGTGAGGAGTGATGGGCTGCTTGGAATCCTTGAATGGCAGAAAATATCTAGTAATTGCACCCATCAACATATACTTGAGGTAAATGAAACAGGGGACCAAGATAGCATACCCAGGGACACATGAAATGATATATACTGCTAAAAAAATGATCACATGTATTAAAACAGGTTCCTGAGTTTTAAAGTTAGAATACATGAAGATACAATTAACAGTAAATCTAAGTTGAACATAATTTAATCTTTGTGATTCAAGAGATTTTGTGGCTTTTCAGTGCCTGAGGGTCACAATGAACAGCATGTTGAAGAGACTATAAGCTGCATTTGTTGTCGCATAACAAAACTCAGCAGTTGCTTTTTTTTGGAGGAAAACCCTCATAGTAATTTTGTAACTTGTCATTTGTGGCTTTATCATAAAAGATGAAAGAAGAATACATAAAATTCCAGTTTATGCTGTCTGGTTGTTTAAATCCTAGATAAATGGGTGTTTACCCTTACTGAATGATGGCTTTTAACATGCAAAGTTAATGTTTCAATCTCCATTATCAGGCCTGCTTATCTGAGAGTGGTGGTGGGTTTGTGATAATCCAACTGTTTCTTCCATTCTTCCTATATGAGTCATATTGGTTAGGGTCATAGGATCCTAGTGTTTGAACATGCATTTCTATCAATACAGCCAACTAATTTTAGCCAGTTATCTTTCAACAGAGTTCAGAAAAGAGATTTCACTTCCTTATGTATATTATCTATAAAGGCCTGGTGACTTAGGTTTTGATCTTTGAAGATTAAAATCTCAGTGCACAATCAGTGGATTGTCCCACAGTAATCTAACATAGAGGGCTTCTCAGGTGACACTAGTGGTAAAGAACCCGCCTGCCAATGCAGAAGACTTATATAAGAGACTTAGGTTTGATCCCTGGGTCAGAAGATCCCCTGGAGGAGGGCATGGCTACCCACTCCAGTATTCTTGCCTAGAGAATCCCATGGACAGAGGAGACTGGTGGGCTACAGTCCATAGGGTCGCAAAGAGCTGGACATGACTGAAGCAACTTAGCACACGATCTAACATTTAGAAGGGTACTTTTATGGCTAACGTGATGGATACATTGCTTTTCAAGTTTTTTATGGTGAAGGATCAGGTTTCTGTTTTTTTTTTTTTTTTCTTTTTTTCATTTTCTATACATTATGAACTAATAATTTTTAAAATATAACAGTAAAATAAAAATACGAGTCATACAAAATACAAGGCCTAATTTATTACTGTTATATTCAATAGCTATAACGGTACCTTCAGATTGCTGAAAATGCTCCTAACTGCTTACTCTCAAGTTTCTGTACTGTCCTGATCAGTGACAGGTTGCCCTGAGGACCAGATTTTGAGTAGAACTGCTCTAACATACTGCCTCTGTCACAGACCTTTATGCCTTTAAAAAATAAAAAATTTTTATATTTGAGCACAGTGATTAAAAAATGTTGGGTTAGTTTCAGGTGTACATCAAAGGGTTCAGTGTATGCACATACATGTATCTATTCAAATTCTTTTCCCATTTAGGTTATTACAGAATACTGAGCAGAGTTCTCTGTGCTGCGCAGTAGGGCCTTGTTGGTTATCTATTTTAAATATGCATATGAATCTGACCATCCTTAAGAGAAAATAGATGACTGCTTATATGACAGTTTAGACTATCCCATTGTGTGAAGGAGGCGAGACCAGGTGATTTTGTGAAGGTCCTCCCTGTTTGCTGATTTGCTGTGTGGGTTGTCAGGGTCCACACCTGCTCATGGCTTCTTTCTACCCTCATGGGAAGCAAGGACCCTGGGCTCATGCTGGGTTATTGAACCTTGAGCTGTTTATCCTACCATGGTCCTCCTGAGCTGCTGGTTTTTGATGTTTAGAAATAACTTCCTTCTAACATTTGGCTTCAGTGGAATGGAGGAAGAGGAAATACTTAAATCGGGTAAGATCCGATGCAATGTATCCTAACAGGCTTTTTGCCCTGCCAAGTAGACCTTCATTTTCTATATCTGCCTGAATTTTTAATGTCAAAACATCACCTCCAATTATCCTTGGCCCATGACCTTGGCCCATGACTCAGTTGAGTACTGACTGCACAACTCTTAACTTCTGGAAGTCTTTCATTACACGTGTATCACTGTACCCATGTTGATGGATTCTTGTTTAGCAGCCCTCATCACAACTGAGAGACATTTCTCCTGAGTTCAGTGTAAGCTGTACCTGTGTCAACAAACAGTGTTCCTTCGTCAGAGCTCGAATCTGAGCTTGTTGCAAGGCAGTAGTAGAGAGGTTAATGTTGCTAAGAAAGCCATAGAACATTTTCTACCTGTTTTTCTTTTGCTTCATCTGTTCATTTTTATCTTGAGTAATTTAATGATTTTGGTTTTCTACTTGGAATTTGTTATCTTTAAGAAACTGCTATAAGGCAGTTAGGTTAATTTGCTCAATAAAAATATACCTCACAATTGAATGAAATATCATGATTAATGGTTAACAATAACTCTTATTACAAAGGATATTTTATTTTTATTTTTAAGAAGCCTAAGAATACAATGCAATTTGTTTAAGCTTAAATAAATCTACATCTAAAGGTCCCTCAGGGTATCTAAGCAAAGTAAACTTGTGCAGGTTTTAGATGAGGCCGTGTTTCCATGTCCTTTCAGTATAGACAATCAGGGTAAATTTCACTGTGGGGCTAAACAACAGACGACTAGATCAGGCACTGTAGACATAAAGAACTTTCAGAATTGTACAGGTGCTCACATAACCAGCACACACAGATCAGAATAAAACAAACAACACCACTGTTTAATCAACCTTCTTACTGGAGCATTTCCCAAAATACAGCCCTCTGTCTTCTATTCTGCTCACCTCCACTCCTATGGTTTAATGATTCATTTCCAAAGTTCCATTCCACAATTCAAATATTTCTATTTTGCATTTCTCTTTGCCTCAAGTTCAACAGACCTAAAATAAAACCAACCTCAAAATCTTTGAGTTGGATGAGATTGCAGGGGACATCCATTTTTGACTTTAATGGGCTACAGGAATAGCTTTTATAAAGCTTCCAACAGGGGGTTCTCTAAACTCTCCTTTCGTATCTCCAACTCTAGGGGACTCCCCTCTGCCCAGGGTACCCATTTTTGGTACCTTTCTTCCAATACCAGTACTAATTCTCTGTCCAGGTTTCCCAGCCATGGGAAAAAGAGGATGATACCATCCTCTTTTCACTTCCCAAGCCCCACTTAAAGCCTGCACCATCTGATTGTTCCCCAAACCCCCAATTCTAATCAGGTATAGGATGGGTCAGGCCTAATACTTTTAATCAGCTCCTTCTCCCAGTCCCATAATTCTTAGCACATAATAGGTCATCAATAATTAATTGCTAATTGATATTTTAAAAATATTAAAGAGCTCAGCCTTAGCAAGTGAAGGTTTCTTAATTTGAATTTTGTGCTTCATGTGATGTTTTTGACCAAATAGCCAGGTAAGAATTATATCATCAATTAGAATAAAGATATAGTTCCTTAGCAGATGAAGTGATAATTGTATACTTTATACATCATTTGAAGACTCCTGTGAAGAGAAAAGTGCTGTATACAATGGGAAATGACATTTCAGAGAAATTTTGGTAAAATCTACCCAGCTCACAAGAGAGAGATTATTCTTTTAAATTTCTCCTGTTTTTCTTATCCTCTACCGTGCAGACTCTAGCTAGCTTTCCTAAAGCAAATAAATGACTTTTCCCGTTATACCAATAATGCTAGCTAGCATCTTAAAATTTCATTAAAGATGCAAAAATGGAAACTTTGGCAGCAAATTTTGTTTTATTTTTAATAATTTCAGTAGAATGGCTAGAAACAGGATTTCCATATTTTATATGTCTTTTCTTAATATACCTGAAAACAGAACTAAAGATCAATATGTGCAGTTCATTAAGGCCCAGATTCCGTTCTGATCTGAGATATAGCATTAGAAGAAAACAGCTTAGAGGTGAGGAAACCACCAGTTATTAGACCAAGTTTCCAAAAGCCATGCTGCTGGAGTGAAACTTGCTAAAAACAAGATGATTCATGCCGTTGTTTAGAAGCTGGACCACAGTAACCCAACAGAGTAGGCTAATTCCCCTCACTTCTCACTCTCCAGTTATAAACTTGTTAAATTCAGGGAATGCAGCATTAAGTTATTTGAGGACTGCTACTTCCCAGAGGATTCAGTGAGGTAGAAACTAATACAAAGGACAAGGAAGATTACTCTCTCCTATTTAAATCTTTAAAAACAATGAGCCTCTCAAAGGCCCATACAGCTACTTAAACATGCAAGTACATGTACTTGTTTATAGCAGCACTGTTCACAACAGCCAAAAGGTGGGGAGAGCCCATCAACAGATACATGGATAAACAAACTGGTATATACAATGGAATATTATTCAGCCACAAAGGAATAAAAGTACTGATACATGTTATAAGGTAGATGAACCTTGAAAACATTATGCTCAGTAAAAGAAGCCAGACACAAAATGTCACATATCATATGATTCCATTTATAGGAAATATCCAGAATAGATAAATCCATAGAGACAGAAGGCAGACTGGTGGTTGCCAGGGGCTGAGGGGAGGGGGAATGGGGAGAAACTGCTTAATGGGTAAGGAGTTTTACTTTGAAATGATGGAAATGTTCTGGAACTAGATAGATATGGTGGTTGTATAACACTGTGAATATACTAAATGCCACTGAATTGCTCATTTTAAATAGGTTATAAAAAAAAACGAGCTCATGTCTTAACCAGGTTCTTGCCTCTAGAACCCTCTTCACTGTACTTTATGCTTACCTTGCATACCATGGATGTCTTTGCTCCGAGCCTAGCAGCTTGGACACACTGGTTGGCACCTTTCCCTCCAAAGCCAATAAAAAACTTATGTCCATGGATGGTTTCTCCAGTTTTTGGCAGACGAGAAGTAAGGCTATAATTTAAAAGAAAAAGAGGGGAAAAAAGCACATTGGTAACTGCAGTCAATTTGAGTTTTTCAGAAGACAGAGGGAAGTTTATCTGATGGAGCCCTGGTCTTAGCAGCCAGAACTGCAAACAGGAGCAAAAAAGATTCTCTTTTCCTTGAAGATAATATTCAGTAGTTTGTATCACTATCAAGAAGTCATCTGTTTGACAAAATTCCTCGCTCTCAAACTGCTGTAGCTCTACTTCAGGGCACAACTCTTAGAGTCTGTACTGCATCAGGGTTGTTATGGGTGCCTCTGTTTTCCTTCTCGTGGACCTCTAAGAGGGAAGTAACTTCATATTCCCCCTTCCCAGTGCCCAGCACAGAACTTTATTCACAGTGGGACTTAATAAATGGGACCAAGTTAATGTGTTCTGTACAGGTTTATCTAGTCACTTACAAGAAGGAGGAAGTGTGCTATAATTCTGGTAACCATGTGCAGAACCTAAGGAGAAGAGGGAAGTTGCAAATCCAGGCACGGAAGAATCTTATTTGTTTCCTTGGGGGTGGGGTGGAAGTAGGGTATTTAGATGGCAGGATTAGGTTTTAGTCCTAGTCCATCTTGTATACCATCCATTTCATGCACTGACTCAAAAAGAGCATTAATCAAAAAAAAAAAAAAAAAAAAAAAGGATTCTAAAGATCTTAGTTTAAAATTTTTACTATAGAAAATTCCAAACTTAAAACTATAGAAAATGTTATAATGACTTCCCCTAGCCCCATGTACCTATCACCCATATTCAATTATTGTCAACTCAAAGCCAATCTTCTTTCAGTTTGTACCTCTCTGACGTCTCCAAGTGCTAAGGAGTTTTACTGACATGTTACTGCCTAGTGAGGATAGTATTAAGTGAGGCAGAAAAAGTAAAAGACTTTCTCTAGGATAACATTAAAGATGTAAGATGTGAGGAAACAGTACCTTTGAAGAACAGACAACTTTAAAAGGAGAAGGAGTTCTGGGTATAGGGACAAGTAGAGAAGATAGACTCCAGTGGCATGAGGACTGCTCAGCTGGCCACAAAGAAGTGGGCCAAGGGCTATGCGCGTGTGTGCTAGGTCGCTTTAGTCATGTCCAACTCTTTGCGACCCTACAGACCGTAGCCCACCAGGCTCCTTTGTCCATGGGGTTCTCCAGGCAAGAATATTGGAGTGGGTTGCCATGCTCTCTTCCAGGGGATCTTCCCAACCCAGGGATTGAACCTGGGTCTCCTACATTAGCAGGTGGATCCTTTACTACTAGGGCCTGGAGCCAGCGGGGGAGAGAGAGCAGGCATTAACTAGGTTTAGACAAGAAAGAAAGGCCAAGAGATAAGTCCACAATAAGTCAACTGAGAACCTACTCTGCTTTAGCAGGTTAGAAATTTATATTCATTTCCCACATAGGCTGCAATCTAACAGAAGACAGTATCTTACTGAATTAGAGTAACAGAACAGTGCAGTTCCTCCAGGTCCCTAACAGCCTATTTGCAATGGGATGACATATGACTGATGCCAGGAACACATGATCATGTCAATAAAAACCAAGTTTGACCCGTGAACCTCCCTTATGAAGTTATAAAAGTCTCAATAAATTGGGCTAAAACATTGCTTGGTTCCCTAGCAATGCCCTGTCAAATATGGTTATTTGAGATTCAAAAGAGACTCATCAATACTTTGAAAACATCCCACTCTACTCCTCCCCTTTTCAATTCTATTTTTATCTTGGACTCTAAATGCATTTATAGTACCGATGGAAAAAATATACATCTACAAGGTTCACTTCTGAAAAAGGTACTCAATCAAGAGAAAAATGCTCTTAATGTAATGTTATTATCCTGTCATTTAATTTAGCAATGACAAGTGATGATGAGAGTTTGATTTGCATCAGAAATCTTAAGCACTTTAGGATTCTGTTATGAACAGGCAATGATGAGTAATCTGTGTGATTGAGTAACTGTGTGAATTCTTGGCTTATTGATGCTGCTACAAACAACATTCATAACAACCTTAAAAAGAAAAAAGTATCCAATGTGGCTAAAAACAGGCCGAAATAACTTAATTAGTAAGACTGTCACTAAAGAAACTTATGACTTCCACTATATTTATACTTAGATCTGGGTCACAATTCACTGGTTTGAATTAAGTGTATTTTTTATTATCAACTGTGGGAAATCATGAAAAACATATCACCAGATTATTATTGGGATGTACGTGTTTGTGGGGGAGGAGTGAAGTCAAGGGTACAGCGTGTATGTGTTTGACGTGGGAGCAGATGGCTGAGATTTAAACTTATTTCTAAACAACTTATACTAACACAAGCACTGTACTGATTTAGCCATCACTTAAATTTCTCACTCCTTTGGAATGCTACTATTTTCTTTTCTGTCTGCATCTCTGTTCTACTCTTATCTCTTCCTCCCCTCAGTTGTCACCTTTTCCAGCACGAGGACAGGGACCAATGTCTGTACCATCTTATCCCCATTTGCTGACTGGAGGAACCTTTGTAAGAGTCTCTTCTTGTCTCCGAAGGGCAGCAGAATATACCACCCCAAAACACAACTGTAGGAGTTGAGGACATGCCACTGCAAAATGTGCTGCTTTGGCATATTATCTGGAGTTGTGGGCACTTGAAAACCAGCAGATGCAGGGAGAGGTTTGCTCTGAACTCCCTTATCTGCCTATAGGAACTCAGCTGCCATCAATCCCCTTCCTGGAGATTGATCAACCAGACGGGATGGACTCTTGTCACAGGAAAGGAGAAGAGAAGTCAATACCGTGCCTAGACAGCCTTTCTCACAGACTATCACACCTCCCATCTATTTTTCTAAGGACCATCGGTTCATTTCAGTTCAGTTGCTCAGTTGTGTCCGAATCTTTGTGACCCCATGAACTGCAGCACGCCATCACCTCCCTGTCCATCACCAACTCCCGGAGTCCACCCAAACCCATGTCCATTGAGTCGGTGATGCCATCCAACCATCTCATCCTCTGTCGTCCCCTCTCCTCCTGCCCTCAATCTTTCCCAGCATCAGGGTCTTTTCAAATGAGTCAGATCTTCGCATCAGGTGGCCAAAGTATTGGCGTTTCAGCTTCGACATTAGTCCTTCCAATGAACACCCAGGACTGCCATCAGTCTGTCCTAAAAATCATTTACTCTCCCCTAAGGGTTCTACCAGGCTTCCCAGGTGACTCAGTGGTAAAGAATACACCTGTCAATGCAGGAGACGTGGGTTTGATCCCTGGTCCATGAAGATCCCCTGGAGGAAGAAATGGCAACCCACTTCAGCATTCTTGCCTGGAAAATTCCATGGACAGAGGAGCCTGGTGGGCTACAGTCCATGGGGTCGCAAAAGAGTCAGACATGATGCAGAGACTAAAAACAATGAAGAGACCTACCACTCCCCTCTCCCTTCCCTATTAAGATGTTATTTAATCCCAAATTCTAAGTCACCTTGTAGATTCATTTCTTCCCCTGGATATCTCCCATGTATATCTGAGGGATACATGTTACTGAATTTCTGTTTTCCTCTTGCTAATCTGTCTTTCACTACAGGGGTCTCAGTCAAGAACTGAGAAAGGTAGAGGGAAGGTGAGTATTTCCTCACCTACATCTCTTTTCCATGTCTCCCTTGTATGGCATCCTTTGTTTCTTCTTATTTGAAGATGTGGAGGTGTTGATGAATGGGGAAGAGGAGGCTGGGATGACTGTTCAATTGTCTGGCAATAACAATTCCATGTTTTACAAGACCTTGTCCACTGCATTCCCAATATCGGCAGCATTCCTTTTCTATTAATATAAGCAAGAACTGTAACTATCATTCTTACATTCAGACATTAATTCAACACATGTTAAATCAGTGTTTTCCAATGAACTTCCTACAGGGCAAAATCAGCTTGCTGACAAGATAAAATCTAACCATGATGCAAATAACAGAGGAGTGAAAAAAACATGTTACAGAATAAGATTAGTATAACCTGATTCATGTTTCTTAAAAGGAAAAAGATAATATGTATATATCCTCATATGATATGCAAATGTATAGAAAATGAAATGTTAATGACAGATATCCATGAGAAAGACGGGAGTGGGGAGCAAAAGTACACGGAAATGTATGTACCAAGAATATCTTTGTGTTTTGAGGGAAGCCACTTGTAACTATTTCAGATTTATCTGGCCTCCCTGCATCCCAGCACCAGTCGCCTCTAGCTGGCTTCGTGCAGGTGCAACCTAACAGAACCTTGCCTTGGGCGACCCCCTCACCATTTCAGGGTTTCTGTTTCTGTTCTGGGCTGTCCTGCAGGACAGAGAAATCTGTTAAAATACATCAAGTATCTTGGTATAGATGCTTCTGCTTCTTGGCTTCACTTTCTCTGGCTCTTGCTTCCTGGATTATAGTCCAGCATAGAGGACATGCACTCAAGCCTTTGTTTTATCGATCTGCTTTCTGCTGAACCCAGATCAAGGCAGTTTATTGCTGATTTATTATTTTTTAAAAGTGAATGAGTTAAAGAGTGGAAAGTGGACTGGAGAGCAACTAGAAACTTAATTACAAATGGGCAGAAGACTTTCTGAATTAAAGATCCTAATTTACTTTGAATTAGGTTTTTCTATCTTTTACTTTTCTTTATTAAAGCCATGAAATTAAGGTCAGGTTCATGAAAGAACCTGCACAAAGTACTGTCCTCTGTATGAAAGCATCACCATGATTCTTCCCAATTCTAACATGAGCTCTCAGTAGGGTGTCAAAGACTGTACTCAAAGGAAAAAAAAAAAGGGAAGTAGTGCTGGTAGAAATATGGGCATCCCAGGTTGCTCAGTGGTAAATAATCTGCCTGCCAATGTAGGAGACTGGGGTTCAATTCTTGGGTGGGGAACATTCTCTGGAGGAGGAAATGGCAACCCACTCCGGTATTCTTGCCTAGAGAATTCCATGGGCAGAGCAGCCTGGCAGGCTACAGTCCACAGAGTCACAGAGCTGGACACCACTGAGCACACACTGGCGGAAATACCCTGTTGCTACCATTTAAAATTTTAAATAGTACAAATTTCTGAATGAAGGAGAAAACCAGTTATAAGAAATATATTTGAATTTAAAACAAATTTGTAGCTTTAAAGTGTCATGATATTTCAAAGTTGGACAGAAGGAACAACCAATAAATGTTTAGAGGTGGCCCCCCAGTCTCCTGGGCCATGAGAGGCCATGCAGTTAGAGCTTAGTTGTACAAGGCAGGCGTGAGCCACTTACAGACTGCATTACCTTTGACAGCTTTTCCCTCTTTGAACCAGAGTCTTCTCTTGCAAAACAGGTTTAATAATACTTGTCAACTCCTTAAATGCCTGGGTTTTGTACTCTGAGTTATTTCACTGACAGGTATTATCAGAACAACTTATCAATTGCTTTTAACTTCTTGACAATGACGTCCCTGTTAAAGATTCTCACAGATGATTCATACTGAAGGAAGGAATGACCTGGTGAAACAGGGATGAGAAGCCTTTTGACCAAAGAGGTCACACTGATATTGACTCCAGCCAAAAGTCAAAGGATGTGTTGCTTTTTGGCTTTTGAATTCCATCCTTTCTTCTTTTAGGCTGCAAGCTTCTGATACATGGTACACCCCTGTAACAGGGGATTGTACCATTCGTTTTTACCCAGTTAACATTCATTATGCTCATTTATTATTCCTACAGCCTGTATTTTTCACCCATATCTATTCTTCTCAGCATTTGTGTATGTCACATTTACAAGCATAAGAATAATTCCCAAACCAAGCTGGTGACAGCTATTTCTACCCTTGTAAAAAGAACTTAGCCTCGAAACTAAAACTTCATTTTGTGGAGCCTAACCTTACATTTGCAGACATACACTTAAGATTTATTTAAAGAAATGAAACATGAATTAGGCTTTAAATGCGTCTTAACTGATTTCCATTTCTAACTCTTTTCCTGGCTAAACAAGCCTGTGGCTAAAAAGTCATTTTGTCTGAAGATACAGCTACTCTTGAATTTATAGAACAGATAAACAATATTCTAGTCAGAAGTGGCCAGCGTTTCAGCGTGTCATATACTTGACTCTTATTTATTTAAATTTTGCTTATGTGTGAAAAAGCATGCTATGTAGGCACTGGAAGAGCCAGTAAAGCTTTAGCATGTCATGGTCTTCTTCCATGTTATGGTCTTCCATGGCATTTCATTCACTACTCCGCTCAAATGTTACCTCCTCGGAGAGGCCTTCCCAGACCACCTTACAGGTGAGATACCTGTACCTAACTGAATTTTTGTGAAGTATTCATTCATTCATTCTGACAAGAAGCACTGAGTATGTGAACCAGATCCAGGCTTTTAATTACTCATAATTGTGTTAGTTCTCTGTGTACCAATCCCCCTTGGGGTGAGGTGATGAGAGAAACCTTTAAATAATGAATTTTGGGAGCTGATGCAGGACAACCGCCATAGCTGCTGCTCCTCCTGCCGTCTAGGGTGGGACGGGCAAGGAGCGAGGGTGGGAGGGAGGGATGGGGAAGAAGAACATGACCTACTGACCTCTGCTCTGCAGTGTAAACCAATCCTCTTAGGGGAAAGGAGGGGTAGGCCTCTAGGTTTATAACCCCTAGAATGTAAATAAATGTATCCAAGGAAAAGTCTAAATATCTCCAGAGGTCTCTGACTTTTAGGCTTTGTTTGGCATTCAAAAACATTCTTTAATCCAAGTGCCAACAGACTTTCTCAGAAAGTCCTGATCGCACAGCAACGTGAAAACATTTATGGAGAACTGCTTCCCAACAATTTTCTTCATAGCAACACCATTGCCCAACATTACAGCACTCACTTTTCTCCTCTTGCCCTAGTTTCTTCTGAATTCATTGTACTCTGTTTCTTCTTCACTATACTTCCCTGGTGGCTCAGTGGTAAAGAATCCGCGTGCCAGTGCAGGAGACACAGAAGACCTG
This sequence comes from Dama dama, assembly GCF_033118175.1. Classification (NCBI taxonomy): domain Eukaryota; kingdom Metazoa; phylum Chordata; class Mammalia; order Artiodactyla; family Cervidae; genus Dama; species Dama dama. The sequence goes on from NC_083691.1 coordinate 33,793,025, forward strand.
AGTTCAGTCCCTGGGTTGGGAAGACACTCTGGAGAAGGAAATGGCAACCCACTCCAGTATTCTTGCCTGGAGAATTCCATGGACAGAGGAGCCTGGTGGGCTACAGCCCATGGGGTCACAAAGAGTCGGACACAATTGAGGGAGTAACAGTGATGTGTTATTGACTCTCTTTTTCTATTTTTTGAGAAGTGACTGATCTAGGGTTTACAATATGCACTTTAACTTGGTTTATTTCCCAATGTTACTACTTTACTTAATAATGTAATTTACAGTAGTATTCTTCCATTTCCCCTTCTTAACCTTTGTGCTATTATTGGCATACATTTTACTTTGACATGATATAAATCTTACAATATTGCGTTATTTTTATTTAAATTGTCAACTGCCTTTTAAAGAAATTAAGAAATGAAGAAAATAACTCATTGCACTTACCCAAAGATTTACCACTTCTGGGGCTTTTCATGCCTTTGAGTGCATCTGAATTTCCATCCAGTATTATTTTAGTTTCCCCTAAAGAACTTCCTTCAGTATTTACTGTAGTGCAGGTTTCTAGTAAGAAATTCTCTTGACTATTGTTTTTGTATTTATTTCCCCATCATATTTGAAGGATATAGAATTTTATGTTGACAGTTTATTTTTCCAGTACTTGAAAGATTTCTTTTTTTTTTTTCTCCCCTGGTTTGCATTGTTTCCCACAAGAAGTCTGCAATCAATTTTTGTTCCCGTTATATAATGTGTATTTTTCTCTTTGGATACTTTTAGGAGTTTCTGTTTATAATTGGTTTGCAGGAATTTGATTATAGTGTCCTTTGCTATGGTTTATATTGTTTATTCTTCTTGGGGTTCATTGAAATTCTTAGATCTATGTGTTTATATTTTTTATAACATTTGAAAAAAATTCAGTCATTATTTCTTCAAATATTTTTGTGCCTCTCCCACTGTTTTTCTTCTTAGATTCCATTTACATACATGATACACTGCTTGTCTCACATCATAGAAGCTTTGTTCATTCTGCTCAGTCATTTTTTTCCCTCTGTGCTTCAGTTTCAGTTCAGTTCAGTTCAGTTTAGTCGCTCAGTTGTGTCCGACTCTTTGCCACCCCATGAATCGCAGCACTCCAGGCCTCCCTGTCCATCACCAACTCCTGGAGTTTACTCAAACTCATGTCCATCGAGTTGGTGATGCCATCCAGCCATCTCATCCTCTGTCGTCCCCTTCTCCTCCTGACCCCAATCCCTCCCAGCTTCAGGGTCTTTTCCAATGAGTCAACTCTGCATGAGGTGGCCAAAGTATTGGAGTTTCAGCTTCAACGTCAGTCCTTCCAGTGAACACCCAGGACTGATTTCCTTTAGGATGGACTGGTTGGATCTGCTTGCAGTCCAAGGGACTCTCAAGAGTCTTCTCCAACACCACAGTTCCAAAGCATCAATTTTTCGGTGCTCAGTTCTCTTCACAGTCCAACTCTCACATCCATACATGACCACTGGAAAAACCATAGCCTTGACTAGACGGACCTTTGTTGACAAAGTAATGTCTCTGCTTTTTAATATGCTGTCTAGGTTGGTCATAACTTTCCTTCCAAGGAGTAAGTGTCTTTTAATTTCATGGCTGCAATCACCATCTGCAGTGATTTTGCAGCCCAGAAAAATAGTCAGCCACTGCTTCCACTATTTCCCCATGTATTTCCCATGAAGTGATGGGACCAGATGCCATGATCTTAGTTTTCTGAATGTTGAGCTTTAAGCCAACTTTTTCACTCTCCTCTTTCACTTTCACCAAGAGGCTTTTTAGTTCCTCTTCACTTTCTGCCATAAGGGTGGTGTCATCTGCATATCTGAGATGCAGATAAATAACCTCAGATATGCAGATACTTCAGTTTAGATAATCTCTATTCTGTCTTTGAGCACAGTTATCTGTTCATAAACCCCTCCAGTGAATTTTTCATTTCAGATATTACATCTTTCATTTCTTAAACCTCCATTTGCTTCCTTGATACATCTTCCACTTTTCTCCTCAGTATATTCATGTTCCTCTTTAAATCACTGAGCATATTTATAAGGGCTCTTTTAAAATCCCTTTCTGCTAATTCCATTATCCTTGTTGTTTCTGTGTTGGTTTTGACTTTTATTTCTTGGTTATTGATAACATTTGCTTGATCTTGCACATGTACAGTAACTTTTGAGTGAATGGTGAACATTGCAACTATTATGTCAATGAGTATCTTAATTTTGTTGTATTTTCCCAAAGGGTTGAACTTTGTTTTTTCAGGCAGCTAAGTTGTGAGTCTGTTTGATCCTTTGAGGATTGTTTTTAAGAGTTGTTACAGTGAGTATAGAGTAGCCTTTACTTCAGGACAAGTTTACCCCTTTTCCTAAATCCAATAAATGGTCCTTATTGGGTCTCTACTGAATGCTCCAGGGGTTCAACAATGTCTCTGGCTGGACAGAACTCAACACCTCCCATTCCTATATAATCTCTGGGACATGTTCAGTTTAGAGCTCTCCAGTAGGAGCCCAGTTTTGTGGCGTTTCTTTTTTTTTAAACATTTATTTGGCTGTGCCAGGTTTTAGTTGTGGCACACAGCATCCTTAGTTGGGGCATGTGGGATCTAGTTCCCTGACTGGGGATCAAACCTGGGCTCCCTGCATTGGGAGTACAGTGTCTTAGCCACTGGACCAACAAGGAAGTCCCCAGTTTTGTGGAGTTTCTATGTATGTCCATTGAGGATTTAGTAATAGAATCTAAGGGACTCCGATGCAGATTTCTGGACCTTTCTCTGGTTAGTTTCCTCCTTCCCAGTATGTGTTGCCATAAATTCTAGCCACTGTAGTCTTCCTAAATTATAAACTCGGTTTTCTCAGCTCATGAGAAAATGCTACCATGCTTTCCTTGAACTCCTTCTCTTTGTGCCATGGTCGGTAACATGCTTCCAGGGCTCATTCTATTTGTTTCGTTAGTCTTCTGGATAATACTCCTGTTTGTCCAGTATCAGAAACAGTTGCTTCATATGTTCTGTCCCATTTTCTAGTGGTTTATAGTGGTAAGATAAGTCTAGTATTATTTATTCTAATACGGCCAGAAGTAAGTATTTTTGAACGAATGGTCTGTACCGTAAAAGCTGCTTAGATAGTTCTTCCAATGTAAATTGAGTCCTCTTCCAATAGAAGACTGAGTACAGAAGGCACCAGGAGAGGCATATAGGTCGAAGATTAAAAACTTTAAAGTACCAGCTAATGTCAACTATTCCTTCTGAATATATATATACATACATATGTATACATACACATATACATACACACATACATACATACGTACATACATATATATACGTATATATATATACACACATATATATGGCTTGCCAGGTGGCGCTAGTGGTAAAGAACCCGCCTGCGAATGCCGGAGACATAAGAGATGCAGGCTTGATCCTCGGGTTGGGAAGATCCCCTGGAGGAAGGGACGGCAACCCACTCCAGTATTGTTGCCTGGAGAACCCCTTGGACAGAGGAGCCTGGTGGGCTACAGTCCAGAGTTGCAAAGAGTCGGACACTACTAATGTGACTGAGCACACAAACAGACACACACACACATACATACCTCCTTACTCCCAGCTAAGAAAAGTCCTGGAGAAAGAAGAAAAGCTTGGATAGGTAGGTGCAGAATGAGCTAATTTTTGAACTACAAGTTGCAAGAGGAGAGGGCAGGAGAAATACATATATGTGTTTATGAGAGATCAGTAAGGGGGGACTGGACAAGACAGGATAGCAGAAAGGTATGTAGGATGAGCAAAGAACTACTGAGGCCAAAGCATTTATCAAAGTTCCTGATGAAAATGTTTTAATTCTTTGAAGAAGACAAGCAAAGTATGATAGTGACAAATAACTATAAAATCAATATTTTATTTTCTATTTTTCCAATTAATTATAGTACATTTTAAATTTCAAAATGACTTCTGTCACCACCATTGTAATTATCTGTAGGCTACTTCTTGCCATCTGCTGGTGTGTATGCTAAGTCACTTCATTCATGTCTGACTCTTTGTGAGTCTATGGACTGTGGCTCTCCAGGCTCCTCTGTCCATGGGATTCTCCGAGCAAGAATACTGGAGTGGGTTGCCATTTCCTTTTCCAGGGCATCTTCCCAACCCAGGGATTGAACCCATGTGTCCTGGGGCTCCTGCATTGAAGGCAGGTTCTTTACTGCTAAGCCACCATTCTTTACCGTCTCCTATGACTCCTGCATTGGCAGGTGGGTTCTTTACCACATGTGCCACCTGGGAAGTCCAGCTGTTAGGTGGATGAGCCTAAATTATAATTCTGGACTTAGAAATCTACTGCCATGGTCTTTAAACCACTCAATACTACTTTTTTTGACAATCAACTTTCAATTTTTTTAAATGAAAACTTAAAAAAAACTACTCTCTTAGCAATATAGTATTATTTACTATAGTCACCTTGTTACACTACATCCTTACAATTTTTTTATAATGGGAAGTTTGTTCCTTTAGAGCCCATACCCATTTTGCTCACTTCTGAACCCCACCTCTGGCAACCAATAGTCAATTCTTTGTATTTATGAGCTTAGTTTTTAAATTGAAAAAATTTTTTAAAGATCCCACATATAAGTGATATCAAAAGGTATTTGTCTGACTTATTTCACTTAGCATAATGGCATCCAGGTCTATTTATATTGTTGCAAATTTTAATTTTTTTCTTATGGCTGAATAATAATTCCATTGTATATATGTATAACCACATTTTCTTTAACTGTTCATACATCAATGGGCCCTTAGGTTGTTAGTTCTATTTTTAATTTTTTGAGGAACCTCCATTCTGTTTTTCAGAGTGGCTGCACCAATTTACATTCCCACCAACAGTGCACAATGGTTCCCTTTTCTCCAATGCTTATTTCTTGTCTTTTTGATAATGGCCACTCTAACAGGTGTGAGATGATAATATATTGTGCTTTTGATTTGCATTTTCTTCATGATTAGTGATCATCATTAGTGACTGAGCATCTTTTCATGTACCTGTGGATCATCTATAGGTCTTTGGAAAAATGTCTATTCAGAACTTCTGCCCATTTTTTAGTTATGTGTGTGTGTATATATATATATGCTATTGAATTGTGTGAGTTCTTTATATATTTTAGATATTTTTCCTCAATTTTGACTATAATACTGGACCTTCAGTAGCTATGACAGATATTTTTAATATTTTTATGACCATAGAAAACAGCAAGTGCTGTATTCAAAAAGACTTGTAGTTCATTGCATTCCTCTACTCCCTTTGACTGTGGCACCAAGTGATATTACACAGGAGAGCAGTGGCCTCCACACAATGTCATGATAGAGAAGTGTTCATGTGGCTGCAGGACCTTTGCTGCGTCATGGGGGATCTTTCTGCTGTGCTGCACAGACTCTCCAGTTGTGAAACGTGGGCTTAGTAGTTGCGGTGTGCAGGCTTAGTTGCTTCATGGAATGTGGAATCCTAGTTCCCTAATTAACCAGGAATTGAACCTGCACTCCCTGCATTGCAGGACAGATTCTTAACCAATGGATCACAAGAGAAGTCCTGATAAATGTTCATTCTTAAAATTTAACTTGTATTTTGAATCTCTTTGCATACCCTATTCCCTATGATTGGAAATGTCTTTCCCCTGCTTCTTTTTGGAGCCAGTCTATATGCGTCCCTTAAAATTCAATTCAGTTATTACTCCCTCTTGGAGTCTGAATGTAACTGTGTGGGTTAGCTGCCCTGCCTCCACTCTCTAGCAGTCTCTGCCTGCTGTCTCTCATAGACTGTATCCCATCTGCTTCTGTATCACCCTGGCCTAAGATTTTGCCCATACACACCAAGTGTCCAATAAACGGCTGTTAAGATATATGTACATCAATAGTGCCAGATACCATTTCTTGTTCTTTTTAAAAAATATTTATTTATTTGGCTGTGCTAGGTCTTAGTTGTGGCATGCAGGGTCTTTGATCTTAATTGCAGCATGTGGGATCTTTGTTCCCTGACCAGGGATGGAACTGGGCCCCCTGAACTGGCAGCATGGAGTCTTAGCCACTGGACCACCAGGGAAGTCCTCAGATACCATTCTTTGAGTGCTTATAAGACAAATAGTGCACTAAGCATCTTATGACTGCTAAGTCACTTAATCCTTACAATAACCCCAAGACAAGGTTATTATTTTCATCTCCATTTCACAGATAAGAAGAATGAGAATTAGATTAAAAAACATACCCAAGTTCACCCAGTAAAAGAAGGCAGAGCCAGAATTCAAACCAAGGTTGGTCTGACTCCAAAACCCATATAAGATATTATGTACAAATGTATTCAATGTCCCTTGGAATTATTTATATTTCATGTTTTTATAATTTCTCACATAATTTTTGGTAGCTGTACTTTTGAAGAACATTGGAATTTTGCAAGCTGAACCAAGATGGTAAGGTGGGAAAACCAAATAATGGTGTTCTTTTCCTTAGAGTTCAGAAAGAATTAAGTTGATGGATCAAAGAAGAAATCCACTGATATTTAGGAAGTAATGGATACTGAGTTATAACAACAACAAAAAGTTACAAGCATACCTCAGAGATATTTCTGATTCAGATCCCAACCAGCACAATAAAACAAATATTTCAATAAAGTGAGTCACATGAGTTTTTATTTCCCAGTGCATGTAAGTTACCTTTATATTATACTGTAGTCTATTAATGTGCAATAGCGTTACATCTAAAAAAAAACAGCATACCTATCTTAGTTAAAAATACTTCATTGCTAAAAAATGCTAACCATCATCTGAGCCTTCAGTGAGTCATAAGCTTTTAGCTGGTAGAGTGTCCTGTCTCGATGTTGATGGCTGCTGACTGATCAGGGTGAGATAGCTGTGGCAATTTCTTAAACTAGAACAACAATAAAGTTTGCCACATCAATTGACTCTTCCTTTCATGAACGATTTCTCTTTACAGTGTGCAGTGCTGTCTGATAGCATTTTACCTTCAGCAGAACTTCTTTCAAGTTTTGAGTCAATCCTTTCAAATCCTGCTGCTGCTTTACCAACTAAGTTTATATAATATTCTAACCCCTTTGTTATTGTTTAAACAATCTTCATAGCATCTTTACCAGGAGTAGATTCCATCTCATGAAACCACTTTCTTTGCTCATCCACAAGCAGCAGCTCCTCATCTGTTCAAATTTTGTCATGAGATTGCAGCAATTCAGTCATATTTCAGGCTCCATTTCTAATTCTAGTTCTTTTTCTATTTCTACCACATGTGCAGTTACTTCCTCCATTGAAGTCTTAAACCCTCAAAGTTATTCGTTAGGTTTGGAATCAACTTCTTCCAAACTCCTGTTAATATTAATATTTTGACCTCTTCCTATGAATCACAAATGTTCTTAACAGCATCTAGAATGGTGAATCCTTTTCAGAAGATTTTAAATTAACTTTGCCCAAATTCATCAGAGGAGTCACTCTGGCAGGTTTAGCCTCATGGAATGTATTACTTAAATAATAAGATGTAAAAGTTGAGATTACTTCTTGATTCATGGGCTGCAGAATGGATGCTGTGTTAGCAGGCATCTCGAAACATTAATCTCTTTGTAAACAACATTAACCTCAGTGTACATATTCATCAGAGCTCTTGGGTGACCAGGTACACTGTCAATGAACACTAATATTTTGAAAGGATTTTTTCTTTTTTTTTCCCCCTGAGCAGTAGGTCTCAATAGTGAGCTTAAATAAATATTGCAAACAGATGTGCTGATATCCAGGCTTTGTTGTTCCATTTACAGAGCACAGGCAGAGTAGATTTAGCCTAATTCTTAAAAGACCTAGGATTTTCAAAACGGTACATGAGCACTGGCTTCAACTTTGAGTGGCCAGATGCATTAGCCCCTAACAAGAAAGTCAGCCTGCCCTTTGAAGCCAGGCATTGACTTCTCTCTAGCTATGCAAGTGCTAGATGGTATCTTCTAATATGCAGCTCCTTTGTCTGCACTGACAGTCTTCTGTTTAGTGTAGCCACCTTCTTATGATCTTAGCTAGATCTTCTGGATAACCTGCTGCAGCTTCTACATCAGCACTGGCTGCTTCACCTTGCACTTTGATGTTACGGAGATGGCTTCTTTCCTTAAATATCATGAACCAACCTCTCTGCTGGCTTCAAACGTTCCTTCTGCAGCTTCCTCACCTATCTCAGCCTTCACAGGATTGAAAAGATTAGGGCCTTGCTCTGGATTAGGTTTTGGTTTAAGGAAATATTGTAATTGGTTTGATCTTCCATCCAGACCACTAAAATTTTCTCCATATCAGCAATAAGACTGTTTTGCTTTCTTACTATTTTATGTGTTCACAAGAGTGAACTTTTAATTTCCTTCAAGAACTCTTCCTTGGCAGTCAAAACTTGGGTAACTCTTTGACACAAGAGGACCATCTTTCAACCTCTCTCTGCTTTAGACATGCCTTCCTCACTCAGCTTAATCATTTCCAGCTTTTGATTGGAGCCTGAAATATGAGAGAGAGGTGTGCGACCCTTTCACTTGAACACGTGGAGGCCACTATAGGGTTACTAACTGGCCTAATTTCAATATTGTTGGTTGTCTCAGGAAACAGGGAGGTGTGAGGAGAGGGAGAGAGACGGGGGAATGGCCGGTCAGTGGAGCAGTCAGAACACACAAAACATTTATCAAGTTTGAAGTCTTATATGGACATGATTCAGCAGCTCAAAACAATTACAATAGCAACATCAAAGATCCCTGATCACAGATCACAGTAACAAATACAACAATAGTGAAAAAGTTTGGAATAGTGTAAGAATTACGAAAATGTGACACAGAGACATGAAGTGTGCACATGCTGTTGAAAAAAACGGCATTGACAGACTCTCTCCATGCAAGGCTGGTATAAAATTTCCATTTGTGAAAAACATATCTGTGAAGCACAATAAAATGATGTTATACCTGTACTGAAGAACTGCTTATAATCTTTATCAAGTCTGAAGGACTTTAGAGTTGAATTTCTTTAAGAGTTTTGGCAGAGTACAGTTGACCCTTGAACAACTAGCTTGAATTGTGTTGGTCCACTTATAGTCAGATTTTTTTTCACTAAATACACACTATTGTGCCACATGACCTGTGGCTGGTTGAATCCACGTATGTGGAACCATAGATATGGGGGGGGGGGCGGTGACTTAACCCCTGCATTATTCAAGAGTCAACTGTACTTATTTGCAAACAGGTAACTGAAAATTTGGATTTGTTATTTCTCACTTGAAAAATGAAGATTTCTAATTTAGAAAAAATCAATATTATTGCTATCACAGTCTATGGATTATATAGCATTTTAAACCAGCGGTAAAGCTCCAGATGTAAAATATAATATGTAAGGTTCTTAAAAACTACTGCACAAGTTACTTTCTGCAATATTATGGAAGAATTGCATTCGAAAAAAAATTTTGGCCACAGAGGAAAAGCCAGTATCTAAAATGTGATATATTTGGGAAACAAACTAAAAACAAAACAAAACACCTCCAAGCCCCAAAACACCCAAACCCCAAACAAAACCCCCAAGTTTTGTTTAGAAAGCAGATCGACCATATACATACAAAGATCATTTATACCTGCCTGCCTTCTGCAGATATACAAGAAATGCCCCAAGTCAAGCTAGTATTATAAAAACTGTGAAGAAAGTAAAGTAAGATAGATGGAGATATTTAAAGTGCTCACATGAAGATTTTAAGAAGATAATCAGTTGTCATAAGAACTTTGCACAATTCAAAGAAATCCTCCCCATGACCTTTGTTGTATGACCTTATTATACAACGAAAGGGTAACTCATCACCATGTGGAGAATACTAACAAGTGATTGAAATTATATCCAATGAGGCAGATTTTGAGGTAGTATTCTTGCGTGGGAAATCTCATGGACAGAGAAGTTGGCGGGCCACAGTCCACGGGGTCACAAAAGAGGTGGACATGACTGAGCAACTGCACATAATTATGGAAGAAATACATTGGAATCATCTCAGACCTGTTTGGGATACTCAGTTCAACTGTCAGCACACATTAATTATGGTACTATATTCCAGGCTCTGTCTGGAGGTTCTGGGGACATCCACACCCTGTCCTCACCGAGCTTACAGTCCAGTGCTAACACTGCAAGCTCACTGTCACAATGGAGGAAGATCCAGCCACTTAACTAGGAGGTAACTATCCTTAGCAGAACTCATGTAATTCAAGAACTGATATCCATTTTGTCACTGTTCTGTGACACAGTGTGTCAGGAGTTAACATTCTGTATTATCACAGCTGAGAGACTGTATAACCAGGTATTTGCTGTTGTTTAGTTGTTAGGTTGTGTCTGACTCTTTGTGACCCCATGGACTGCAGCACGCCAGACTCCTCTGTCTATGAGATTTCCCATAACCATGTATGGTGCCACTTAAAAACTGATGTGCTCATCTGTACCAAGGATGACTCCCCAGGGTCAGGAATAACTCTACTCCCATTCTCTCAAAGGGTAATTTCTCCAAAAAATTGAGTGTGTTTTGCCACATTCACATGACTTCACAGTGCCTGGTTTTATTGATTAACCGCTAACCTCTACCTTGGTGGCACATTAAAAATCTATGATGGCAGGATGGGAGGGAGAAGGGAGGCTCAAGAGGGAGGGGACATATATATAATTATGGCTGATTCACGTTATTGTATAGCAGAAACCAACACAACATTGTAAAGCAGTTATCTTCCAATTAAAAAATAAAAACATATTTTTTCTCTCTGAAAAAAAAAAAAAAAAAAAAAAGAAGAAGAAGATAACTGGGCTTTCCTAGTAGCTGAGACAGTAAAGCATCCCCTTGCAATGCAGGAGACCTGGGTTTGATCCCTGGGTCGGGAAGATCCCCTGGAGAAGGAAATGGCAACCCACTCAAGTATTCTTATCTGGAGAATCCCCATGGACAGAGGAACCTGGTGGGCTACAATCCATGGGGTCACAAAGATAATTGTAAAGGTGACTACTTTAGTTATTAAATACTTCTCTATCTTTATTGATCACATTAAAAAAAATCTATGGGAGGAATTTATTTAAAAAATATTGATGACTGGGCCCTATCCCTGGAAGTCTAGTTTAATTGATTCTAAGGGCAGCCAGTGTTGAGATCTTTTTCTTCTTCATTTCCATAGTGTCTTATGCTAGTCAATTTGACTTATGGAGTCAATTTTTTAGCTCTACTTTCACTTTTACTCTGTTAGTTCCTTTGCTAGAGAAAGAACTCTCTTTCATACTAGACTCCTCACAACTTTTTTTTTTTCCTCTGAACACTCTCATTTAAAATCTCAAAGGGAGGGCAACAGAATAATGGACAAGACACATGGACAGGCAATTCTTGAAAGAAGAAATACAAACCAACAAACATCTGAGAAAAAACTCAATCTCACTAGTAGTAAAACAAGAGAACATTTATCACCTTTCAAACGAGCAGTGTGTTGGTTAGTTTTCTAGGAAATAGGTGTTTCTCACATTGCTGGTGGGAGTGTATTTCAGAACACTTTTTATGAAGGCAAATTGGAAATATATTATACAAAAATGTTATTTCCCTTGATCTAGAGATTCTGTATCTAGGAATTTTCCTAAGGAAAAGGAAACAAGTCCAAAAGATAAGAGTTCAAAGAAATTTATCAAAGCAAACAGATCAACTTACAGATATAAATTTAGGACACTCTATCTTCAAGTAATACAGTGGTGAAACCATGCTGTTGCTTAGCGTGGGGTTAGTGGAGAAGGTGTGATGTTTACTGAGCTCCTCTGCTCATCTGCTGCACAGACACCCCCTCCCCCACCAAGCGTACACTTGTAACATGTATGCATGCACAAGGGAGATACATAGTTGCATAAGAGGACATAAAAGAGGGATCACTAGGCAGGACCTGCCTCTTGAGAAACCTGTATGCAGGTCAGGAAGCAACAGTTACAACAGGACATGGAACAACAGACTGGTTCCAAATAGGAAAAGGAGTATGTCAAGGCTGTATATTGTCACCCTGCTTATTTAACTTATATGCAGAGTACATCATGAGAAACGCTGGGCTGGATGAAGCACAAGCTGGAATCAAGATTGCTGGGAGAAATATCAATAACCTCAGATATGCAGATAACCACCAACTGTGAAGAGAAAGTGAAGAAGAACTAAAGTGCCTCTTGATGAAAGTGAAAGAGGAGAGTAAAAAAGTTGGCTTAAAGCTCAACATTCAGAAAACTAAGATCATGGCATCTGGTCCCATCACTTCATGGGAAATACATGGGGAAATAGTGGAAGCAGTGGTTGACTCTATTTTTATGGGCTCCAAAATTGCTGCAGATGGTGATTGCAGCCATGAAATTAAAAGACGCTTACTGCTTGGAAGGAAAGTTATGGCCAACCTAGACAGCATATTAAAAAGCAGAGACATTACTTTGTCAACAAAGGTCCGTCTAGTCAAGGCTATGGTTTTTCCAGTGGTCATGTATGGATGTGAGAGTTGGACTATGAAGAAAGCTGAGTGCTGAAGAATTGATGCTTTTGAACTGTGGTGTTGGAGAAGACTCTTGAGAGTCCCTTGGACTGCAAGCAGATCCAACCAGTCCATCCTAAAGGAAATCAGTCCTGGGTGTTCATTGGAAGGACTGATGTTGAAGCTGAAACTCCAATACTTTGGCCACTTGATGGGAAGAGGTGACTCATCTGAAAAGACCCTGATGCTGGGAAAGATTGAGGGCAGGAGGAGAAGGGGACAACAGAGGATGAGATGGTTGGATGGCATCACCGACTCAATGGACATGGGTTTGGGTGGACTCCGGGAGTTGGTGATGGACAGGGAGGCCTGGAGTGCTGCAGTTCATGGGGTTGCAAAGAGTTGGACACTACTGAGCAACTGAACTGAACTGAACTAGGTAGGAGCTAAAAAAATAACAGACAAAAGAAAAAAATCTTACCCAGGTTTTATAAACTAGAATAGAGAAAGGAGGCTTAAACAGATAAGATGAAAAATAGGCAGTTTAAAAAGAAATGGAAGATAGGAAAGGAAAAGTACAATTGCTACGGAAAATAATATGATGGTTTCTCAAAAAATTAAACAGAATTACCATATGATCCAGCACTTCCAGGTACGTACCCAAAAGAACTGAAAACAAGGACTTGGAACAGATATTATACAGCCATGTTTCATAGTAGTATTATTTACAGTAGCAAAACTGGAAGCAATGCAGTGTCCATCAATGGATGAATGGATAAACAAAATGTGGTGTCTACACACTGGAATAGTATTCAGACTTACAAAAGAAGGAAATTCTGATACATGCTAAAACATAGATAAACTTTAAAGATATCATGCTAAGTGAAATGCTAAGTGAAATAAGTCAGTCACAAAATGACAAATACTGTATGATTCCACTTACATGAGGTACAAAGAAAAGTCAAATTCATAAAGAAAAGTAGAATGGTGGTTGCCAGGGGCTGATGGGGGAGGGGTGATGGAGTTATTATTTAAATGAGGTCAAAGTTTAGGTTTGGGAAAATGAACAGTTTTTAATTATGGACCTTCTGAGTGAGTGGTTCTCAACCCTGATACATATTAAAATTATCAGAAAGTAATACAAAAAACCCCAAGGGGGACGCTCTGTCTAGCCGGAGGAAATCGACCAAGTAGGGCGGGTCGATTTTTAAACCATTTTAAAATTTTCCCTGCTGCAGCTAGGATGACAAAGACTGCTGTAGGCCAGAGGAAATAAAATATTGTGATTTTTCTATAACTTAAAAAAATAAGTCCTGGAGATGGATGGTGATGACGATTGAATGTACTTGATACCACTGAACTGTACACTTAAAGTGGTTAAAATAATTTTATGTCTAGGGTATTTTATCATAATTTAAAAAAATCTGAAGGAAAAAAAACCCTCTAAAGGACAATATTAAGCCCTTTGATACAGGTAATTGCATTATTTGCTTTTTCTTCCTTGCAAGGAAACTGTTCCCTAGTAACATTTTGAATTCCTTCTTATCTCTTGCAAATATATGTCAAACTGCTGAAATGCTACTCTAACCTTCACAATAATGTGTTACTATCTGAGAGTCAAGAGAGGTAAATTTTAATCCGGGCTCCAACCTTTACGGGTTGGGGCCAGATCACTGAAATCTTCCCAAGTCTTGTTTCCAATAATTAAAATGAACAGGGTAGCAGACAGAAAAGAGCTGGACTCAAAGTCTCTAGTTTCATGGTATTTAAGTTTCCAAACCACACTTTTGCTACATTACAGATATCTTTGTTACATGGGTAGTTGAGTTTGTATAGTTTCTGTGTTTTTAAAAGTATTGGTATATTTACTATCTTAGTTTTATTATCTCCAATAAGCAGTTGTGAATTTCCTGAGCCAACTTTGTTATTAATTTCCCATTATAATTATAAAAGCACATCAGTGTTTTTTCTTAAATCTCAAAGCCAAATTTAGGATTCACTCCCTCCCCTACCCCCCGCCCCACCCCCCAACTCCCCACCACCAGGGGATATGACTGCCTTATAGTTACTTGATAACACTTATTTTTATTTTTATTTTATTTTTTTTTTTTATCTATGGGGCTAGCAAGGTGATTTTCTCATTGTGCTATTACAGTACCATAAAACATATTTTCCTGTTCAAGTTTCCTGGTGCATTTGTCAGACAGAAAATGCTACAGTTTAACATCTCTAAAAAGGGATGTGCTTTACAATGAGTGAGCAATAAGATTCAATGGAAATACAGTTGGTGTGGCCTCACAAGTATATACTAGATGAGTATCAGTCCTGCCAGTGGTTATAACCAGGGCAAAATTTTATAGTGTAAAATATAGAGTGAAAATTCTGGAGCCAGACCATCAAGGTTTGAATCCTAATTCTGCTACTTAGTAGCTGTGTGACCCAGGGTGAGTTATTTAACCTCCTGGGCCTCAAGCGCTTCATTTTTTTGTTGTTTGTTATTTCATCGCTAAGTTGTATCTGACTCTTTTGCGACCCCATGGTACTGTAACCCAGGAGGCTCCTCTATCCACAGGATTTCCCAGGCAACAATACTGGAGTGGTATTTTTATTTTTTAAGGAGTAGAATCTTTTTCCCTGCTAAAAAGCATGAAACAAAGAATTCTTTTGTTCCACAAAGTGCGATTCTCTCTAAGAACTCTACTTTCCAGGTCTTGTCAGTGTGGGAAAGCTAACAGGGCTTGCTCATAAAGGAACAGAGAGCAGAAGCTTGACTCATGCCCATTTTACTTAACAGATGTTTTGAAATCTTTTACTCCCTAAAGCTGAGCGCCGAAAAATTGATGCTTTTGAACTGTGGTGTTGGAGAAGACTCTTGAGAGTCCCTTGGACTGCAAAGAGATCCAACCAGTCCATCCTAAAGGAGATCAGTCCTGTGTGTTTATTGGAAGGACTGATGCTGAAGCTGAAACTCTAATAATTTGGCCACCTCATGCGAAGAGTTGACTCATTGGAAAAGACCCTGATGGTGGGAGGGATTGGGGGCAGGAGGAGAAGGGGGAGACAGAGGATGAGATGGCTGGATGGCATCACCGACTCGATGGACATGAGTTTGAGTAAACTCCAGGAGTTGGTGATGGACAGGGAGGCCTGGTGTGCTGCGATTTATGGGGTTGCAAAGAGTCGGACCCGACTGAGCGACTGAACTAACCTGAACTGAATTCAACTCACCAAATATTTAACTTTTTTCTTCTTCTTTACTTTTCACTACTGTCTTAGTTAAGGCCCCTATCAACTTTTGTGAAGACCACTGCTTTCCCTTGGGTCTGTCTTCAAGGACAATATCTTTGATGACTTCCAAACATTGCCTTCTTTTACATCTGCCTTTGGCACTGAGAGCTATGGCACTGAGCAAGCTAAGTGAAATGCAAAGCTGACTGTGTCGTTTCTATACTTTGAATCCTTCCCTGGCTCTCAGAGCCTACAAAATAAGACCCAAGCACCTTAGCATGGCTGATGGGGCCTTTCACTGAAACCTTTCATCTGATGCTCAGTGTACAGTGAACAGCTAGTGGTTGCTGTCCCTGGCACAGCCATGCATGCCCACAGCCATGACTTCACTCCTGTGTGATCATCCCAACTGTCGAGGATGTTCTCCCTTTTCAAGAGGTGGCTGGGGAGGCATCTTATCCAGGAACATTCCTTTGTGCTCCCACAGACCCTGCAGGCACTGAGCATATCACACTACAATGATCTGCCTCTGTGTCTGCCTGCTTCTTTGGTCTTCACGTTCCTCAGGAACTTGTTACACTGTGGCCATATTTCACCAATTGCAGCATCCCCAGCACTTGGCAGTCTCAGCATTCCAACGTTAGACATAAGTAATCACAACACTGGAGCACACTCAGCACCAAGCCCACCTCATCGTGCTCTCCCCACCGTGCCGACACTAGGCCGTGAAGAGCTGGCCAAGGAATGGATCGCTAAGTGAAAGTCGCTTAGTCGTGTCCGACTCTTTGCGACCTCATGGACTATACAGTCCATGGCATTCTCTTGGCCAGAATACTGGAGTGGGTAGCCTTTCCATTCTCCAGGGGAGTCTTCCCGTCCCAGGGATCAAATCCAGGTCTCCTGCATTGCAGGTGGATTCATTATCAGCTGAGCCACAAGGGAAGCCCAAGAATACTGAGGTGGGTAGCCTGTCCCTTCTCCCTGGGATCTTCCCGTCCCAGGAATCAAACCAGGGTCTCCTGCATTGCAAGCAGATTCTTTAACAACTGAGCTACCAGGGAAATCCTAAAGTATAATAATACCAAGCAATAGGTGCTCTTTCTTTGTCACACATAATTTACCTTTTAACATGTATTTTCTTTGAAGGGACCAAAATTCGCAAATTTCCCATGCATAATTGCTTTTGAATTTAGAGAATTCAGTTGACAGAAACATGTTCAATGAAATATTAACTGAAAAACTGATTTGTAACTGATAAGCAACTTTCAAGGCCAATTTAAGGAGCAGAAAGAATAATGATTATATGATATTCTTCTCATATTGGGAATGCATGATACTTCTTGGACCAGCATTACTTTGGCTTTTACTTTCCTGAAAATGGACTGCTAGGGAGATCTTTCTGTTCTAAATACAACAACTCAAGAAGCTTTTGTGAAAGGCAGGTTGCTGCTGCTGCTGCTGCTAAGTCGCTTGAGTCGTGTCCGACTCTGTGCGACCCCATAGGCGGCAGCCCACCAGGCTCCCCCGTCCCTGGGATTCTCCAGGCAAGAACACTGGAGTGGGAAGGTAGGTTAGAAGGTACTATAATTCGCCAAACACATATAACCTTTTCTAGGTATAATATAAAAATTTGGCCTTTATTTTTTGTAATCGAGGTCCAGCATTTCATTCACTTTGGATCTAAAAAGCTTCTAAATTCACTTCTGCCACCATCCAATTAAAATCTTTTGAGAATTAAGCAATCATTTCCTGACTTGCCAAGGATTAAATTTAGATGCTTGGTTGAACATGAGCCTTATCTCTCCAGCCATCACTTTTAATTGGAGCATGTAAAAGGATAACATAGGGTTTTAGTTGACATCATAGTCTATTACCATGGAAATGTAAACATGGGTTTGTATTAAACTTGTCTCCAAGCAAGTTTTAGGGGTACAGAGAGACTGGGAGACAGGAGATAAATTATGTAAAACAGATCCTCTGAATGTTGGAGTGCCCCAGGAGCACAGACCGGGGTGATCTCATCTTGTCTCATGGCTTTAAATACCATCTATACACTGATGACTCTCAAATTTATATCTCCAGCTCGATCTTTCCTCTGAACTCCAAACTCATATATCTGTCTTCTTGACCGCTTCAGCTGGATGTCTGACAGGCCCCTCAAGTCTCACACATCCGGCCTGAGCTGCTAATACTGCCCTCTCCCTATGCAATTTGCTCTATCACCATCTCAGCACATGTCAGTTTCCCCTTCCACTTGCAGAGGGCATAGAACTGGGGGTAATCCTTGACCTGTCTTGTATTCCTCCACAAATCCTGTCAGCTCTACCTTTAAAATATAATCAGAAGACGCTCACTTCTCCCTACTTGCACTGTTCAAACTACCGTCATTTCTTGCCTGGACTATTGTTAATTAACTCTGAACTGGTCTCCCTGTTTCTGTTCTTATGGGTCATATCATGTCACTTGTCTGCTCAAACCCTCCAATGGCTTTTCGTTTCATCCAGGGTAGGAACCACTGGCCTTTAACCATCAATTATCTTCTCCTCTCCCTTATTTTCCTCTTCAGCTACACTGGACTCCTGGTAGTTCACTGATCCTACGAAGTGTGCTCCTGCCTCTGGGCCTTTTCATATACTCTTCTTCTGGTGATTTGTATGGCTTCCTTTCTTTCGGTAGGCCTTTGCTCAAATCACTTTCTCGTTGAGGCTGTCTGTGGCTAATGATCTAAAATTACTATTTCCACCCCCGTTTCATGCTTTATTTTCCTCCTTAGCATTTCTGTAACAGGCTGTGAATTTTACATATTTCTACCGATATTGTTTGTTTCTGCCACTAGAATGTAAGCTCCAAGTGGCAGGGACCTTTGGCTGTGTTTTTCATTGCTGTATCCTCTGCCCTTAGGGAAGTGCAGAGGCACACGGTATAAAACCAATAAATATTTGCTGAGTGAATAATTAAAAAAATGGGTGATACATGTCATAAGAAATAAAGACTAGTGAAGCATGATTAACTAGTGTCTAAAAAAATTCATCTGTTATTGGGTTTTCATGGGAATCTGTCTTTGGAGGAGCTCTGACTTAATTTTCCACAAGAACAGACTTGATTTCTCTTATCTTTGCAATTTGGAACTTCAGAGATGATTGTTCAAGAAGGAAGAGAATAATTAAATAAATACAGGTGGGTAGTAAATAATGTTCATTGTTTGCCATGTTGGATGAGCTAATGATTTTTAAAAATTATTAGCACACAGAGCTTACTATTCATAGTGGACTGAAATTAGAAATGAAAAAAGCTGCTCAATGATTGCATTAGCAGTGTCTGGCACACAGTAATGCAATATATAAAGTGAGTTAGACTTGGATACTATCCAAGAGGGCTTAGTTACTGAAGTAGTTTCATTTCTAAAGTGATTCTACAGTATAGGCATGGGTGTCCAGGTTGGTTATGGTTAAGCTTAGACAGAAACTAAGAAATAGTAATGGAGATCCTATCTTTAGACCTGAAAATGATAAATCTTTAGTTGTTATTCCTTGCCAACTTACAAAGTAAACACTTAATGAATGCACAGACTATAAGCCCTTAAATGAACTGTAGATGAAAAGGGCAATAAATATGTGCCAGAGTTAGCGATACAATGATATAATGGAAAGATAAAGGTTGAGAAACCTGGGTTCCCACTGACTGGCTCTATGATTTGGGGTGAGTCACCTAACCTCTCTTAATTACCTCATCTGTAAAATGTGGAAGATGGACTGATAGGCTTCAGTGGTCCTCCAAGCTCTAAGTATTATAAGATTTTTTGACTTTAACCACTGTGGTAGGCAGAACTATGCCCCACCCCCACCTCAAGAATGTCTACATCCTAATCCCCAGGACTTGTGAATATGTTATGTTATATGGCAAGGGGGAATTAAGGCTGCTAATAAGCTACCTTAAAATAAGAAGATTATTCTGAATTACCCATTTGGGCCCAATGAAATCACAAGGGTACTTAAAATGCAGAAGATGGAGGCAGAAAAGTGAGTGTGAGAGTGAAGCTATGTGAGAAGGACTTCACCGACCATTACTGGATTTGAACATGGATGGGGAAACAATGGAAACAGTGAGAGACTTTTATTTTTGGGGGCTCCAAAATCACTGCAGATGGTGACTGCAGCCATGAAATTAAAAGATGCTTGCTCCTTGGAAGAAAAACTATGACCACCAGCCTAGACAGCATATTAAAAAGCAGAGATATTACTTTGCCAACAAAGGTCCGTCTGGTCAAAGCTATGGTTTTTCCAGTAGTCATATATGGATGTGAGAGCTGGACTATAAAGAAAGCTGAGTGCTGAAGAATTGATGCTTTTGAACTGTGGTGTTGGAGAAGACTCTTGAGAGTCTTCAAGGAGACCCAACCAGTCAATCCTAAAGGAAATCAGTCCTGAATATTCACTGGAATGACTGATGCTGAAGCTGAAACTCCAATACTTTGGCTACCTGATGCGAAGAACTGACTCATTGGAAAAGACCCTGATGCTGGGCAGATTGAAGGCAGGAGGAGAAAGGGACGACAGAGGATGAGATGGCTGGATGGCATCACCAACTCAATGGACAAGGTTTGGGAGTTGGTGATGGACAGGAAAGCCTGGTGTGCTGCAGTCCATGGGGTCACAAAGAGTCAGACACGACTGAGTGACTAAGCCAGTCGCTGAACTGAAGAGGCCATAAGCCAGAATGTGAGCAGCCTCTAGAAGCCAGAAAAGGCAAGAAAACAGATTTCCCTTAGAGCCTCCAGAAAGGAATGCAGTTTTACAAAAGACTTGATTTTAGCCCAGTTAGACCTGTATCAGATTCTGGACTTTCAGAATTATCAGTATTCAATTTGTATTGTTTAAGCCATTAGGTTTTTGGTAATTTGTTATGGAAGGGATAGGAAAATAATACAAGCAAAGTTGGACCCAAGTTTATTACAGACGCAGGCTTTTAAATAAAAATCCTATACTGAGGTATTCTGTAAAGATCTTCAGAGGTAGCAATAATCAGAAACCATGGGAAGCTTGTTAGAAAAATTGTGGGAGAGTGTATGTGTATGTGCATGTGCACACTCGCGCTAAGTCACTTGAGTCGTGTCAGACATTTTGTGACCCCATGGACTATAGCCGGCAGGCTTCTCTGTCCATGGGCTTCTCCATCCATGGGCTTCTCCATCCATGGGCTTCTCCAGGCAAGAATACTGGAGTGGGTTGCCATGCCCTCCTCCAGAGGATCTTCCTGACCCAGGGACTGAACCCTCATCTCTTACATCTCTTGCACTGGAAGGCAGGTTCTTTACCACCAGCACCACCTGGGAAATTTACTAGTGATTCATGTGAAGACTAGAAATGTGGGTATCTTATAAAGAAAAGAAAACGTCAAGAGAAGAGAGATCAAAGATTTTCCACAATGTAAGAGTTTCTTCTCTGGATCTCACTGTACTCATCTATAAGTACAGTGAAGGACTGGGATAAATAATCTCTAAATTTCTCTAGCTCTGAAATAAGCTTTTAAATCCTGACAGATGCTAACATGGGCATTTGAGACCCTCCCCTCCCCAAAGTTTGAAGAGTATTCATTTTAGAAAGTAACTATAATTATGTTTAATGTGTAATAGTCAAGCTTCACAGAAAGCTCTACTTAGTTTAATAAGGAGGGGGCTCTGAATTCTAACCCTGACATTCTTATTCAGGTTGAGTGCATGGGGAAATTGTTCAGCTTTCCTTCTCTTCTGTTACTTCCCCTATAGAAGTATGGTAAAATTTTAGCTAGATGGATTTTCTAAAGAATGAATTATTTCAGATGTCTCAAAGTTTAGTCCTTTATGTACTAACTACATTTTAAATATATTTGATGGAACTATATCTAAAGTATAACTCATGCCCCATTTTTATATACAATTTAATGATTACCATATTCCCTTCTCTTGAAGAGTCATGACTAATAACATCAATCACTAGAGTGAGCTGTCGGACAGCAATGCTCTAGACAGCAGTTGGCAAACTATGGCTTGCAGGCTGTTTGTAAGGTGTAGTTTTTTATATTCTGTACATGTTAAAAATAAGGTGGGGGGGGGGGGATATGTGACCTTAGACCCTATGTGGCTCAAAGTCTAAAATAAATATTATCTGGCTCTTTGCAGAAAGGTTTGCTGACTCCAGCTCTAGAGAAAGATGTGTAGGCCTCTTCATCAAATGTCCAAAACTAGACTGAACTTTGTTATGTAACTAAACAAAGCACATTCATCTTGGCACAAGGTAGCTCAAGTATTCGTGGAAAAATAAAGGCTCTGGGCAGTTTTTTTTTTCTCTTTTTTTTTTGGCTGAGCTGCACAACTTGTGGGATGTTTAGTTCCTGAACAAGGACTCCAACCCCAGGCCCACATCAGTGAAAGTGCAAGAGTTCTGTCCACTGGAGTGCCAGAGAATTCTCCAGGATCTTGGCATTTAAAATTCTTCTGTTGCTTGTTACACGCTCCTCACTTTCAGGGTTTTTTTTGTAATTTCTACCTGCCCCTTGCAGTCTCTTCCCCTTTCTAATCTCAGTCTGGAAATTTGATAACCTAGTTTATAAACATTATAAACAATGGAAGATTTAGTCAGTTATGTGAAGACCCTAAAACTAGTTTTTAAGTAGATCACAGGTGGTTGCAGGGATTTGGTGACTAATTTTGCTGGTCCCAAGGTCTTTTTATTTATTTCCAGGTTCTCAGCTGTCCTTTGAAAAGGCAAGGTGGCAGGACAGATAAGGTCTTACTGTAGTGTGATCATTTTTTTATTTTTATAATATAAAAATAGCAGTATATCTGAAAAGCCACTCACCAAAAAATTAAACTCAAGCAATCTAAATGGTAGGATTTTCTTGGAACATGTTTTTTTTTTTTTTTTTCTTTAAAATAAATAAACATTACTTTTACAATCAAAAAGGCGATTTCACTTAAAAAAAAAAAAGATATCTTGGAAAGATCTCTCCATCCAATCTCACTGCCCTAACTCAACTATTTTCATCTAGCATATTCTGTTTATTCAATCACTTTTTAAAATGGTTGTATATACTGGGTTTTTAACTTGATTCACATTTGGTTTGCCATAGGTAACCTATGATTACTCTAATACTGAAAAATAAGCTGTAAATATGAAATGCAAGAAAGCTGACAATCAATATGGTGAAAGATGACCGCCTAAAATTTAGGCCTTGGCTCCACCCATTTTCTACACATTCACACGTATAATACCCAACCTGGATAGTGTTACAGCTCAAAACACTTTCCTCCATTTAGTGTTGAAAACAACCCTGTTAAGTGGGCACATTCTCAGAGGTAAAATGACTCGGCTAAAGTCACTCGGCTAGCCAGGGAACAGGTTTAGCATCCTAGTCAAGAAAACAGGAGCAGGTCTTTGGAGGCGCTGCTAGTTAAAGGGGAGCTTTCACTACACGCTGGCTTTTATGTTCCCTCATCTGACAATGACCTTTACAAACTCAAACCTGCCTCTTCTACCCTATCGAGGCACGTGCAGCGGGCTGGGGAAATCTGTGGGTTAGTCGCCCAGTTGTGTCCGAGTCTTTGTGACCCCACAGACGGTAGCTCGCCAGGCTCCTCTGTCTATGCAATTCTCCAGGCAAGAATACTGGAGTGGGTAGCCATTCCCTTCTCCTGGGGAATCTTCCCGATCCAGGGATCGAATCCGGGTCTCCCGCACTGCGGGCAGATTCTTCACAGACTGAGTAGCTCACATCCAGACTCAACACTCCATCCCCAAAACCCTAGGGCCAAGGCAGAGAGAAGAGAGCACAGTCCGCCCCTCGCGGGAGGCGCAGCCTCTGCACGATGGCCCCGAACTAACCTGACCAGGTCGGTCATGCAGGAGCCCACCACCACCACCGCCGCCTCCGCCACCTCCTCCTGCCACTGCCTCCCAGGGTCCCCAGACGCGGCCATTGCTCAGAGTCCGCAGTGTCCAACCTGGAGGCTGCCCTTTAACCTTTGCCCCACCCCGTAACCAGAGACGCTGCTCCCACGTTCCCTAACGACGCGGGCCTTCCGGACGCCCGGGTGGGTCGCCCACCTGGATGCCCGAAATAACCCCATTCACCAACTGTCCCTAGTTCCTCCAGGAATTGTCTTCCTGCACAGCCTCTCGTAGCAGAGGCATCCTATGAGTTCCACACTCCGCGCAGCTCGCCGCGCACGAGGTAGGCGCGGAGGCAGGAACTTTCAGGCACTCGGGGGACGCCCTTCCGAGCGCCCGGCCTGGCGCGGCCGGGGACGCGCACGCCGCCCGGCTCCAGGGCCGCCGAGGGGGCGGGGCGGGGCGGGACGTCCGGGGACGCGCACGCATCCGGCCCGCGGTGCGCGCGCAGGTTGGTGCGTCGGTCGGGGGCGCGCTCGGGTAACCTGTACCCCACGTAGTCGCCGGTTACCGATCCGACTTAAGTTCCAGGTACCTGGACTGGGGCTGGTGCGGGGAGGTTGGATCCCGAGTTGCACAGGTGGCGCTGAGGACCGTGGTTTTACATATGCCCAGGGCTCGCCTTCTCTTCCTATAGAGAAGGCCCCTGTCCCAAAGATGCCCTACTCATTCCCGTCACGCTGGTCCCCTCAAGAACGAGCCCCCAAGGCCAGAGGCTGCTTTCTCCCCACACCTAGCCCGCCCCCGGTCCCTGATTAAGCTCAAGACTCTTTGCTTTTTCCTTGCTGATTAGGGGATCATACAGTTTGGGAGAAGGTGTCCCCTTTTAGAGCGGGGTGGTCATTCTTTGGGTTCGAGCTGATTGTTTTTCTTGAATGCTGCCCCTTGGAGAAATTACTTCCCTTGTGTACTTCCCTCGTGCGCCATATGACGTCGACGTGACGCAGCAGGACGCCACCCCTTTCCGTTCCATGACGTAAGCTGGGCACGTGTTTCCGTGTTTGTCATCCCATCTTAATTGCGAGAAGGTAGATGATGCTTTAGACGTGTTTGTATTCCCCAGACTGCCCATCGAAATACCTCATGTGACCCTATCTCGAGGCAGCAAAGCTCTGTAAATTGTAAAGCTCTGTAAATTGTATTTCTGCATTTCCTTCTGTATATTACACGTCAAAATCAGGAAATAGAAATTTCGCAACTAGCTTTCAAGGGAAACGGGCCACAGTAAAATTTTGCCTATCTGGGATCGATTATTGTGCTTTTTTTGTGTAAAAAATACTACTGGGAGATCATCCCCCATCTGTGTACCCCGCTCAGAAGCCAAAGAACTGTCATTTTTAGCTATTCGGTGACCTCCGATTTTGGAGTCAGGTTTTCTCCCCACCCTCTCTTGTCTAGAGAAGTCACAGCAGCTGTGCTTGTAACATTTTAATGCTGCATAAAATCTTGCACTGTCAAAAGATAGTATTATGGCTGTTCAGGAAACAAAGACAAATTCATTCCTTCAGGTGTCATTCTAAGGTCATGACAGTTGCTGAATTGGATGGGGTGTTGTCACCTTAAGTATAGTTTGGTTTCTGGAGCAGGTTTGTTCCCCCTAGCATTTTACCTAGTGAATCACTTAGGCCAGCTTCAGCAGTAGGCCAACATTAGTCTAATTTGTTTCTAGTTGTCAAGCAACCGTTAGTCTAAATTCATGACTTTTTTGTTCATTTTACTAGATGTATGCTTTAAAAAAAACAAATTCACTTTGATGCTTTTCTCTTTGGTGTTTATTTGAGAAGAAGATAGGCATAGTGGACTTTGAGGGAGATCTGGATTTGAATTCCAATGCTTCTGCTTGCTAGGTTTGTGACTTTGAGTAAGTTACTTAGTCTTGCTCAACATTAGTTTTCTTATCTTTGAAATGGGAACAATAATATTAAACAGAGGACGAGGTAGTTGTTGAGAAGTAAATGAAATTGAAGCTAGAGATGGGTAATATAGTGCCTGATATTCAGTAGATTTCGAGAATGTATTGGTTCTGTTTCCGTTTTTCATAGAAATGAGAGATGAAATAATAATAGGTATTGTGGGAAAATACATGGAAGAACAATTTTGTAGTGTAGGTAAGGTCCTTTTGCTTTTTTCCAAAATGAGTATTTCTGTTTTGCATATGATCTAGATAAGCATTCTTTCAAGAACTGTGACATCAATGAGCAGAAATAAAAGTGGAAATGTTGCAGAAATAGGAAAAAAATAGACTTCAAAGTGATAATATGGTCTAGTATACTGTTCAAAGACAAATTATAAAAGTTATCTATGTCATTTGTAAAATGGGAATTCTAATATATGGCTTACCATCCAGAATTGTGGAGGTCAAGTGCACTAATGTTTATGGAAGCTCTTTATGATAAAGTATTATAAATGTACTTGATTTTTATGACTGATAATACAGTGCATTAGATGTTTATTCTTATTTTGTGATGACATATTGGGATGGTGGTGGGAAGCCATCTCTTAAGTGGTTAGAGGAGGACCTTGTTTTATATTTGTAGAAAAGATGATTTGAATACTAAAGTATAAAGCTTTTTCTACTTCAGAGGTACTTTTGGGTGTCACTAGTATGTAGGGTCACAGTGGGTTTTTCTTGTTATTATTTGTTGTTATGATTGTTATTTATTTTTTTGCCTTTTATTACTACTCTGAAATGTTTAAAATGGGTACTAGTTTTCAGCATTTAGCAGGGAGCTGTAAATCCTCATATGGCATAGTATATGAAAACCAGAATGAGCACATCATTTACTTGCAATTGTAACTTGCAGGAAATTAATTTGCTTTTGATGTGGGATTATCCTTTCAGATTGAGGAAGAAAATGATCATTTAAATTGACTTATTCACCTCTGAAAGTGGAGGCTTTCATTTAGAAATCTATTAAGAGGAATTCGTGTATTCCCTTCTCCAGCCCCATGGGTTTCCAAGTAATTTAGAGATGATTTATTGGTTTTACTTTTGTATTTTCAAGTTTAAGAATTTCTTAGTGCCTTAGAATCAAAAACTTTTGGATCTATGATAGTTTGCGCTGCTTAGTATCTGGATAGGTGTGTGTTTTCATGATTTAATGGTTACATAGATTTTTGCTACATCTCAGATATGCTATTTTCTACCAGATTTTTTGAGGGCATAATATCTTTTCTTCATACCCACATATTTCTCTAGCTCTTGTCTCCTTATTCATCTTTATTGAAAGATGCTTCTTGGTGCTTATGGTGTATTAGGTACTTCTGTTAAACACTGGTGAGTCAAGACAGTTCTGCAGGGAAGAGATCAGTAAGCAGGTAATTATACTGTGGAGGGGAAATAAGAGGTGTACCAGTAAATACACCTACAAGTAAATAACTTGTAAGTAATAATTGCAAGTAGGTTTGCTTCTTCTGAAATTTTGCAGTTTTATCAATCCAGTTCTTACTCTTTGTGGGGACACAGGGTTGGGGGGGGACTCCTAACCTAGCAGTGTGTGTGTTTTGTGTGTCGGGGGAGAGGATTGTCAGTAAACCCTTCTTGAGAAGGAAGGACCTGCCAGTTGTAAGACAGAGTAGGGCAGCTTTTAAGTAGAGTGTGGCAGCATAGAAACTGGCTTTGAAAAGGGGGAGGCAATTAGATTTCAAGGGGTTGCTGCTCCTCCTGAAAAGTCTGTGTCTTGAGTAGGTGAGCAATAGTGAGATAGGCTTTTGGAGGGTCACTGCAAGAGGCTGCCATAAGACAGGAGATGAGGTATCAAGCAGGAGACACTTCTGTGTACTGCACCAGTTTCCAAGAAGATTGTTATATCTAACAATTTGGATATTCTGATTTGGATATTCTGATCATCATTCTTTCCTTCTTCTTTCAGTGGTGATTTGCAAGGCAAGTTAAAATGTCTCCAGAAGTGGCCTTGAACCGAATTTCTCCAATGCTCTCCCCGTTCATATCTAGCGTGGTCCGTAATGGGAAAGTGGGACTGGATGCTACAAACTGTTTGAGGATAACTGACTTGAAATCGGGGTATGTACCAGAACCAATTTATCCATTTCCTCATAACAGACCTTTCTCACCAGGCTTGTAAAAGTTGAACACCACAGAAATTCATCAAGTCATGCCCTTATCATGTGTTAAATTGGTTTTGTCCAGTTCTTGACATTTTATGTTTCAGGTTATTTAGTTGTGCTGTGGACCATTGCTTCATGATCAGAATGGGGTGTGTGTGTGTGTGTGTGTGTGTGTGTGTATGATGAAGGCATACCTCTTTGTTAACAGTGTGCTATGTGGTTTTTAGCTAGTGTGTTTTTCATCATTGACTTGTTTTCTTGTTCTGTGTTCTGCAATTCAGTAGGCACTGTAAGAGTTTAGATTTGAGATTGTGAATCTGACATTATTTGATAGTCTCTCCTAATAGGAAAATTATAATTGCTAGCCCAAAGTAAGTCATTTTTCACAATTAAGTTGAAACAGTAATATTTCATACCTAAAAATGTTGCATTAAAAAAACTCAACTTTTTATTTTGAAATAGATTTACTTAAAGAATAATTACAAAAATGCTACAGAAAATTAATGCTGTTACATGCTGATAATTGTTCTTTAAGTCTTATTTGAATTTTACCAGTTTTCCTGTTAATGTCCTTTTTTAGTCCAGAATCCAATCCATGATACAGATTGCATTTAGTTGTCATGTCTACCTTATCTTCCAAATCTGTGACAGTTCTTGTCCTTCATTGTCTTACGTGGTTTTGAAGCTTTTAAAGGTAGCATTGGTTAGTTACTTTGTAAAATATTGCTCAATATGGGTTTGTCTAATGTTTTCCCTTTATCAGAGTGAGTATTTCTCACTCTGATACCCGCCCTTGGTGTTACAGAAGGGATGTATGATTTTCAGTACATCATTAAGATTGTGTGTATCAGGTTTTGCCACTGTGAAACTGATTTTCCCTTTGTAATTAGTAAGTACATTGTGCAGTGTGTTTGAGATTGTGCAGATGTTCTGTTTCTCATCTTACTTTTGTCCGTTAATTTCAACCTCCATTAATGGTTCTTGCCTGCAATAATTGTTACTGTGGTTCTTGGATAAGAGTGATTTTTAATTTCCCCTTTCCTCCTACACTTAGTCATTTAATTCTTCTATAAAGAAGCATTACCCTTTCCCTGCCAATTATTTATTTGTTTATTTATATCAGTATGAATTTTGAGGCATTTATTTTATTTGAGTTATAATCCTTAATGAACTGTGTTCATTTATTTTATTTTTTTGCTCAGTTGTTCTAGCCTTTATCATTGGGAGCTCTGTCAAATTGTCTTTTGAGCATATCCCTATCATTTTTCGAACATTTTCTTTCTAGAGATACTACATTCTTGATTAGTTCTTCTTTTAAAAGCTCTTTTATTTTTACTTTCTACAAATCTTGCTATTTTCTGACTAAGCTGAAGACCTGGATAAAACTGGTAAGATAGAGAAGACTAGGTTAGTTGGACATTTCGTTGGAATGGTAGGATGCTTTTTAAGTAATCATTGGGTATGGGTTTCTTTTTGAGGTGATGAAAATGTTCTAAAATTAGTGGTAATGGTTACTCTCGAAATATACTAAAAATGACTTATTTGTGCACCTGTAAAGGTGAATTTTATGGTTTGTGAATTCTCTCTCATTAAAGTTGTCACTAAAAAGACAAACCTGTGTACCCAGGTTATTTACTGGCTTGAATGGATAGGACATGGAAAAAGATCTTCCTTCTCCAGTTTGTCACAAATACTCTCCTCAGAGATATTGAAGACGTGACAGGACTGATGGCAGAGGACTGGGAACTGGTTTATGTAAGATGATATAAACACATAAACCTGAACTTCTTACTCTTTTGTTGGTATCCTGAGAGAACAGTTGGATTCATCCAGATAAAGTCACTTTACTTCTTCTTTGTAGACTCCCTCTTTGGTGCTCCCAAATTCCTGAATGTTTAGTTGAGTGTCCAGGTGCAAATAGTGGATCTGATGATTAATTTGAAGTGAATCGACTAGACCTGGCCCTGTCTGGACTAACTCTGTGAAAAATACTGGAAAGGGTGTTTAATGACTTGTAGTATTTATGGAGTTTACTTTAGATTTAGAAAAGAAATAAAATTATCTCTACCTACATTAACAAACCCGCTACAGATAAAATGATGTGAAAAGCCTCATTAATCTAGAGCATTATTGATGCCTTTTATGTAGTATTTAACTGAAAGATTCATGAAAGTTCTTTTGAAGCTCATTAACAATTCTTTCCTCAGTGTTTCAACCAAAGTATGAATTCCAGAAGTTTCTATAGCAAAACAATGACAGAGTTAGAGAAAATAATTTTTTTGTTTTGGTGTGTTGCTTTTGGCTTTTCCCTTTGTTTTAGACCAGCAGCCATCTGGTGGCTCAAACAAACGGTAAAGAATCTACCTGCAATGCAGGCGATCTGGGTTCAATCCTTGTGTTTGGAAGATCCCCTGGAAAAGAAGATGGCTACTCCCTCCAGTATTCTTGCCTGGAGAATTCCATAGACAGAGGAGCCTGGAGGGCTAGAGTCCATGGGGTCACAAAGAGTCGGACATGACTGAGTGACAGACACTTTCACTTTTCAGTCCGTTATGAGAATTGGGATCCATGTTTGGAATTTCTCTTAATTCAAATGTTTAAAATGAGGAGACTGATTTTTATAGATCACAGGAGCCAGTATTGTTACCATATATAGCTACTTGTCCTTGAAGAGATGAGGTACCAGGGTTTCTGTATTCTAGGTCTGATTCACAGAGGGACTAGATAGGCAAGACCCTATGCAAAGTAAGTTGTTTGTTTTAAAATAGCAGTTCACTTTTATTTCTCTTATGGCAACTAAATCTCTCTACCTTATGTAAGATTACGTGTGTTTCCAAACTCCATTGCTAGGCTGTCAGTATCAAGGACAGGATTCTTGTTTAAAATATTTTTATGCCTCTGTATAAAAACAAAAAATATTTTTATGCCTTGAGAAACCTGTATACAGGTCAGGAAGTAACAGTTAGAACTGGACATGGAGCAACAGACTGGTTCCAAATAGGAAAAGGAGTACGTCAAGGCTGTATATTGTCACCCTGCTTATTTAACTTATATGCAGAGTACATCATGAGAAACCCTGGGCTGGATGAAGCACAAGCTGGAATCAAGATTGCCGGGAAAAATATCAATAACCTCAGATATGCAGATGACACCACCCTTATGGCAGAAAGTGAAGAACTAGAGAGCCTCTTGATGAAAGTGAAGGAGGAGAGTGAAAAAGTTGGCTTAAAGCTCAACATTCAGAAAACTAAGATCATGGCATCCAGTCCCATCACTTCATGGCAAATAGATGGGGAAACAATGGAAACCATGAGAGCTTCTGGGCTTCAAAATCACTGCAGATGGTGATTGCAGCCATGAAATTAAAACATGCTTACTCCTTGGAAGGAAAGTTATGACCAACCTAGACAGCATATTAAAAAGCAGAGACATTACTTTGTCAACAAAGGTCTATCTAGTCAAGGCTATGGTTTTTCCAGTGGTCATGTATGGATGTGAGAGTTGGACTATAAAGAAAGCTGAGCACAGAAGAATTGATGCTTTTGAATTGTGGTGTTGGAGAAGACTCTTGAGAGTCCCTTGGACTGCAAGCAGATCCAACCAGTCCATCCTAAAGGAGATCAGTCCTTGGTGTTCATTGGAAGGACTGATGTTGAAGCTGAAACTCCAATACTTTGGCCACCTGATGGTAAGAGCTGACTCATTTGAAAAGACCCTGATTCTGGGAAAGATTGAGGGCAGGAGAAAGGGACGACAGAGGATGAGATGGTTGGATGGCATCACCGACTCAATGGACATGGGTTTGCGTGGACTCCGGGAGTTGGTGATGGACAGGGAGGCCTGGAGTGCTGCAGTTCATGGGGTTGCAAAGAGTCAGACACAACTGAGTGACTGAACTGAACTGAACTGAATGCCTCTGTAAGTTCTACCATGGTGTCTTTCTAATGTAGTAAGTAAAGGTTGAATGAATGAATGCATTAGCTGTTTTCCCAGAGAAGTTGCTCTGTTTGGGGATCAGAGTAGTTTGCACTTGGGATTCAGAACATGTTCGTTGGTCTGAGAGTTGATCGCTTAAATTCTGTTTTGCATAATCCTTTTAAATGACATTCCCTGACAAATGAGTTGGTTTTAGAGATTACGGTCAAGTGTGTTACAGTACTGGGCTTACTCTTCTAGGTGAAATTTATATTGAGACCTGGAGGGGCTGAATTTTTAATGTTAGGGAATTACTCCATAAGCCTACTGAACGTTTATTAGCTCTCTACCCTATGTTAATTTGATCACAAGCATGTGTTATTTGTAAGATGCCATATTTTGTCTTTTTTTAGTGATTTACTAATCTCGAAGATGTCTAAGTGTTCCGCATCCTGGAATGATGCCTGAGAGGAAAGCAGGGGAGGACTCACTGCAACCTGTGGCAGCTGAGCCTTAATATCTTTTTTCAGCACATCACAGTGACTCAACCTTACTGGCACATGGCTGTGTTTGGGGCATCTGCTATGACATCTCATCCACCCACAACTACCTGTTGCATTTTTTGGGTCCATGTTCTGAATTTCATTACTTAGTTAAAAATAGATACTCAGTGTAGTTGATTACTAAATGGAACAGTTTTGAAAGATGAGTGCTGTCGGCTTTGAAGACTCATCTCAGATTGGCTGCTTTAGTCTCTGGCTGGCAGGCTGAGCCTCTGTCTTTAGCCTCGTGTCTAGAAGGGAGTTGCTGCCCTGAGAAAGTGTTAGTTGCTCAGTCGTGTCTAACTCTTTGCGACCTCCAGGTTCCTCTGTCCATGGAATTCTCCAGGCAAGAATACTGAAGTGGGTAGCCATTCCCTCCTCCAGGGGATCTTGCCAACCCAGGGATTGAACCCAGTTCTCCTGCATTGCAGGCAGATTCTTTACCATCTGAGCCACCAGGGAAGCATCCCTGAGAGGCAATAGTTTAATTTTGAAGATGGGCAACTTTTAACAATTTAACTATCTAGCTGTTTACTTGGTCTTTCCATTTTACTTTTTCATACTTTTCTGTGATCTTTTTCCTTTTTCCCTGAGCATATTTTTATACTTTATTCATCATGTGTAAATGTATCCCTAAATAATATGTAGTATTGTTTTACATGTTTAAAAAGTTTATGCAAATGATACCATACTGGATGTATTCTTCTGCAACTTGCTTGTTTTGCTTAGTATTAAATTCATCAGATTTATTGATAATTATATTTAATGGTTCTCATTCTTTCATTGCACTGCTGTATCATATTCCATTATCTGAATATGCCTCCCATTTTTAAATTCACTCTCATGCTGACTGACTTGTATGTTATTTTAAATTTCTTTTGACAAAGCAAGCCGCCACGAACATTGTCCCACCTTTGCTCAAGAAGATATTTTGAGATGATTTTCTGGGGCAAAGGTTTTTGAATTGGGTATGTTTACCCATTTTTGGTTGTAAAATCAGTGGAATGAGTCACCCCAACATTTGAAAACTGAATGAGAAGAGAATGGAACTATCAGAATGTGTCACACTTAATAAGAATAAGCTCCTTTTTGTGAATTTTCCTTTGAGTTGTATGCTTGAACTGGGTCACAGTATAAAATGTGTGTGATGATCAAAAAAGTTTGAAAGCTACCCCTTTAGGGTATTCCTAGAAATGGAATTGCCAACTTTTAGGGTATATGGTATTTTATTCCATTAGATATTGCCGATTGTATCAATTTCCTTCTACCAGAAATGAATGAGAGTTCTCGTTTTTCTATAGCCTTCACAATACTCTGTGTTGTCAGACTTAATTTTTTGTGAAGCTGATGAATGTGAAGTGGTATCTCACTATGCTTTTAGTTTGTATTTCCCTGATTACTAATGTAGTGAAGAATCTTTTCCTTGATTTCTTCTTTTGGGAATACCTTTGCTCATCTTTTGGACTTCCCTGGTGGCTCAGATGGTAAAGAATTTTCCTGTCTGGGAGACCTGGGTTCGATCCCTGGGTTGGGAAGATCCCCTGGAGAAGGGAATGGTTACCCACTCCAGTATTCTGACCTGGAGAATTACATGGACAGAGGAGCCTGACAGGCTACAGTCCATGGGATCAAAAAGAGTAAGACACGACTGAGTGACTTTCACTTGCCCATCTTTTAAGTGGATTGTTTATATGTGTGTGTGAGTGTGTGTGTGTGTGTGTGTGTGTGTGTGTGTGTGTGTGTGTATACAGAGATCTTAAAATGTTGTTTATGTAGTTTGGATACTAATCTTTCAGCAGTTGCATATATTACAGTCTCCATTTAGTCTGTGGTTTACGTTCTTAATTTGGTACTACTGATATCTAGCAGTTTTAATTAAATGAAGTCATTCATCAACATTTTCCTTTTTAGATTTGTTCTCTTTGTGTGTGTGTATGTATTTGTAAGAGAGAGAAAAGAACCATTTCAGGAAATTCTGTCCTACTCAAAAGTTATATGTCTTTCTCTCAGAATTTTAAAGTTTTCCTTTTTGGGTCTTTAAATAGGAATTTATTTTTCTATAAAATACATTGTAAGATAGGACTATAGTTTTTTTCCGCCAGTGGATAATCGGTTGTCCCAGCATCGTTTATTGACAAGCTCATCCTTTGCTTGTGGCTCTGTAATGCCGTGTCTCACTTTGTCAAGTGTACAGTGCACATGGATCTATTCCTAGGCTTCCTGTTCTGATCAGTCAACCTCCTTGTCCTTGTGCTAGTTTGTGCTATATTAACTATTACAACTTTATAGTATGTTGTGATAGCTGGTAGGAAAATTTCTCCTTATCCATCTGTTCTGATTCTTAAAACTTGTCTTGCTTAACCATATATCCTAAATACTTTGTTTTATAACCTCATTTATTTTGTTTGTATTTTGGCCACGCCATGTGGTTTGCAGGATCTTAGTAACCCAATCAGTGATTGAACCCAGGGCCATGGCAGTGAAAGTACTGGGTCCTAACCTCTGGAACTCCAGGGAAGTCCTTCATTGAAATGGTTGCATATGTAAAGAATCTGCCTGCAATGTGGAAGACCTGGGTTCAATCCCTGGGTCAGGAAGATCCCCTGGAGAAGAAAATGGCAACCCACTCCAGTATTCTGGTTTGGAGAATTCCATGAACAGAGGAGCCTGACAGGCTACAGTCCATGGGGTCTCAAAGAGTCAGACATGACTGAGTGACTTTCACTTTCACTTTTTACTTTCATACTGTTCTTTAAGGATATACCGTAATTCACTGAACAAAACTCCTTCTTTTTGACTCACTGAAAAAGGAAAGGAAACTGACTTGGTGAGGGGCTAATTGAGAATTGACCATCAGGAAAGCTCTCTCTGAGGAAATGACATTTAAGGTGAATCATGAAAGATGCGAATAATTCAATGTGAAGAGCTGGAGAAGTTGTTGTAAAAGGGAAATATCATGTTCAGACAGGAGAAAGCTTCCATGTTCAAGGATCTGCAAGGCCACTGTGGTTGGACTATAGGGAGGGAGTGTGAGAGGGAAATAACGTGAGATTCTAAAGATAGTCAGGGGCTAGATTATGCAGAGTCTGGTGGGCTAAATTTGGGAACTTAGATTTTATTCTGGGTGGAATGAGAAGCTATTGAAGGATTTTAAGCAGAGTGACATGATTTATTTGTATTAAAAATATTACTGGTTGTTATATGGAAAATGGTTTGTGCGGGATAAGGTAGACTAGTTAGCTGTCCATTACAATAGACCAGGTGAGAGATAATAGAGTCTTGGAATATGGTGGTGCCAATGGAGATGGAAAGAAGTCAATGTATTTATAAGTTATTTAGAAGGTAAAATCAACAGTATGTTGAATTTGGGTTTTGAGAGAGTCAGGAATGACTTCTTTGTTAGCTTGAGTGGGTAGGGTAGGTGGTCATGCCATCTGCTGACATGGGGAGGTGAGAAGATGGATGGAGGAACTGCTGTAATCTGGATTGATTGTTGTCTAGGTCTGCCAGGCAGCTCTCATTGTATCATGTGTCATTCCCTTTACCTCTTTCCTGTGTTGAATCTCATATCTTACTTTCTTGTTTTACCCTCTAGCTTTGTTGGAGCAAGTACTCCAGTAGCATCCTAAGAAAGGGAGAAGAGGAGGTTCCTTTTTGAGTTCTTGAAAGTCTGGGAATGTCTTTATTCTACTTTAAACTTAATTTGGACAAGTACAAAAGTGTAGGTTGCAAGTTGAAATTTGGGAGCCTTGATCTGTAGTCTTGGGGACTTCTAACACATATTGTAGTTTTATGGATGGAGTATTCTCTTTTCTGCAGGGATAGTAATTGTAGTTTTTTTTTGTTCAGTTGAGGTATAATTGACTAAATGTTTAAAAAACACTTCTTCTTTACCTTGTAGTATCCCTATTTTCTCTTTCATCTTGGTGGCTCTCCTTAAACTGATGATTCTTGGCTGTCCATGTCTATTAAAGAGTGAGATTCTGAAATGTGAAACTGAAGCTCTTTGGGCATAGGTGGGCTTGTCAACTGCTGAGCCTCACTACAGTGTTACCAGGCAGTATGGTGTTGTGGTTTATATTTATCTCCTATAAATTTGGTCTTCATCCACAGTTTGAAGCTCATAGCTCCCCAATTCCTTGGAGTTTCCTGAATGATAAGAGCAATGAGATAATATTTGGTCTCTTGTCCTCAGTTCCTGAACCTGCTTCAGGGAGGGTGATTATTCGTTCCCACTCAAGGTTGGGAGCTGGCCCCTTAGATCGTAGTTTTACAATACTGAGTATTCCTGCTATATAATTTTGAGTATACCTCTTCAGGAATATGGTCAATTTCTCTTCTTCACATCTGTTTTTGTATCTGTGAATAAAAGTGTGTGTTTTCTTCATTTTGTTCCTGCACATTTACTGTTAACTTATTCCTAGGTTGTTTATTCTTTGTGTGCTATCAGATAGAAATTCTTAGTGGTTTATTGGCATATATGAAAGCTATTACAGAAGTTAAAGTGGAATCAGGAGATGTATTGAAAAATTTAGTAATTCAGAAATCTATTATCAGAATACTGAAGAATGCTTAGGGGGAATTTGGAGAAAGGAAACATACCCATGACTGGAAGAGCTGAAGCATGTCTGGGGAGTGAGGCTGGGTGGGCACAAGCCAAAAGTCAGGGTGGTGGGACTGGAACCCTCTGAGCCATCTTTAGAGGTGTTGGGTAGCAGCATCATATAGTGGTGAGTATGCAGGCTTTTCAGCTGGTGAGGTCTGAGTTTGAATCCTGACTTTACCACTTAGCAGCTTGTGACCTTTGGCAATTTACATACCCTTTGCATGCTTTTTCTTACATAGGGATGATGGTAATAATTATCTTATTATGTACTTATGAGAAGCTTTGTGGAGCCCGAAGGTGCTGCTATGGGTTCCAGTGGGGCCGATGTGAACATTGTTGGCTGGGCAAATGGAGCTCCTGAAATGCCAGACTACATGGGTGATTGGCTTGAGGGCATCTACTGCCTCGCTACTGATAGGAATGCTGTGTGGAAGAACTTGATCCTCAGTTTGGGACTTTTTGATGTAGGAGTGTGGCTCGCCAGGAGTTTGAGTGACATTGATCTAATGGCACCTCAGTTTGGGGTGTGGCCAGAAAGGCGCATAGAACCTCTGTGCTGCACTCGAACCTTCTAAAAACAGAGCCTCCAGTCTGTGAGTGTCACAAGAACTTGCCCAGAGGGACAGCTTTCCTCCTCTGCCTGATGTCCTTTCTCTGCAGAGTCTCCTCAGAACCCCATTCCCTGGTCAGCAGTCAGGTTTCAGCTATAGAGTTGTTTTCTGTAAAGTTCTGTACATGGTTGCTAAGTTTCTGTAGGGAATTATCTTTGTTCCTGTCCTGTGGAATGACCTAATGGTATTTTAACAAATACTTGAGATAAAGACTACTCATAAAGATAAAAAGTAGTTATAGAGATGAAATGAGATAACTTATGTAAAGCACCTAGAGTAACTTGGTCATAGTGCTCAATAAATGGTAGCAACTGTTATATTACTATTGTTATGTTACATATAGTATATATATATTTTTATCACAGTTTATATGTATATATTTTCATAGTTTATATATTATATATATTTATTGTTTCACTGTATTATTGTCATTTGGTAGTTGGTAGAGTCACATTGGCATTCCAGAATCAGGGACTGTGTGAAGAGTGATTGTCCATGTGAGTGGTATAAAGGAGCTGTCTAATAAAACCCAGGTGATTCGAGCAAGCTAAGAACTCACACATGTATAACAGAGATCAGAAATCATAGAGCAGAAAAGCACAGGAAGGCCAGAGACTTTTGTTTCTAGGGTAACTTTCTATCTTGTTCATTGCTTTTTGGAGATCTATGGAGGGAGGAAAAAGTGTGGCTAACTGAGACCCAGCAGGGGGATATATTATTCATTTGGAATATTTGATTATGTTGAAGAATGAATGGGTGTGAAGATACAAGCTTTCTTTTTTTAAGCAGATGGAACCTAACAGTTTTAAACAGCTATTAGAGGCTGAACGTTGCTTGCCCTGAGCAGAGACAGCAACAGTTTTTAGCAGAGGGTTAATAAGCCTGCCTGGCAAGGCCTGCTAAGATGGTGTGCAGGCTAGATTAGGGAGCTCTGTTGGAGGGTGGAGAGTTAGTGTGGGCAGTGGGTGGGTGGGGTTGTGGATATTACAGAGCAGATCTTTGGCTAGGGTTCAGGGTACTTATCTAGGTACCAAAGCATCTAGAAACCTGGTGAACAGTGCATGGTATTGATGTTTTGAGTGCTGTCACCATGTTCAGGTCATCCTCTAGGAATTAGTCCTTGAGCTTTTTTAACCATTGGAAGCACAGGTTCTTCATCCTCCTCTGCCCCAGCTCCATACTCTTTACTTGTCTTAGATCTTTGTCCTGAGCAGTCGTCTTCTGATTATAATAGTATAATACAGTAATATAAATAATGTTAATGAAACAGTGAATGGGTCTTTTTAACGTTTCAAAGGGCTGTCATTTATTTTATATTTTGTACTTAGGATTTTTGGGGGAAAAGTCAGAGTGGTGATATTGTCTTTGACCCAGTGAACTCTGCCATCACTAGCCTTGGAAACTTTTGCTAGGATTCCACAGTCTTTCCACAGAGTCTGGGGTGGTGAGTGCTAGGATGAATCTGAGTCTAGAGTTTTAGATGGTTGTCAGTCTTGGGCTTTTCGTGCCTTATAGTGACTTCATTTCAGGATGGCTTCGTTTGGGGAAGGGGAATAAGTAGAGGGAAGTAGCCAATTTAATGTGCGAAGGAAAGAACAGAAGATTCATTTAGTCAGTTCCTGGCTCTACTTTGCATTGTTCAAGGGAACAAAAAAATCACTCCTACCCTTATTTTTGTCCTCTCTGTTCTGTGCAATTTTAAGGTAGTATTTTTTGACTAGTTTTTGTTTAATTAAAATGAAAAATTTGTAAGTTGCTTGATTACAGTGAGGCTCTTCCAATACATGCTAATAGGCACATCAGTTTGTTTCAGAGCTCCAATTAACTGTTCCTATGCTATCACTTATATATTAAAGGACCCTTTACATCCATGTAACACAGCCCCCTTTTTAAGCTTCCATGTTGTTTGAATTATCTTGCCTTTTGATGCCATGGTCTTGAGAAATAATTTTGTAATTTTCCTTTCCAGGGCCACATTTCCTGAGTCATTTAGTTATCTTTCTAATGGCATGTTATGAAAGTTGTTTTTCCCATTGACCTTGCTTCTCTTGACTTTTTGAAAAATGTATCCCTTTTGTTTTCTGAAAAGGTTTTTTATCTCAACCTTTGCTCTTGCCAACTTATTGATAAGAGATCTTGAATCAAGTGGAAGTTTTGGGAACCATTTTGATGTTCTACCATTAAGTAGATATACTGCCCTCAGAAAAATTGCTTGTTTCATCTGTAGACACATTTGTAGCCCCCTAAGACTTCTTCAGTTAAAAAGGATTATTTAAAAAATTTTCTGTTTCAGTAAAGTATTAACATGAAGGTTCAATTGGGGACTTAGCACATACTTTGTTTTTAATGTGGTGAAATATACATAACATACATTTGACATTTTCACCATTTTTAAGTGTACAGTTCAGTGTCATTACATACTTTCACATTAAACAAGAGCTCCCCATTCCTTCCTTCCCTCAGCCTTGGCAGTCACCATTTTATTTTTTGTCTTTGAATCTTAGCACTTGAAGTACCTCATGTAAGTGAACTCAGGAAGAATCTGTCTTTTTGTATCTGGCTTATGTCACTTAGCATAATATCTTCAAATTTTATCCATGTCATACCATGTGTCAAATTTTTCTTTTCTTTTTCTGTTTTTTGGCTGCACCTTGAGGATCTTAGTTCTTACAGAATCTTAGTTCTGTGGTTAGGGATAGAACCTGGGCCCTTAGCAGTGAGAGTGCAGAGTCCTTACCAGGGAATTCCCAAAATTTTCTTCATTTTTAAGACTGAATAATATTTCATTGTGTATATATGCCGCATTTTGTTTATCCATTCTTTGATAGATGGACATTTAGGTTGCGTCTACCTTTTGGCTATTGTGAATAATGCTGCTATAAACATGGGAGTACAAGCATCTGTTTGAGTCCCTATTTTCAGTTTGGGAATACACCCAGAAGTGGAAGTTCTGGATCATATGATAATTTATGTTGTCTCCATACTGTTTTCCATAGTGTGCTTTCTGTTCAGTCACTCAGTCGTGTCTGACTCTTTACGATCCCATGGACTGTAACCTTCCAGGCTTCTCTGCCCATGGAATTTTCCAGGGAAAGAATAGTGGAGTGGGGCACCATTTCTTACTCCAGAGGATCTTCCCGACCCAGGGATCAAATGGGCATCTCTTGTGTCTCCTGCAATGGCAGGTGAATTCTTTACCGCTAGTGTCACCTGACTTTTCCACAGTGGCTGCTGCCCTTTACATTGCCCCTAGCAATGCACAGGATTCTAGTTTTTCCACACCCTCACCAACACTTGTTGGTTTTTTTTTTTTTTTATTACTATTATTTTTTTTTTTCCAGTGGGTTTTGTCATACATTGATATGAATCAGCCATGGATTTACATGTATTCCCAATCCCGATCCCCCCTCCCACCTCCCTCTCCACCCGATTCCTCTGGGTCTTCCCAGTGCACCAGGCCCGAGCACTTGTCTCATGCATCCCACCTGGGCTGGTGATCTGTTTCACCATAGATAGTATACATGCTGTTCTTTTGAAATATCCCACACATTCTCCCACAAAGTTCAAAAGTCTGTTCTGTATTTCTGTGTCTCTTTTTCTGTTTTGCATATAGGGTTATCGTTATCACCTTTCTAAATTCCATATATATGTGTTAGTATGCTGTAATGTTCTTTATCTTTCTGGCTTACTTCACTCTGTATAATGGGCTCCAGCTTCATCCATCTCATTAGGACTGGTTCAAATGAATTCTTTTTAATGGCTGAGTAATATTCCATGGTGTATATGTACCACAGCTTCCTTATCCATTCATCTGCTGATGGGCATCTAGGTTGCTTCCATGTCCTGGCTATTATAAACAGTGCTGTGATGAACATTGGGGTGCACGTGTCCCTTTCAGATCTGGTTTCCTCAGTGTGTATGCCCAGAAGTGGGAGTGCTGGGTCATATGGCAGTTCTATTTCCAGTTTTTTAAGAAATCTCCACACTGTTTTCCATAGCGGCTGTACTAGTTTGCATTCCCACCAACAGTGTAAGAGGGTTCCCTTTTCTCCACACGCTCTCCAGCATTTATTGCTTGTAGACTTTTGGATAGCAGCCATCCTGACTGGCGTGTAATGGTACCTCATTGTGGTTTTGATTTGCATTTCTCTAATAATGAGTGATGTTGAGCATCTTTTCATGTGTTTGTTAGCCATCTGTGGCTATGGCTAACTTGTTGGTTTTTTTAAAAAAATTGTTTTTAAATAATATCCAAATGTATATGAAGTGGTATCTCATTATGGTTTTGATTTGCATCTCCCCAGTGATGTTGAGTATCTTTTCATTTGCTTATTGGCTATTTTATATATCTTCTTTGGAGACATGTCTGTTCAAGTCCTTTGCCTATTTTCATTGATGTTGTCTAGGAGTTTTTTTATGTATTCTAGGTATCAAATTCCTTACCTTCCCCCACTCCACGGGTTGCCTTTTCACTCGGTTGACAGTATCCTTTGATGCATAAAGTTTTTATTTTTGTTGAAGTTGACCTTATCTGTTTTTTTCTTTTGTTGCCTGTCCTTTTGGTGTAATATCCAGGAATTTTTTTTTTCTCTTTTAAACTAAGAAGTTATTGCAGAATCCAATGTCATGAAGCGTTCCCCCTGTGTTTTCTTCTAAGAGCTTTATCATCTTAGCTCTTGTAATTAGGTCTTTGATCCATTTTGACTTCTGAATTAAATATTTTAGGGTATGGTGTAAGATTAGGGTTCAACTTATGTTTTTTTTTGCCCATGCATATCCAGTTTTCCCAGTGCTGTTTGTGGAAAAGACAATCTTTTCCCCATTAAATGCTTTTGGTACTATTGTTGAAAATCATTTGATTATATATTCAAGGGATTATTTCTGGGCTCTTTATTCTATTTAGTTGATCTGTATGTCTATCTTTATGCCAGTACCACACTCTTGAGTATTATAGCTTTGTATTAAGTTTTGAAGTTGGAAAGTATGAGACCTTCAACTTTGTTCTCCTTTTTCAGGATTGTGTTGGGTGTTCGTGAATCCCTTGAGTTCCCATTTGAGTTTTAGGATAGCATTTTCTATTTCTGCAAAAAATGTCATTGAGATTTTGATAGAGTTTGCATTGAATCTATAGATTGCTTTGGGTAATATCAATATTTTAACAATAGTAAGTCTTCAGTGAACATAGAATGTCTTTCTGTTTATCGGTGCCTTTAATCTCTCTCAGAAATGTTTTTTAGTTTTGAGTATTCAAGTCTTTTGCACCTTGGTTAAGTTTATTCCTAAGTATTTTATTCTTTTTGATACTGTTGTAAATGGGATTGTTTTTGTAATTTCCTTTCCAGATTATTTATTGTTAATATATGGAACTGTAACTGAATTTTGTGTGTTAATTATGTATTCTGCAACTTTAATTAATTTATTTATTAGTTCTAACAGCTTTTTCCTGGTAGAATCTTTAGGGTTTTCTAAATGTATGACCTTGTCATGTGCAAACAGAAGTAGTTTGCTTCTTTCTCAGTATGGATGCCTTTTATTTCTCTTTCTTGCCTAAGTGCTCTAGTCAGGACTTCCAGTACTATTTTGAATAGCAGTGGTGAAAGCAGGCATCCTTGTCTTGTTCCTGACCTTAGAGAAAAGGCTATCAGTCTTTCACCATTTTTTTTTTTCCCCTTCAATTTATGCTTTGATTCAAGCCTTTGGCTGAGAAGGCAAAGTAAATTAAGTACTGTGAGGAAAGCTACAACAGTACTGAAGTTGTGAACTTATTCTTGAACTGTAAATTCTTATGAAACTAGCTTCTGTAAAGGAGCCTGCTGCAAGATTTATTATTAGCTAGAATAATAGCAAGGGGAACACCCTCATAGTTTTACAAACAGCTGAGGTTCTTAAAACTCAAAGAGGCTTTTTTTACCTTTTCATTCTGTGCAAGCACGTAGATTTGTGTCCACACTGTATTTTTAGCTTTATGGTGTAAATGTGTCTGAGTACATACTGTTCTGTGTAGGACTGAGGGATACAGTCAGGAAAAATAGAGGAGATCAATGTGTTGACAATTTGGGCTGTATAAGAGTGGCTTTTAGTGGACTTATGTCTATAAAATAGTCACAACAATAGTAGCAACAATAGTAGCAATAATCCTGGCTAGGCAGATTAGGTATATAACCTCCTGCAACATCACATCACTGCATAAGGTGTAGATATTAGCATTCTCTTGTTACAGGTGAGGAAGCAGTCCTGAGAGGTCCAGGTGAGGGTCTCAGGCTGTTACATGGCAGAACCAGGATTTGAAACTAAGTCTCTGATTTCATAGCCCTTTTGCTTTCCCCTGAATTTATTGTTTTTGTTTGATTTTAGTTCTGCCACCATATCTTAAGTATGGACCTTGATTCATTGTGGTCCCAAGAAAGTACCAGGTAATAAATGAAGGTACTGCATATATTTTCTTTGGTTGGTTAATTTGAACTCCGAGGTGATGTCACTTGTCTAGCCTTCTCCTTTCTTAGCTCTGTCTGTCTGTGCTTGCTTCTCTTTAAAGGCTGGAGAAGGCTGTGCTGAAATTGAGTCAGGCCTTTGTGTCAGCACCTCTTTAGAGGGAATGGAGAGCCATTTATCAATACACCTGCTTCTACCTAGAATAGAAGCCTTTTAATTGAGAATTGGTGACCTAGAAAATTCCTTGTTATTATTCCTTGTTATTATTACTGTAATAGTGTAGACCAGGCTGGCATTGGTTAACTCAAGCAAGTTTATATTGATCATGTGCATGCTAAGTCCCTTCATCTGTGTCTGACTCTGTGTGACCCTATGGACTATAGCCCGCCAGGCTCCTCTGTCCATGGAATTTCTCAGGCAAGAATACTGGAATGGATTGCCGTTTCCTTCTCCAGGGCATCTTCCCAACCCAGGAATTGAACCCTTGTGTCTTGTGTCTCCTG
The DNA here is from genome assembly GCF_033118175.1 of Dama dama. Taxonomy (NCBI): domain Eukaryota; kingdom Metazoa; phylum Chordata; class Mammalia; order Artiodactyla; family Cervidae; genus Dama; species Dama dama. The sequence continues at coordinate 33,837,349 of NC_083691.1, forward strand.
TGGTGACAGGTGGTCTTTGCCACTAGCGCCACCTAGGAAGCCCCAAAGTGTTAGTTGCTCAGTCGTGTCTGACTCTGCCACCTCATAGACTACAGCCCACTAGGCTCCTCTGTCCATGGTGTTCTCCAGGCAAGAATACTAGAGTGGGTAGCCATTCTTTTCTCCAGGGGATCTTCCTCACCCATGGATCAAACCTGGGGCTCCTGCATTACAGGCAGATTCTTTACCATCTGAGCCACCAGGGAAGCCCTCTTATACTGAGCAGTAAGGACAGTAATATGATAAGAGCTGTTACCATTAATAATGCTATCATTATAAGTGCTTTGAAAAATATTATCACATTTGATCCTTATAATAATCTCTTAAGGCAAATGAGGTAACTGAGATTCAGGTAAGTTAAGTGACTTGTTCAGGGTCATCTAGCTAGATGATACCATCAAAAGCAGGTCTTGCCTGTTTTTCTCCATTACAGGATCTGGCTTTTTGCTAATTTCAAGCTCAGACACACACACACACACATACACACACACACACACTCACACACACACACTCACACACACATATACTTGAAATAAATATATGTACACACACATGTATTTGTTGCCTCAGAGAAGGCAGTCTTCTCATCTGGTATCACAGCTATGTCCTCAGTGCCTAGAATAGGACCCAGCCCAGCAGAGGAGCATTAAGTATAAAGCTGGGAATCTGAGAGTAGAGTTCATGGTTCCAGGTTCAGAGCCATATCACAGTTGTCTCCTGGGGTAAACAAAGTAAGTCATTAGGACCTTGAGGTTCTAATGATCCATGAGGGCATCATGGATCAAAAAAGTGGCTAGTTGTTGCTACTGCTCGCTTCCCCTGGACATTAAAGTTTTAAGCTCATTGATTTAAAAAAACTTTTATTGAAGTATAGAATACATTCAGAAGACTACACTTAATCAAATGTGAATATAACTGAATTTTCACAAACTGAACACATTTGTGTAATCAGCACCCCCCGAAACAGAACATTACCAGCTCATGATACGTCCTCCTGGCGTTCTTCCTTCCCCATCACACACACAACTACTATCCTGCCCTCTAAAAGCATAGATTAGTTTTGCTTTTTTAAAAAAATGTTTTTGGTATAAGTAGGATTTATATTCCACAAGGCACCATTTTGTGTCTGGTTTCTTTTGTTCAACGTTATGTTTGTAAGGTTCTACATTGTGGATATATTGATTCTCCTGGCTGAGCAAGGAGTATTCCATTATTTGAACACATCAGTTATCTCTTTGACTGTTGGAGGATATTTGGGTAGCGCCTGGTTTCTGTATTTTTTAAAAAAAGATTATTTAATTTTTGGCTCTGCTGGGTCTTCCTTGCGACATGGACTTTTCTCTAGTTCAGTGATTGGGGGTGCTGTCTAGTTGCTGTGTATGGGCTTCTCTTTGCAGTGGCCTCTCCTGTTGTGGAACACAGGCTCTAGCGCTAGTGGACCTCAGTAGTTGTGGCTCCCAGTCTCCAGAGCACAGGTTCAGTAGTTGTGGCGCTCAGGCTTAGTTGCTCCACTGAGTGTGGGATCTTCCCGAACCAGGAATTGAACCTGTGTCTCCTGCATTGGCAGGAGGATTCTTTACCACCATGCCACCAGGGAAGCTCCTAGTTTTTGTCTTTTGTGAATAGTGCTGATGTAGACATTGGGGCTTCCCTGGTGGCTCAGAGGGTAAAGCGTCTGCCTGCAATGCGGGAAACTTGGGCTCGATTCCTGGGTCGGAAAGATCCCCTGGAGAAGGAAATAGCAACCCACTCCAATCCCCTTGCCAGGAAAATCCCATGGATGGAGAAGCCTGGTAGGCTACAGTCCATGGGGTCGCAAAGAGTCAGACATGACTGAGCAACTTCACTTTCAGACATTCTGGTATATTATATGTCTTTCGGTGAATGTATATAAACATGTTTGAATCCTCCAGATTTTAAATTAAGAACTGTTCATTAAGTAGAATAGATATTTAAAAATGATTTCCATTTCATATTGTATTTAAATAAGGGAGGAGGTTATGGAGGGCAAAAAGAAGGGCTGGAAAGGAGGCAGAAGGACAATATGGGGAGATAAAATTGGGAGAGGCAAAGATCAGAGAGAAGAAAGGGTAAAGAAAGCCAGAGGCCAGTATCCAGACACTGAGAGGGGCTTCTATGTACGGGGAGCCACTGAAACAGACCCCTGACCCAACCGTGAGCATGGACTTCAAGGTTACTTTACTTCTTATTTTTTTCAAGGAAATTAAAAAAAAAAAGCTTTTTAAATTATTTTTATTTGTAGGGTAATTGGTTTATAATATTGTGTTGGTTTGCCATACATCAATATGAATCAGCCATAGGTATACTTATGCCCCCTTCCTCTTGAAATGCATCTTTTTAGTCTCATCAACTCTTCTCAGAGGCTCTTTGATTTCCAGTCTGCCCATTTCCCTCCATCTACATTGTCAGCATCAACTCTTATCTAACTAGTCTCTTCATAAGTGCTCTAGGTCGTCTCTGTAATTCTCATCAATTTATTTTAAGTTAAAAATAAAAAATAGATGCTGTGACTCATTCAGAATTATTGAACAGCTTCCCTTTGCTCTTAGAATAAAATCTCCAAATGCTTATTGATTTGCCATGTGGTTGGGTGCCTCTCCCCTGTTCTGCCTTGCCTTGTGTTGCTTTCCTCCTTGTTCCCTTCCCTGAGCTTCACTGACCTCTCTGTTCCCAGAAGGCCTCAGACCCTTTTCTAGGTGGGACTTTTGCTCACCTTCTTCCTTCTTCTGGATCATTCTTTCCCATTACCAATTGTCTGATTTTTGTAATGCTTCAGATTTATCTTGAGTACAGCTTTTTTTAGTTTCAGAGGAGTCCCCCAGCCCCTATCTGAATTAGATCTCCTGACTGTGTTCTTCTGTAACATGTTATTTTAGCACTTACTGCCATTTGAAATTATGTGCACAGCTGATTATTTAATGCTGTGTCTTGCCAGACTTTTAGCGCTATGAGGGCAGGCACCATGCCTGTTTTGTTCAAAACTTAAAACCCTGCAGATGGCACAAAGTAGGCACTCGGTAAATACTTGTTGAAGCTCTAAGAAACTGTGCTGTGAGCGGAGTCATCTCAGTGGCTCACCTCTGGGAAGTATTGCCTGTACTGCCCAAGTGCCACTAGAGGAATGTTGGTCAGGACCGAATGCCAAGTAGGTTAAGTGTCAGTCTACAGCATAACACGTACTATATGACTGTGTTACACCTGTGTGCGTGTGTAAACAGGTACTATATGACTGTGTATACTTGCATGCATGTGTGCGTCCTAAGTTGCTCAGTTGTGTCCAACTCTGTTCGACCCTATGGACTGTAGTCCACCAGGTTCCTCAGTCCATGCAGTTCTCCAGGCAAGAGTGTACTGGCATGGGTTGCCACGCCCTCTCCAGGGGATCTTCTTGACCCAGGCATTGAACCTGGGTCTCCTGCATTGCAGGCAGATTCTTTACTGCTGAGCCCTCAGGGAAGCCCATATGTATACCTCTGAATTTCTAAGTGTACAGAGGAAGATTTGGAAGCATATTAAACAAACTTTTTTCAGTGTTTAGAAAGGGAAGGAGTGTGAGCAGTGAAGGGATTCTTGGTACTTTCATTTCCATATTATTGTAGTTTTTTTTTAATAGTAAAAGATTTTTACTTGTGTTTATTTTGAAAAAAGTAGATTTGGCTTAAGAACAGTTTCTGCTGTAGGAGCCCAGTGGGATGAGACAGTAGCAGGAGGTATTTGTCTCAGTATTAGGAGAAAAGACAGACATTGGGATAGAAGATAGAAGAAATGGAACTTGAGGAAGAATGAAATTCCAGAAAAAGCGTATTTTTCACTTTGTGCTTTTCCTGGTGTAGGTTTATCATCAGGATTCATTGTCTGGGTATATATTTTATATTGTAATAATGACAGAACTTTGAATAGTATTCCTGGAAAGAACGTAAAATTTGTTTTATTGTGAATCGAACAGTGGATTTAGAGCTCTAAATAGACAATATCTTTCTGTATATCTGCCTGTCTATCTTTTACCATAAAGAAATGGGTGATAAATGTATTTAGCCTTTGTGAATAGTACAAAGCTCTTGTTTCATTGGCTTTCTTTGTCTTCAGTAAATCCATGAGGAATGTTTTTGTAATCATCCGTTAAAATTTATGCATATATATATTTAAAAACATGTGAGGACATAAGTCTCAGAGAGGTTAAGCAACTCATCCAGGGTTACTTAGCTGATAAGTGGTGGAGGATAGAACTGGATCCCAGGTCTTCTTTATCAGATGTTATTTATTTTTCAGGAAAGCATTGGCCAGAAAAAGATAAGAATCACTTATTAATATAGTATGCTGTGGAATGGGTGTTTAGGCCATCTACATTTGTGAAACATCTTTATATATGACACTAACAAAACCCATTTACTGGATAGATTTTAGAAATTGTTAGACAGTTGAGACTAAAACTTAAACATCAGAAAGAGGTCAGTATTTGAAGTTATTTAGAAAAGGCTATCTGAAATAACATTTTCTAGGCAATAAGTTACTACAAATGAGCTAGTTCTCAGCATTTAAATAATTTGACAAGAGTTTGTAGATGTCTACAAATCAAAAAGACTGTGGGGAGAGAATACAATTTTATAGTTGTAACTGGAGCAGAAATTAAAAATGTGTAGTTTTTTTTATTAAGACTGTCACTGATTCATTCTTTGACCTAAATCTCAGACTCCTTTGTAGTTCTTTTTTTTTTTTTGCTTTTTCCCATTATTCAGGTTATTGAACAGTTGGAAGCTTAAGTGATATTGCACATCTTAACTAAAAGTATGTAATTATTGACATTCTGAAATAATTTCTTATAGTATAGCCTTGTATATTTATTCACCTTTTCCTCAGAGTAGTATTGATCATATTTTTTATAATAAAAATATCTTTGGGAATTTTTTGTTATTGGCAGGTTTTTATAACTACAGCTGTTCCCCTCCTCTCCTCACTTTATCCACGGGAGATACGTTCTAGAAACCCCCAATGACGCCTGAAACTACAGATAGTACTGAACTCTACATATATGGTTTTCTTTCTCTACACACATATTTATGATAAAGTTTAATTTATAAATTAGTCAAAATAAGAGGTTAACAACAATAATAAAATAGACCAGTTAGACAATGGGGCTTCCCGGGTAGCTGAAACCGTAAAGAATCTGCCTGCAATGCAGGAGACCTGGGTTGAATCCCTGGGTCTGGAATATCCCCTGGAGAAGGACATGGCAGCCTACTCCAGTATTTTTGCCTGGAGAATTCCATGGACAGAGGAGCCTGGTCCTATAGTCCACGGACTCACAGAGTCAAACACGATTGAGCGACTAAGAAACATACACAATTATAAAATATACTGTAAAAAATTGATGCTTTTGAACTGTGGTGTTGGAGAAAGACTCTTGAGAGTTCCTTGGACTGCGAGGAGATCCATCCTGTCCATCCTAAAGGAAATGGGTCCTGAATATTCATTGGAAGGACTGATGCTCAAGCTGAAGCTCCCAATACTGTGGCCACCTGATGTGAAGAACTGACTCATTTGAAAAGACGCTGATACTGGGAAAGGTTGAAGGTGGAAGGAGAAGGGGACAACAGAGGATGAGATGGTTGGATGCTATCCCTGACTCAATGGACTTGAGTTTGAGTAAACTCTGGGAGTTGGTGATGGACAGGGAGGCCTGGAGTGCAGTCCATGGCGTTGCAAAGAGTCGGACATGACTGAGTGACTGAACTGAACTGAACTGAAAGTTAAGTGACTGCAGTGTCTCTCTCAGGATTTATTGTGACCACCCTTTTTCTTCTTAGGATGATGTGAGATGATAAAATGCCTGCATGACTTAGGTGAATTGAGGTGAATGACGTGGGAATTGTGACTTGGTGTTAGCTACTCACGACTTGACCATTTGTCAGAAGGAGGATCATCTGCTTTGAGTGATCCTGGATCATTGAATCCTGACGATGTCAGTGACTGGATGTCAGGAGCAGACTGCATTGATGGTTGGGGATTCCTTATGGGATGGCCGAAAATTTCATCCTGCTACTCAGAAAGGACATGAAACTTAAAACTTATGACTTGTATATTTTTGGAATTTCCCATTAATTCTTTTGGACTTTGACCATTGGTAACTGAAATCTTGGAAAGGGGAACTGCATTTAAGGGGGGACTTGTTATTGTTGTTTAGTTGCTAAGTCATGGCTGACTCTTTTGTGACTCCGTGGACTGTAGCCCACCAGGCTCCTCTGTCAATGGGATTTCCCAGACAAGAATACTGGAGCGGATTGTCATTTCGTTCTCCATTAAGAGAGACTATATATGTATTATATCCATCTTTGTACTTATTTGTGTAAGAACTAAAAGAACATGTACGTCAGAAAAGAGTTCTGGGGACCAAAATAGTTCAAATAGAGAATTGAGAGTCCAGGAAGATTGACAGAATTGGAGATATCAGGTCTTTAATCATGAGTTCAGGATGCAGCAGGCTACTACTTCAGGTGTGGAGGCCTAGGATTTAGACTTGAGTGATAACTTTCTTTAGACTTTCTAAAACATTGTGACTTGCTGCCACAGATTCTGCTAGCAGTCATATTATAAGATTGGGTGATCCCCTTCAAACTGGATCTCAAATTACTTAATATCTTTTTAAAAGGAATGAATCCAAGAACATGTTGGAACTACATTTGGATACAAATGAAGTAGTATTACAAATTCTGAGCAGTCAGATAGATAATCTGATGATAAATTATAAGCAGTGAGCTATATTGATATTACTGGCAATTTAGCAGGGATATCCAAAGAACACTTGGCAAGGAATAAATTAATAGTGTTTGTTACTATAGTGGGAAAACCAAAGTGAGTGGAGGGACTGGGGGACTTCAAAGTAAAGCAGTTTATCTTTATAATCAAAGACCTTTGGCATTTAAATAAAGGATATTTAGCTAAATGTTTCTCAGTTGTTTTTGGTGACTAGAGTTTTAAAAAAGCTTCTAGTCTGTCACTAAGTCCTACTTTTATAAAATATAATAAAAAGGAATTAGTCAAAAAATGAAATTAAAAAAGACACATGAAATGCAAGGCCTGGCTTTTTTAATGTTAAACTCACCAGACTTAAAACTGCACTTTTAAATTGCTATAAAAATTTCCAAATTCTTACTCTCAGTATCTGTTCTTGTCTTATCATGTATTAGTAATGGTTTGTAGTCTAGTACTGGTCCATGGGCCTCACTTTGAGTATCACTGTTCAGGGGGTTTCTGCATTCTAACAGTTTAAGAGCTGGCCTTTTCAGAATTGAGTGGTGAGACAGTGGTACACTAGTGATAAGTAATTGCTAGCTACACATGGGATAATCTGAGGTAATTTTTTTCCTTTTTAAACAAATACAGTAGAAAAATATGGTAGAAGGTTGTAAGAATGCAGACTTCTCTCAAAATTACTAAAGTTTTCAATTAGTGGGTCAGTGAAAACTGAGAGCATCCTTACTTTATTTATGCTTTCTGCATATAGACCAAAGAAGCATGACTTTTGAGTAAGGAGAGAATGTTTACAATACAGTTCTTTTTTGGGAGACCTTCTTACTTTATTCCTGTACATTTTAAAGATAACTTTTTTTTTTTTTGCTTTTTGCCTGTTAAAGCTATGTATAGATTTATATTTTCTAAGTTTGTAAACATCTTAACACTATGTCAGTGACTTGGGTGGTAATTCAGTTTTTCTTTCCTTGTAACTGATGAAGGTTTTTATTGACTAGGCTAGGCACATTTAGTCAATTTTTATTATACTGTTTTTTGTTAAAATGTTAACATTTGCCATTTCAAGTTTGTTTAATGTAGTTCATGGTAGAATTCATTTCTTTATAAAAACTTAATATAGTTGTAAAGAGAAAAGCAAATATCATATATTAATGCATATATGTGGAATCTAGAAAAATGGTACAGATGAAAGTATTTGCAGGGCAGAAATAGAGACGCAGATGTGGAAAGCGGTCGGGTGGGAGGAGAGGGACACGGAGGGGAGGAGAGGGAAATGAACTGGGAGGTTGAGGTTGATGCATGTGCATTGCCCTGTGTAAAACAGATGGCTGGTGGGATCCCGCTGAATAGCACAGGGAGCTGAGCTATAGCAGAGCCGTGCTCTGTAATGACCATGATGGTTGGTATAGCTGGCAGGGAGGGAGGTCTAATAGGGAGGGGCTGTATGTAGCTGATCCACTTTGTTGTACGGCAGAAACTTACATAATATTGTAAAGCAACTATATTCCCCCCACCCCCTGCCAAAAAAATAAATAAAGAAAGAACTGGTGTTGGCTTTTGAAGTCATATTATAGTTTAACATTACCTTAATCTAGTCTGGAGTTAACAGAATTTCAGGATTGGAGGCATTAAACCCTAACAGCCGCCGTGTGATCTATTAGCCCCTCGTCATGCTTCCTTGCTAAATACCTACTCAGGCTGTGCCTGAGTATCTCCAGTCACAGGGAAACTTGAGTCCCAAGGCCACTCATTGGGCACCTGGGCTGTTAGAAAGTGCTTTTGTGTCGCTTCTGCTTATTGACACAGTAAGGAACAAACTTAATCAGTCCTCCATGTGACGGCACTTTGAATAAAGGAAGGCAGCTGTCATGTTTTGTATTTTTCTCTTCTGTCGACTGGTATATAGCCTTTGCTTATACCATATGATTTGTGTCCTTTTACCATTCTTGTTGGCTTTTCTGAAAGTGATCCAGTTGATCTCTCTGCTTCTTAAAGTGTAACACCTAGAACTGAGCGACTTGTTTGATGGATAGCTTTGACTGTTGTGTAGTATAGTACTGTTGTCTTCATTTTTCTGGAAGTTACATTCTTGGAGGTTGTTTTGGACAGAGCTTTGGTAGCAAACCATTTGGTAGGTTGTAATCCATTGGTATGTTATAAAATCATGTTAGTGGATCTCGATCCACATTTTAAAAAATATCAAATAAGATAGAGTTGAATAAAAAATTTCAGTGCATTTCATGTAGTATTATAGCTAAGTATTATAAAAAAGTTTCAATTTATGTAGACACATACACACTCTTGTGTACACTTGTATGTGTACATAAATACTCAGCACATGTGTGTGTACTGGGTGGTGGTATAAAGTGGTGACATGTAAGTTTCTTGTTGTGCGTCAGAAACGTGTGAATGTCTCTGGTCTTGACTTGAGGCTTTCTTCCGTGCCTCTCTCTGAGGGCTGCTTCCGGTCTCTTCTGGCTCTGCCACCACGTAGATCTTCCAGCTGATACTCTTTGTTCTGCCATGGGACCTGCTGTGCAACCCGAGGCGCATCCTGGGCTCCATTTGAATTGGCCCCTGGAGAAATAATTTCCCTGCTCTGATTCAGTCTCTGCACAGTGGGACTACTTCTGATAACTTTTGTCTGTAGATTAAAGAAGGTGTAGTAATGAGGTGAGGGGGTACACTGAAGGTTTTTTTGGTGGTTGCTTTAAATTCTAAAAATTATTGCTCAAGTGAAATTAAGGCTTTAATGAAAATAATGTTTGAGATAGTCTTTCCTTCTCCATATTTTTGATTTTGCAGTTGTGCAAAACTGTTTTGCAGTACTTCTAACTGTGAGTACTTACTCTGTGCCAGAATCTAAGTACTTTATCTGTATCATGTCAATGGATCCTCATAACAACTCCATGGAATGACTATCATCCCCATTTTACAGATGAGGAAATTGAGGAAGAGATAGACTATTTAACTCACACAAGGATTTACAATTCATGGTGTTTAACTGTTATATCCCAGCTGACAATCTAAGGAAAAAATCCTCTAAAACAACCTAACAATGTAAAATACATGGATGGTGTGTTTATCCCATTGTGCTGTAGTTCTTGATAAACTTATATTAATATTACTAAATCTTTTCATAATCACTTAGAAGAATTTGAGAATTAAAAATTTTTTTCCTTTCATCTTTAGAAAGGACCTCTCACCAACAGTAGTGGGAATCCTTTAATGACACTGCAGTCTGTTAATTCTCCTGCTTCCCTTCTTCTCTGCTCTCCCATTCTATCCTCGATTTTTATCTCTACCTTGTTATCTGTCTCCACTGCAGTTCACTCTTCTACTTTTTGCTTGTTTTTTTTTCTCTCTCTGTCCTCCTCTGTCCCTTGCCAGTTTCCTATCTGTTCTTTTCTGTACCTTCCCTTTGCATTGTTCATGTTCACTCAGATTTATTAATTTTTTTTAATTAGAAAAGGATATATTGAGCAGCTAGTAAGTGTGAACCACTGTGGAGATACAAACATAAATAAAACGAGTATCATGAAAAATCAGTAAGAGAAAGATCAAGGCTCTGCTAGTTCATTCCCTTGAGAATCTGAACCACTGGAGCCTGCCAAGATAAACACTCTGCAGTCCTTTCTTTTAAGGAGCAGGAATTGAGATTGAGATCTAGATACATAGGATATAAATGATATAGAATATAAAGCAGAGTTCCGAGAATAGGGAATGCATCCATTTAGGTCATGTTTGGGGTCAAGGATTGAAAATGGTGGCATAAAACTGTTATAGGAATATTTTTATTGAACAAATTAAAAGTGTTTAGTGTAAAAATTGCTTTTTCTAAATTTATGTTGTGTAATACATTAAATGTAGAGGAGTAGTATGTAAGTTGGCCTTGTCCCTGGGGATTTCTTATGCAATTTTCTTTTTTTTGTTTTTTAGTGTAAGAATTAACGGCTTTCCCACAGTTGGAATAAGAATCTGTTCAGGATGTTTATGTAACTTATTTTGACTTTGATATGACCTTGGAGTGTGCTTGTCCTCTCTGGCTCCACTTGCTCACCTGTACTATATATGCAGTAGTTATCAGGTACCTCCTGTGTGTTGTCAGGTATGCTGCTGAGCACTAAGGGATCAAAGGTTTAATGTACTCTAGTTCATCATAGAGCTTTTATTCTAGCAGACTGTGTCTTTGGTTTTGCCCTTTTAAGGACACTTGCTGGTAGGTATTTTTCCTTCCTCTGTCTTGATCAGACCCAACTCATTCTCTGAGGCGGCTTATATGCCAGTGAACCTTCTTTGATTACTTCTGCTGTGCCTGGTTTCTCTGCTCCCTCAGCTTCTCTTGTGTTTATTTTCTTTAACCACTAATTTGGTAATTAATCATGTTAATTGCTTTGTGACTTGTATCTATTGTTGTCTTGAGTTGTTATTTAAGTTGTGCCTTGTTTGACTTTCACAGATTTGATTTTTGTCTTCTGATTACAGTTCAGGGTTCTTGAGGAGAGAGACTCCTTTCTGTAACTTACAGCAGTGATCTTGTTCAATCATGAACCTCAAATAATTTGATTATGAACCCCTAATACATGCAAGTTTATTTAATTATAAAGCATGCTTGTATAGTATAAAGCAAATATAAAAAGAATGATATATCCACTACTATATATAAAATAGATGATCAACAAGACCTACTATATAGCATAGGGAACTCTACTCTGTATTCTGTAATAACCTCTGTGGGAAAGAATCTAAAAAAGAATACTTGAAACTAACAATACACTGTAAATCAACTATACTCCAATATAAAGTAAAAATTTAAAAATGATATAAAATGAAATAAGCATTACTGTAAATATAATTTATATAATTGAAAAATTGTTTTTGGCTGTGCTGTGCAAAATGCAGGATCTTAGTTTCGCTACTAGGGGTGAAACCTGCGCCCCCTTGCAGCAGAAGCAGGAGTCTTAACCACTGGACCAAGAGGAAAGTCCCAGGTGTAGCACTTTATATTCATGTTCAACAAATACTTATAATTTGATTTGGAGTAAAGAAATGTGTATTCCCAGTTACAAATTTTTAGAAAACTTTCTGGCTCCATAAGAGTTAAGAAAAATTCAGTTAAGGAGGAGATGAAGATTATGAACATAAACTATTTCAAAATGATTTGGTATCATGGAAAGGAAAATGTGAAGTTGCATATGCAGGTGGCTGTGGTGATCCACTGACAATAGAAAATCCAGCTCAGGTTACTGTGATCATGCTAAGCCTAGACATGGTACATATTCATAGCAGTGGTCAAACTGAGTGTGCATTGTAGTCTCCTGGAGGGCTTGTTAAACCATAGATGGCTTAAAATATATTCTTGCAACTTAATGAATATTAAAACATGAACGTCTTGAGTTACCACTACTCAGATCAAGAAATAAAATGTTTGGCAATGCCCCAGAAACTCCTTATGTGCCTCTTCCCAGTCACCACCCCATTCTTCCCTCATTTGTAGACCACTGTTCTGACTTTTGTAGTCATCACTTTCCACTTTCTTTGTACTATTTTTATCAGTATACAAACACTATAGTTTTTTCCTCTGATTTTGAACTTCATTTTTTTTTAAAGTAATTAATTAATTAATTAATTTATTTTTATTAGTTGGAGGCTAATTACTTTACAATATTGTAGTGGTTTTTGCCATACATTGACATGAATCAGCCATGGATTTACATGTGTTCCCCATCTCGATCCCCCCTCCCGCCTCCCTCTCCATCCCATCCCTCTGGGTCTTCCCAGTGCACCAGCCCTGAGCACTTGTCTCATGCATCCAACCTGGGCTGGTGATCTGTTTCACCCTTGATAGTATACTTGTTTCAATGCTATTCTCTCAGATCATCCCACCCTCACCTTCTCCCATAGAGTCCAAAAGTCTGTTCTATACATCTGTGTCTCTTTTTCTGTTTTGCATATAGGGTTATCGTTACCATCTTTCTAAATTCCATATATATGCGTTAGTATACTGTATTGGTGTTTATCTTTCTGGCTTACTTCACTCTGTATAATGGGCTCCAGTTTCATCCATCTCATTAGAACTGATTCAAATGAATTCTTTTTAATGGCTGAGTAATATTCCATTGTGTATATGTACCACAGCTTCCTTTTCCATTTGTCTGCTGATGGGCATCTAGGTTGCTTCCATGTCCTGGCTATTATAAACAGTGCTGCAATGAACATTGGGGTACACATGTCTCTTTCAGATCTGGTTTCCTTGGTGTGTATGTCCAGAAGTGGGATTGCTGGGTCATATGGCAGTTCTATTTCCAGTTTTTTAAGAAATCTCCACACTGTTCTCCATAGTGGCTGTACTAGTTTGCATTCCCACCAACAGTGTAAGAGTACCTCATTGAGGTTTTGATTTGTGTTCCCCTGATATTGAGTGATGTTGAGCATCTTTTCATGTGTTTGTTAGCCATATGTATGTCTTCTTTAGAGAAATGTCTGTTTAGATCTTTGGCCCATTTTTTGATTGGGTCATTTATTTTTCTGGAATTGAGGAGTTGCTTGTATTTATTTGTTCTGTATAGTTGCTCTGCAGGAGTTGCTTGTATATATTTGAGATTAATCCTTTGTCTGTTTCTTCATTTGCTATTATTTTCTCCCATTCTGAAGGCTGTCTTTTCACCTTGCTTATAGTTTCCTTTGTTGTGCAAAAGCTAGCAATCTATAGATTCAGTGCAATCCCTATCAAGCTACCAACAGTATTCTTCACAGAACTAGAACAAATAATTTCACAATTTGTATGGAAATACAAAAAACCTCAAATAGCCAAAGCAATCTTGAGAAAGAAGAATGGAACTGGAGGAATCAACCTGCCTGACTTCAGGCTCTACTACAAAGCCACAGTCATCAAGACAGTATGGTACTGGCACAGAGACAGAAATATAGATCAATGGAACAAAATAGAAAGCCCAGAGATAAATCCATGTACCTATAGACACCTTATTTCGACAAAGGAGGCAAGAATATACAATGGAAAAAAGACAACCTCTTTAACAAGTGGTGCTGGGAAAACTGGTCAACCACTTGTAAAAGAATGAAACTAGAACACTTTCTAACACAATACACAAAAATAAACTCAAAATGGGTTAAATATCTAAATGTAAGACCAGAAACTATAAAACTCCTAGAGGAGAACATAAATCACACTCTCCGACATAAATCACAGCAAGATCCTCTATGACCCACCTCCCAGAATATTGGAAGTAAAGCAAAAATAAACAAATGGGACCTAATTAAACTTAAAAGCTTTTGATTTTAAACTTCAAATAAATGGAAACACACAGTATGTATTCTCTATTTAAGCAGTATGTTTGTGAGGTTTATCCACCTTGTTGCATGTAGGTATGGTTTATTTATTTTATTGCTATACAATATTTCTTTTGAGAAAAAAAATTTCTTTTGATGATCACATCCTAATTTATCTTCCTAGCCTCTTGAGCTTCCCTGTTAGCTCAACTGGTAAAGAATCTGCCTGCAATGCAGGAAATCCTAGTTCGATTCCTGGGTCGGGAAGATTCCCCTGGAGAAGGGATAGGCTACCCGCTCCAGTATTCCTGCCTGGAGAATCCCATGGACAGAGGAGCCTGGTGAGCTACAGTACATGGGATCACAAAGACTTGTACATGACTGAGTGACTAAGCACATCCTGTAGCTAATAGGCATTTATATGGTTGTTCAGTTTGAAATTCTAGTTTAGTTGTTCAGTTTGGGGCTATTTTCAAAGATTGCTGCTGTTATTGACATAATATTCTTTGGTGAGGGCTTACCTGGTGGCTCAATGGTAAAGAATCTACCTGCCAGTATAGGAGATATAGGTTCAATCCTTGAGTTGGGAAGATCCCCTGGAGAAGGAAATGGCAACCCACTTCAGTATTCTTGCCTGGGAAATCCCATGGACAGAGGAGCCTGGTGGGCTACAGTCCATAGTGTCACAAAAGAGTTGGACACAACTTAGTGACTGTGAACAACAAATTCTTTGGTGAAGTATATGTACATATGTCAATGGGGATCATTTTAGGAGTAAAATTGCTAGATCACAGGGTTGTATATATATTTAGCTTTAATAAATACTGTCCAGTGGGTTTTTAAAGTGGCTGTACCAATTTATACTTCTGCCAGCAGAGTATAAGAGTTCTCGTTTGTCTTCATCCTTGTCAGTACTTGGTTGAGATTTTAATTTTAACTACCCTGATGGGTGTGTTGTGGTAACTTATTGTGGGTTTAAGTTGTATTTTCCTGGTGACTAATTGAGTTAAGCACATTTTCATATGTTTATTGACCATTTGGATCCCCTTTTATGAAGTGCCCCTTTGGATCTGCTAACTTAGTTGCCTTTTTCTTACCAACTATACAGGAGTTCTTTATTTATTCTGCATATGAGCTTTAATCAATTTTGTATGTTGTAGATATCATTTCCCACTCTCAGGGTTGTCTTTCACTGCCTTATGTGTGTGCTAAGTTGCTTCAGTCATGTCCAATTCTTTGAGACCTTATGGACTGTAACCCACCAGACTCCTCTGTCCATGGGATTCTCTAGGCAAGAATACTGGAGTGGGTTGCCATGCCCTCCTCCAGGGGCTCTTCCAGACCCAGGGATTGAACCCACGTCTCTTATGTCTCCTGCATTGGCAGGCAGGTTCTTTATCACTCACACCACCTTCACTCCCTTAATGGTATTTTTTGATGAACAGATCTGTAATAATATTAATGTGATCCTATTTACCCATCTTTTCCTTTATTGTTAGTGCTTTTGGGGAACTTTTGTTCACCCCAAGTTCTTTTTTTAAAGGTTTTGATTTTGTATTGGAACATAGCTGGTTAACAATGTTGTAATAGTTTCAGATGGACAGCAAAGGAACTCAGCCATGCATATACATGTATCCTTTCTCCCCCAAACTCCCCTCCTATCCAGGCTGCCACGTGACATTGAGCCAAGTTCCCTGTGCTTTAGAGTAGGTCCTTGTTTGTTCACCCCAAGTTCTTGAAGATATTCTTCCATTATCTCCCTCCATCCCAGGTTGTCTTCTAAAAATATTTTTCTTTTTTCTCTTTTCTTACATTCAGAGTTTCAGTCCACTTGGACTTGATTTTTGTGGAATGTTATGAGGGTAGGCATTGGGTTTCATATTTTTCACTATAAGTATCAATATGTCCAGCTGACCCAGCATCATTTATTGAAAACAATTTTCTTTCCTCACTTCTGTGTAGAGCTACCTTTGTCAGAAATCAAGTGTTCAGGTATGTGAGGGTCTTTCTCTGGACTCTCTCTTCTGTTTCTCTGTTCTTTTTGTCTATCTTTGTACCAATATCAATACTTTCATGTTTTATAATAATTTTTGTTAGCCAATAGAGCAGGTTCTCCTACGAGTTTTTTTCTTATAGTGGTAAAATATCACACAAACTTTACCATTTTAATCACTTTAAGTTTACGTTCAGTAGCATTAAGTATATTCATGTTATTGTGCGGTCATTGTCAGCATCCATCTCTGTAACTTTTTAATCTAGCAAAATTGCAACTCTGTACCCAGTAAACACTCTTTCCCTTCTTCTCTAAGCCCCTGGCAACCATCATTCTCTTTTTGGTCTCTTTGAATTTGACTACTCTGTGTACCACATATAAGTGGAATCATATAGTATTTGACCTTTTGTGGCTGGCTTGTTTACTTACTGTTGCATTTTCAAGGTTAATCCATATTGTAGCATGTGTCAAAATTTCTTTCTTAAGGCTACTGAATAACATTCCATTATGTGTGTAGACTACATTTTGTTTATCCATTCATCAGTTGATGGACCCTTGGATTGTTTCCACCTTTTGGCTATTATAAATAACTCTTTCAAGTTTTTCTTCATCAAGAGAATCTGGTCTATTCTTAGTTCTTAATATTCCATTTACATTTTAGATTCTGCCATTCAGGTATCAGATCAACTTAAGAACTGTTGTCTTTTCATTGGATTTCTTTTAATTTGTGAACATGGTATCTATGTTCTTTTTTTGGTTTTATTTTTTTCTTAATAATAGCTTTTCTATATAGTGCTCTTGTGCACCTTTTGTGACATTTATTTCTATATATTTGATTGTTTGATGTTTTTAATGGCATCTTTCTAAAAGTTTTTGTTTTTTAACTGTTGATGGTATATCGATATACATATACAGTATACAGTTGATTTTGTGTGTGTTCTTTGTCTAGCAGCTTTGCTAAACTTGAATGTCATTTCCAGTGACAGATGTGAAGATTTTAAAATGCTTTCCACATAAGGTCATATTACCTACAAATGAGTATAGTTTTATTTCTTCCTTTCCAATGTTTATACCCTTATTTCCTCATACTTCAAACTTTCTACTAGCCAGGATTTCCATTTCAATGTTAAGTAAAAGTGGTAACAAAGGATATCCTTGTTTCATTCTCTGTCTCAGAGGGAAAAATTTAACATTTTGTTACTAGCATGATGTTGCTGTAAGTTTTTTATAGATGGCCTTTACCATATTAAGGAAGTTTCTTTTTTATCCTTGTTTTCAAAGAGTGTGAAAAAAATCATGAATGGATATTTAATTTTATCAAACACTTATCCTGAACTTATTGAGATAATCCTCTTAATTTTCTTTTCTGTTCTGTTAACAGTGAATTAAATGCATATATTAGGAAAGAAGAAAGGTTGAACAGTAATGAGCTAAGCGTCTATCTCAAAAAGTTAAAGGATTTCCCCTTGCCTACTTAACTGTTAAAAATAGTATTTGAGCCCATTATTCCTACTGAAACGATATTATAATGTAAACCACGTTTTTGCTATAGAACACCTACTAAGATTTAAAAATATTTCCCACTCTAAAGTAGAGTTGAAACCTCTCACTTGTAAATGGAGATATAGCGGAGAAACTGAGAATAACAGTTGATGCCACATGAACTGGCACACATGTGTTTTTGAATATTTTAATTTTATAATTTTTAAAACATTCTGGGCTGAGTCACTTATTTTGGTAATGGCATTTTGAATTCCTATGCTATGAATTAAATCCCTCACTTTCTAGTAGGGTTCAGAAATAGATTTTAGACTTTAGAGATGTAGAGGATGTACTTGGTATATTAGGAACATCATATGTCATCAAGCGGGTAGTTCCAGTCACCTGGATAATCATCTGAAACATCTACCTCAGTGTGATTTTGCTGCTTTCTTTTACCAGTTTTAATCCATGAGTCTTCTTGTAGAAAGGCCTAAGACTTGCTCTAGTGGGTTTTGATGTAGTCAACTAGTTGCACCATAATTTCCTTCCAAGACTGAAGGTGAAAGATTCTGTGAATCAGAAGTTCAGATACCTCCACAGATAAAATGCCCATTTTATAGATTATTTAGATAGCTGTTAAGATATCCTACTTCAGCCTTCTAGCTTCTTTACTGCTGAATTTCAGTCTGGAAACCATGATAATTTTGAAAGTGCTTTAGTCTGAGTGGAATTTTTGATGTTAGAGTTAATTCAGAGAAAATAACTCTGTAAAATGAAACTGTGCTGAATATCAACTCACAATAATTCACTCTAATTTATGACTTAATAGTTATTTAAAATGCAGTTATTGGTCTTTGAGCCTGTTTTTGCTTCATACTCACCTGGCATTTTAGGTTGCCAAAGCTGAAGACTTCCTTCTTAGCTGATGTTAAATATTGTTGGTTAAGCACACACGTCATTATCAAGAAAACAGGAAGCTATGTAGGAGAACATGCCAAATGGTGAATTAATAGAGTAAAGGAAACTGACGTTTACTCAGGGAAGGAACCCTAGACTCATCTGCTTTGTTCTTTTTAGGTGGCTTGAAGAATAGAAATGGTTTGTCATTACTTTTTTCCAGAAAGTATGTCAAATAATAGGTTCAGCTTTAAACTGGAAAGCATATATTTTGCATTGTCTTAAAAATGCTGATGTCTTAAAGATTGTAGAATATCTTCATTTAACTTTGTTAAATCAAGATTAATTCTTGGCTGTTACTCAGATCGTGTAAAGTGTTGTGAAATTGCCTATCTTTTCTTCTTTATAGTGAAACTCTCCTAATTTGAGTATGATCTCAGTAATTAGGAACTCAAGTAATGATTTGAAAAGGATTCAAATCTAAATTTACATTTCACTATTATTTAAAGACTTTGCTGAATAAATCAAGAGTGTCAACACTGCAGCACAGATTTAATCAAATACATTTGTTGAGAAGAGTTACAATTCACATTTTTCACTAATTCTGATGGTTTTCTCTTTAATTATTGAGAGATGATTTAGTTTGGTGGTTAAGAAAATGGGCCTCAAAAAAGAAAAGAAAATGGGCCTTGGAGCTAGACATCCTGGGCTTGGATCCCAGCTCTGTCACTTACTAGCAAGTTACATAGCTTCCATTTGCCTCAGTTTCCTCATCTGTAAAATGGAGACAATAATAGCACCTATTGCTGAAGGTTGCTGTGGGCTTAAATAGTTTAATTAAAGAACTTAGTGCCCTTTGCACAGTAAACGCCCAATAAATGTTAGCTGCTATTGTTATTATTTATTTTGAAAATAGAGTAATTTTAGGTTATGACTTTAAATTCTGAGTTTCATGGGCAATTCTTCAAAGGGAGAACCTTCCACAAATAGTCACTTTTAACTTTCTCAGAAGTGAGGATGAGAACGGCTTCCCAATTCTAGTTAAATCCTTGGTTCTTGCAGGAAAAAAGCACTAGACTGGGAATCAAGGTTTATGCAAACCTTTCATTCAGCAAACCTTTACCTCCGTGCATAGTTGTTGGATTCTCCGTGTCTTGGACATAAGTGCTGCTGGATTCTGAAGATTAGAGATGATTTAAAGATGCTTAGGTCAGGGAGACTAAGATGGACTAGAGTGCCTTGGAAGTGATTTCCAATCTGTTGTCGTCTATAAAATGACAATTTTTGAGTTTAGTTGATGATTTCAGTCATCAGTGCTGGGTTTGTAGCACTGTGCTGGATTGTTGTACTAAGACATTTTGAAAATGGTAAACCAGTTCTTGGCACCAAGAATCTTAGAACTGGTAGGAAAAACAAACCAAAATTAGAAAATAGATCAAAGATAATATTGAGAGTCATGTGATTAGATGGGAAATAGGAGATTGTAGGGATGATAGTTTGAGAAGGTTATTATGCTTAGCATTTTATAACGTCAGTGGTTAGCTCCAAGTTCTTAATAAGGTACCAGAGTAAACTGCCTATTTGATGTTAACTTGAGAGGAACCTTCTCTTTCTCAGAGTACATCATGAGGAACGTTGGGCTGGAAGAAGCACAAGCTGGAATCAAGATTGCCAGGAAAAATATCATTAACCTTAGATATGTAGATGACACCACCCTTATGGCAGAAAGTGAAGAAGAACTAAAGAGCCTCTTGATGAAAGTGAAAGAGGAGAGTGAAGAAGTTGGCTTAAAGCTCAACATTCAGAAAACTAAGATCATGGCATCCGGTCCCATCACTTCACAGCATATAGATGGGGAAACAGTGGACACAGTGGCTGACTTGATTTTTGGGGGGCTCCAAAATCACTGCAGGTGGTGACTGCAGCCATGAAATTAAAAGATACTTGCTTCTTGGAGGGAAAGTTATGACTAACCTAGATAGCATATTAAAAAGCAGAGACATGTTGGCTTTGTCAACAAAAGTCCGTCTAGTCAAGGCTGTGGTTTTTCCAGTAGTCATGTATGGATGTGAGAGTTGGATTATAGAGAAAGCTGAGTGCCAAAGAATTGATGCTTTTGATCTGTGGTGTTGGAAAGACTCTTGAGAGTCCCTTGGACTGCAAGGAGATCCAACCAGTCCATCCTAAAGGAAATCAGTCCTGAATATTCATTGGAAGGACTGATGTTGAAGCTGAAGCTCCAATACTTTGGCTACCTCATGCGAAGAGCTGACTCATTTGAAAAGACCTTGATGCTGGGAAAGATTGAGGGCAGGAGGAGAAGGTGATGACAGAGGATGACATGGTTAGATGGCATCACTGACTCAATGAACGTGAGTTTGAGTAAACTCCGGGAGTTGGTGATGGACAGGGAGGCCTGGCGTGCTGCAGTCCATGGGGTTGCAAAGAGTTGGATACGACTGAGCGACCAAACTGAACTGAAGCGTCACTTGGGAATTCCTACATGCACAACCTTTCTAAAAGGGAGCTCAACACCCTTTGTTTTCTTACCTGTTAGACTTTAAAATAGTGAATCTCCAGTATAATGAGGTAATTAGAATTTAGTGGAAGGTACATTCTTAGAGCATGGTTCATCCCCAGACCCTTTATATGTTATGATGGTAAGATGATATCTTTTTGTTCTTGTCATTGCTGTATTCCCAGCATCTAGCGCAGTGCTTGGGCTTGATGTGTAGTCAACACTCAAGAAATATAGTTGAGAGGGAATCCCTCAATGGTCCAGTGGTTAGGCCTCTATACTTTCATTGCTGAGGGCCTGGGTTCAATTCCTGGTCAGAGAACTAAGATCCCATGAGCCTCCACTTGGTGTAGCTGAAAATGAATAAAAAGTAAGAAAACAAAAATATAGTTGAAAGGCAAATTTGAAGTTACATTTGAATCGTCAGCAATTTCTAAGTCATCAAAAATTACTTTATTATTAAAAGATATTGGTCTTTTTAAATTTTAGATCTAACTATGTTAGGGCAAGTTGCCATTATGCAAATATAATTTTAATGAAGTTAGTAGCTTTTTACTTACTAGCTTTTTCATACTTGGGTCAGGAAATGCCTTTTTTAGGAGTACTTGCCCTACACAAGGACTAATACTGCATTCTCTGTTACTGCGTTTGACCACAACTTCATGGGAGACCTCACACCAGAGTTGCCCTGCCAAGCCATTCCTAAACCCTGACATGTGAGAAACTGTGAGAGATAATAAATATTAGAAATGTCATGTTTTGTGATGGCATAATATAAAGAGTTTCATACATCTCATTTGAAGACTGTTCATCAGTAAATCACCCTGTCGTATTTCCTTTTGAAAAGGAGTGAAGCACTTTAGAAGAAAAAGATAAATCAGGCCATCATAACCAAGTTTCCTGAGTCAAAATGTAAAAGAATATGTTTAGCTTTAAAATATTTAATTGTAGAATGGTTCATGTTCATTATTAATCAAAACAATGCAGAAGGTCATTGAAGAAAGTTCAAAGGATCACCCTAAATCCTACTACATTTTGGTGATGCTCTTTTTGAAATCTGTTTTTGTACATAGACATAAGCACACTTAGATCTTTCTTTTCTTTTTTTTTTTTGACAGGAAATAGCATTTATTGGTGAGTGTGATTAAGGAGGGAACAGAGCTGATGCTCATGAGTGCAGGGCCTGCCATTTGTCCAGGGGACCACAATTAGGGATGTATTTGACCCCACAGCCGTCCGGGATTAGTCGCATTTCTGCCACCATGTTCTCAAATTCATCAGCATTGAACTTGGTAAATCCCCACTTCTTGGAGATGTGGATCTTCTGACGGCCAGGGAACTTGAACTTGGCCTGGCGGAGGGCTTCAACCACATGCTCCTTGTTCTGCAGCTTGGTGCGGATGGACATTATGACCTGGCCAATGTGGACCCTGGCCACTGTGCCCTGGGGCTTTCCAAAGGCACTGCACGTACCTGTCTGGAGTCTGATTGAGAAACAGCAGGCCAGTCATGAATGCCCACTAGGAAGAGTTGTTTCCAAGGTCCCTTAGGGCTACCTGTACAGGCAACAGGTTGCATACACTACCAAGGAGGCTGCTGTTTGCAGCCATTGCACACAGATCTTTCTTTTCCATACGTGGAACCTTTCTTTTTATCTGTGTTTTTCAGTATTTTTTAACCCAAACCTTTTTTTTTATTAATTGAAAAACTATTGGCCTCCTTGAGTATGATTTGAAATTTCACAGTAAATTAAATAACATGACCAAAACCAGTTTTAGACTGAGGTAATTTAAAAAGGGGAAACAGTTTAATCTTAAACGAACCATTAGGTAAGATGACATTGGCTTGTTTCCCATCAAGCTGTTTATCCGAAGAAATATGGAAGACCGCATAACAAGATATTTTAAGTAATTTGCTCAATGTTTCCTTGGAGGAGGAGCTGAGTGCTGTTTAGGAGGGGGAGGCAGCTTAGCCTTTCTTCTCTGCTCCCTTGAACAGCTTGGTTCTTGGCCCCAAATTTGTGTATACCTTTCAGCCAGACTGAAGCCCTGCAGTTAACTGGAGACTAGCTGATGTAACCCATGTATAGTCCTGCTTGAGGACTGTTACCCCTGCCATCATCCCCACTACAAGTAAGTGATCTTTCCAACATCAGACAGGGCTCTTTTTTGATGAGTTTTTCTTCGATCTTCTGTTTTGTGTGTGTGCAGCTTTAGTGGCTCTTTTAGATTGTCTGGCCCTCCCACAGACCTGCCTCTGTTTCTAGGAAGAATTGGCTGTCAACTGACACTTTCAGCTCTTGACTTCCCTTCTCCCTCAGCTTGCTTCTCTCCTAGTTGTCCCTGTTGAGTAAATCCTCTCATCTCCATCGCCCCTGCTGTTTCCCCAGCCCAAGGGCCCAGCATCTTTCTTGCCTGTAATGGATTCTTCTTTGGTTTCCTGGTTTCTGTTTCACCTTTTCATAGTCCCCTTTTCCATACAGTGTACTGGATAATCTTTTAAAAACTTAGACTCAGATAATAATACTCTTCCTAAAGCCCTCCTTTGTACTCAGAATAAAATCTGAATTAATCGCCACCACTTCCGTGGCTCTGCGTGGTCTGTCCCTTGTGTATCTCTTGTCCTGATCTTTTGCTGTTCTGATCTCCTGTAGTCACTGTGCTCTAGCTGCACTGCCCAGACTTAGCAAGATTCCTTCCCGCAGAAATACCCAACTTGTTCCTGCCTTCACGCCTTTGCACCAGCTGTTTCCTCTGCCTGGAATGCTCTTCACCAGAACTGTGCATAGTTGGCCCCTTTGTGTTATTCAGGTTTCAGATTTCACCACCTCCAAGGGTCTTTTCCAGTCTTCCAGCATCGTGTGGCTCCCGTTTTATTGCAGCTCACTGTGTTTTCTTCATCACATTTAGCAATCTTAAACTATCTTTGTACATTTGTCTCTCTCTCTCTCTTTTTTAAATCATTTCTCCTTCCCTTGCCAGAATTTAAGTATCATGAGACTGTAGCTCTTGTCTATCTTGTCCACCCTGTATTCCTAAGATGTGGAACAATGTTCAGTCAGTCTTATCTAAGTGAAAAGAATCAGTGAGTGAATCACTCAGATGGAGAAATGTATTTTTTCTGCCCCTGGCTGGAACCAGCCATTCAAGTAGAAAGGGAGGAAGGTGAAAGGGCAGAGCACAAAGACACTTTCCTAGTCCTGGTTTAAGCATAAAGTGAATAATATAGAGTATGGCACCACAGTGATTGTAATTATTTCAAAATTTAATTCACATTGTAGAAGGATGAGTTTATTCAAATTAGAATCAGATTAATCTTGAGGATTTCCTGTACTATTAATAACTTCAGTCATTAAGTGATGTAGGTGATTTGATCTTCAGGCCTCCAAAGACACTTGATTGTATGCTTATTTGTTAAATTATTTAAAAACATGGTTGAATATAATGTAAGAGAAAAAAATTCTTAGTGTTGCTTGTAGAGTCATTTCTGTCATTAGATTATACTTCATATTTTATAATGTTAATGTTTAAGTGTTTTCCATGAGTGTTTTCAAAGAACTACTATGTTGTAGGCTAGAAAAGATACTATAAGAGAGATATTTTAGTACCTTCAATAAAATGTGCCCCAAAGAATTTTTTATATTGAAAGGTAAAGGAGGCTGTGATCTTAAAACTTGTAAAAAAAATTAAAGTAAGTTACTCTATAATTATTAGTGCAGCTTTGTTGTTTAGTTTATAAACTAATGTTTTTATTAGCCCCTAAGGATAAAGAGGAATACTCGACCTGGTGTGTGCACTCAGTCACTCAGTCTGGTTTATGCTAAATACATTAAAATTTGTCTCCTTTTCTCTTTCACATTCACAGAGTTTTGGGAAAAAGTAATAGTAAATCTAATATGAGTTCTGAGTTAGTGTTTTTAGAGTCAGCACTTCTCAAATTTAGTTTCAAATGCCGGTTGCCTTTCACAGTGGCCATCTAGGGAAGTGGTACGTTTGTTCCAACAGTGCTTCCTTTCCTTAAACCACTTATGCAGGTTCTTTTTCAGAAATGTTTCATAGGCAGTTTTGGAGTTATGAAAAAACTTAGCCTTCTTACTGTACCAATGAAAAGCTTTGCTTATTTTTTTGACTAAATGAAGACATACAACTTCCTCAACTGACTTCATATTAATATTTTATTAATTTATGAAGCCAATATTGCTGCTACACAGTTGAAGTTATGACTCAGAAGATCATGAGAGATAGCTTACAAAGTAAATCTGTGTAAAGAACAAAGAACATTGTATAACTTTACGAAGTAATAGATTTAAAAAGAAACAACAAGCTGTTGAGACCTGGGTGACTAACTCACCCCCCCTCCCTTTTAAATTTGCATTTTATCTGAAACTGAGTGCAGAGCATTGTGCTCTGCTACAGATGTAAGTTATGGGGTGCCAAATCTAGAGGAAGCGCCTTGTTTTCAGGGAAAGAGAGAAAACCATCTGGTACCAGAAAAAGGCCAAAAGTGGGCTCTTTTTAGTACTAACTGAGTGAAAACTAAGAGTCTATATATAAAATATGACCATAAAACTGTGCTTCTTTTACAATTCTTGGCATCAAAGACTACAGACCTGTTTTGGATCATGTACCTGTTTTCAAAGTTGAGATACACTTCTTTGAGAGAAGTAGCTGAAGCAATGTTGGTATTTAATGTTAGAAGGCATATAGGTTTTATTGTGAGATAAATGAATTATTTCTTTGAGCACAGGTCTTATTTTGTCTTAGCCTCCATGACCATTAAGTGCTTTTATTTTGGTCTATAAGTCAGTGTTTTAATCATTGGTCTGTAAGGTTACTTTTAATTAACTTTATTAAATATAAATATGTGGGGTTTTGAGAAATGCTTTTCTTTTCTTTCTTTTTTAAAAAGCTGCACGTCATTGACTCCTGGACCCAACTGTGACCGATTTAAGTTGCATATACCATATGCGGGAGAGACATTAAAATGTAAGTAAATGATGACTGTTTTACTGAAAATGTAGATTACAGTGCTAGCTATTGGACTTTGTGCTTTAGTGTTTTTATTTCTGGCTTTTAAATGTTATCTCATAAGATATCAATCAGATATCATATGGATTTACCACTTTTTGAAAATTTGTCTCTCAGTCCTAGTTCTAGTCAAAGTAAGACAGTTGGCAGACAGTAAGTTGTGGTCAAGTAGACATGCACGTGTTTTATCTTTTATAACAAAGATCAGAAATATAAACGACTATAAGGCCAGACTGGTAACATGAATGAGGGACATAGGCTAGGGGTGACAAATTGGAGCACTCAACCCAGTTTTGAGTGGTTACCCTTACTGATTTATTGAGAAAAGGTGGAAATCTGTATTTTTATTTGAATTCTCTCAGTTTTAGACATTGGCCACTTCTTGAAAATTACAGTGTGAGCCAGCATTAGGTAGGCCAAACCAAATGTGTGTATGGGCTGCCTTGAGCTCTTGAAACTCTGGTTTGTGACCTTGGTGAATAATATGCAAGACCTCCTGTTGGATTTAGTCCACCACCTGCAGCACTTGCCTAGGTTGCGTCAGCACTTCTCTGCCGTAATCACCAGGACTAAAGCTGTAGCCTGTGATGATGGAGATGATGATCGCTTTGGTTGGTTAGTATCAGTACTCTCATCAGAAATTTTCCCTTGAGCTGAACAGGGTATGAAAGTCTGACTTTTCTTACAAAGAGGAATAAAGAACAAAGATATTGAAGGTGGGACAGATGGGTAAAAGCATTACCTTTCAGACCATGGATTGTGTGTTTTGCCATGTTAGGCCAGAAAAGGACACATCTTAATATTTGTAGAATCATTCTATATTAATTTACCGATTGCAACATGAACTGAAAAATTTGTGACGTGCTGACCTGTTAACCTTTTATTGTTAGTTCATTCTCTGGAAACCATTAAAATAGAAAAGAATTTCACCTGACTGAGATAGTAGGACATATCGGATTGCTACTTTTTTGGGGAAAAATATTATTAAGTAAATTTGAAAGAAATGGTCAAAGTAAATCATTCACATGGTGAAAAATGTAAGTAGTTCAGACATTTTCTAATATATGAAAGCAGTGGTCCTCTGTCCCATTTCTCTCCAATCCTAGACCTGTGTCTCAAAGGAACCACTTAAAACCTTAAAAAAAAATGGTTTCAGTGTCCAGTTCTCCTGGGGATGACCTCCATATACCTAAGCAATATGCTCATGCCTCTCTTTCTTGGCTTACTAGTTTTAGATGTTGCTACTTTTTGACTTCCTGCACTGATGCATGAGGTATCAGCCTGTTTTCATTGTACCAGTTCTCTCTCTTGTCATCTTCATCTTATAAAGTTACAGTGTTGTAATTATCTCACCAGTATTGGTTCCTGTATTGGGAAACAAGGGAACAGTGAGAGACTTTATTTTCTTGGGCTCCAAAATCACTGCAGATGGTGACTGCAGCCATGAAATTAAAAGACGCTTGCTCCTTGGAAGAAAGGCTATGACCAACCTAGACAGCATATTAAAATGCAGAGACATTACTTTGCAAATGCAGGTCTGTCTAGTCAAAGCTGTGGTTTTTCTTGTAGTCATGTATGGATGTGAGAGTTAGACTCTAAAAAAGTTGAGTGCCGAAGAATTGATGCTTTTGAACTGTGGTGTTGGAGAAGACTCTTGAGAGTCCCTTGGACTGCAAGGAGATCCAACCAGTTTATCCTAGAGGAAATCAGTCCTGAATATTCATTGGAAGGACTGATACTGACGCTGAAACTCCAATACTTTGGCCACCTCATGCGAAGAACTGACTCATTGGAAAAGACCCTGATGCTGGGAAAGACTGAAAGCAGAAGAGGGCGACAGAGGATGAGATGGTTGGATGGCCTCACTGACTCAATGGACATGAGTTTGAGTAAACTCTGGGAGTTGGTGATGGACAGGGAAGCCTGGCATGCTGCAATCCATGGGGTCTCAAAGAGTCAGACACGACTGAGAGACTGAATTGAACTGATTGGTTACCCTGTAGCTTCAGTTTTTTTTTTTTGAAAGATTATTTGATGTGGACCACTTTTAAAGTCTTTATTGAATTTGTTACAGTTTTGCTTCTCTTTTTTTTATGTTTTGATTTTTTGGTCCCAAGGCATGTGGGATCTTAGTTCCCCGACCATGGGTGGAACCCCCACCCCTTGCATTGGAAGGCAAAGTCCTAACCATTGGACTGCCAGGGAAGTTCCTTTCTTTTTTTTTTCAAAGACTCATTTAAAGCATTGTATTGTATAGTTGAATGAACAGCTCCTAAAAATTCTTAGTAAGTGCCTGGCACACAGTTACCACTGTTGTTTCTTAAGCAAAATTTCTGTGCAATAATGATGCTCACTTAATTTACCGTGCTTTACGTGTGCTTTTCTTTAGTTTCACATTAGCCTAAAGAATCCCGTGGACAGAGGAGCCTGGTGGGCTACGGTCCATAGGGTCGTGCAGAGGCTGATACGGCTGAAGCAACTTAGCATGCTTGCATGCATTGGAGAAGGAACTGGCAACCCACTCCAGTATTCTTGCCTGGAGAATCCCAGGGACAGAGGAGCCTGGTGGGCTGCTGTCTATGGGGTCGCACAGAGCCGGACTTAGCAGCAGCAGCAGCAGCCAGAGACGGTGTCTTTTGGCTCCCCACTTTGTAAGATGATGATATTAACCCCTGTCCTCCTTCACCTCCCAATTTTTGTCTTCTATTATTTTCCTTTTGCATTGTCAAAGTTGATAACTTATTGTCTGTTCTAAATCTGTAATTGCCGTCTGTGCTTTGTCTGTAAATTGCTTGACTGATTACCTTACAGGCCTGCTCCTGCAGTTACCACTGTAGGATTCACCTTTATTCTCTTGGGTTTGACCTTGCTTTAAAAAATTACCTGAAAAACTCTCAAATTGATACCCTTTGAGGTGCCTCAGTGCTTCAATTTGGAGGCCAAACTAAAACCTCTTTAGATTTCCAGATGGAAATTGTTTTTTAATATCTGTTGACATTAAAATATGATAGTCATCAAAATAAATGAAACCAACTGCATAAATTTTGAAACAAGTTACTGCTCTCTGATAGTATGAACTAGAAAAATTTATATAAATAAAATCAAAACAGATGAACAAACCCTTCAAATACCTAGTTAAAATTCAAGTAAAGATCCATTGAACTTATTGGACTGGTGTTTTGTGACTCTGCCCACCTAATATCAGTGATTGTATAGCAAGGTTATTTTGCTTTCCTTAATTTGCGCAACTTTTAGGCCATGGCAATTAAAGTTTCTCTCTTTGTCACTGTACTTATTTAAATTATTTCAAAATTAAATCTCTTTACAGTATTTTATACAGTTTATCCCTTGGTATCGACGGGATTGGTTCCAGAAGCCCCTGAAGATACCAAAATCCATGGATGCTCAAGTCCCTTAGATAAAATGACATGGTACATTCGGTCCTCCATACTCGTGGGTTTCACATGAATATGGAGGGCTGACAGTAAACGTTTCTAAGCGGAGTTTGTTGAATCATGATGCATCAATGGTAGTAGTAATGTAAACAGCTTCTTTATCTAACAGTTCTCATTGAAAACTTGTGGTATGTGATTTAAACTATACTTTTAACTAAGGCTGAATCAAAGTATTTGGAGTTTACTTATTACATAACTTTAAACTCAGCAAAGTTAGAGATGGAGACCTTTTTGTCTGTTTTATTAAATTATATCTTCAGTCCCTAGCACTGGAAAGATACTCAGTTAGATATTTATTGAAGGAATGTGATGAATGCATGAATGAATTTTTGAATCTTAGTGTTCAGATTTTTGTTGGTTGAAGTATGGTGTAGTAAAGAATGTGACATTCTGTTACTTGTATCAGCCTTTTGCCAACAGAAATTCAATCTTTAGAAGTTATTTATTACACAAGGAATTTGTAATTGGAACATTGCTCCTAACAATTCAGAAAACAGGAAGGACATACAGTATTTTTCAGGTTTGGAATCTGTTTTCATTTTCTTTATATATTTTACTGTGCCTTCTTAAAGCAGATTAATGAAAATCATATGTGACTAAATTTTATATTTTGGAATGTTTTATGTACTAGGAAATAGTTCTTCTATAAATGTTTCATCTGGAATAAAGGAAGCTGAATAAAGGAAGCTTTGCAGTTAATAATAGTGAAAATGAAAGACCAAGGAGAGGGCATATTTCTACCTGTAAATTTATGAATTGATTCCTAAGAATTATCCACATGTATAATGAAGTAACAGACATTAAAAAAAAAACACAGAAGATTATCGTGCACTAGGAATGATGTTTCCTCAGCTCTTTTTAATGTGAAGAGAAAACTGTTGGGCATTGAAAGAGGTGCCAATTTGTGTAAGATTCTCATAGAAAATATCAAAGGATATCTGAATTGAAGAGAAGTCCCTTGAACTGCATGATTGTAAAAGAAATAACTAGTCCTTACTTAAAGAGGATTGGAAAAGTGACTCTTCAGTGATCAAATTGATTTAAATAAAACAAATATTAAGGTCTAGGATAGTGCCACTGAAATGACTCAAAAGTTACAGCAAAATTCACAGAGGAAGATGAGAGTCATGTATTCATATTTGTAATAACTGTCATGTTCTATAACACTTAACTCTTGAAGAAATTATTGTGTTTGTGCTCTGGTGTATCCTATTTAAATAGGGCGGTAGTGAGGCTATTTTGATCATTTTATTTCCAGTCTGTATCTCATATTTTATTTCCAGTCTGTACCTGACATTTAGAGGGGCTAAATACATGTTTGTGAAATGAATGAACCATACTCATTCTTTGGATATAACACTGATGAGGTTTGATGGAGTGGCAGAATCCTGAAATACTCTCAATTTTATAGGTTTTTTGAACAGCACTATTTTATAACTCTAAAGAGAGATAACGGAAATATTTTAAGTTTTATAAAGCAGATCCGTGACTAGTAAATAGAAAGATTTCCTAACATTGGTTTCAAATATGAAATTATCTTTTGGTTTAAAATTGCTATTTTTTCATACTGACTGTTTTAATCAGGGACTGTTTGGTTATAAAAACCCATTGGAACAAACATAAACTAAGGAGTTTGTTTGTTTGTCTTTATAAGGAATTAAGTAAATTCCATGGTGCCCAAGGGCAGGAAGTATAACCAGGCCTTGTAGGGACTGGAAGGATGGTGGGCACGATAGTAACCAGTCAGTATCTGTGTTCTTGAGTGTCTTTGTCATTTAGCATATTTTCTTGTCATCATATTCACTTTATTCTTTTTTAAAAAAATTTATTTATTTTTAATTGGAGGATAATTGCTTTCTAATGTTGTGTTGGTTTCTGCCATACATCAGCATGAATCATCCATAGGTATACATATGTCCCCACTTTACTCTTTTTCCACCAAATTTCTGTTTCTCCTCACAGAGAGTAGAAATGACTTCCTGTGCCCCCCTAGGACATGGTGACTAAGCTCATGGCCAGCAGAGACAGCCTATGGTCTAAATCCCTGGGAGAGAGGGTCTAATTGGCATCTTGGGTTGGGTGTTCACTTGTGATTCAGTCGTATGGTCAAGAGTTCTGGTTAATGTCTTGGCTTGGGTACTAGAGGCCAATTTAACACAAAGTGAGCATGGGCTGGGCAGGTACCCAGGAACCTATCTATCACACTGTTTCAGGAGTTCTTTCTAAAGAGCTTCCAAGTGAAACTAGAGACATTCTCCCTTTGTCTTTAGCAACAGAAGCAAAGCCATTGTTTATCATCTGAGAGGAATGATGAATATTTCAAAGCCATTTGTGACAGAGTCAAGAAGTCATGCCAAAAAAATTATCTCCAAAGGTTTTGAAGTTGAAAGACTTTCCCAGAGGAAAAGCTTTTTTTCCACAGGAAGAAGTGAAAAAAAAAAAAAAGATAATGATTTGAATAATATATTATCTCTTCCGTGTCTTCAGAGGAACAGTATAAAATTACTGTTCATTTCCAAAGCTTTGATACTACGTCAGTAAATTTAAATTTATTTTTGAGAATTATTACAACAAAAAGAAATCAATCTCAGAGCTCCTATTTCAGTAGAATGTACCATTTAATTTAACAATGGTCAGACACATACAAAAATTTTTATAGGCAAATTGCAAATAGTGTTCCAGAATTTCTGCTTTACTGAATCTTGAAATTCAGCTTCATTTTTGATTCTGTCTCAAGTAGTTTGGCTGCTTTATGTGTGTGTGTGTATGTGCTTCTTTCATCTCAGGTCTATTATACGTTACTTTGTCTTAGCCAATCAGCATAGTAAACTCAGAAGACTCTTTTCCTCCTCTTTGTCCTCTAAGACTTCACTTTATGTAGTACTGTGTAGAGACACTCAACGTCTTCATACTGATGACCATCTAACAGAAACTAAACCCCAAACTGGTTGCATCAGAAGGTCCCAGTGGTGTTGTGAAGAAGTTTGTTGTATCAGCTGAAGGAGATACTAAGGTTCTGTTGATATATCTAAAAGAATCTTGCACTTTCCTTAGATTTGTTCTCATACCTTGTATTTTGAACTTTGGTACATCCAAAGGTTGGCTGCTGTGGCTACAACTGTTGGCAGTTTTGTTGGGATGAGAGTGTTATTTTGTGAAAAATTTCTTGTATTGTTTACAATAAATAATCCGTTTGGGAAATGTTAACCACGTAATCTTTCTCGTCTTCCCTTCAATATTTTAGCAGCCGAATCCCACAGCCTAACATTCAGGGCTGTCACAATCTGCCCTTCCAGCCCCTCCATGGGCTCTCTTGTTGGACCTCAGCTGATGACAGTCCAAGTCAAAAGCCTGTACAAATGATTTGCTTGTTGTCCTTCTCAGATATCCTGCCTGTCCTCTTTCTGCTTTTGTTCACACTGTTTAGTCTTCAGTGCTTGTACTTAATTGTTCTGTTGTGTCCGACTCTGCGACCCCATGGACTGTAGCCTGCCAAGCTCCTCTGTCCATGGGATTCTCCAGGCAAGAACACTGGAGTGTCTTGCCATGCCCTCCTCTAGGGGCTCTTTCCACCTCACGGTTCAAACCCAGGTCTCCTGCATTGCAGGTGGATTCTTTACCGTCTAAGCCACCAGGGAAGCCCTTTAGTCTTCAGTAGGGCTTCCCTGATAGCTCAGTTGGTAAAGAATCTGCCTGCATTGCAGGAAATCCTGGTTCAGTTCCTGGGTTGGGAAGATCCCCTGGAGAAGGGATAGGCTACCCACTCCAATATTCTGGACTGTGAGAATTCCGTGGACTGTATAGTCCATGGGGTCCCAAAAAGTCGGACATGACTGGGCAATTTTCACTTTCACTTTCAGGATGGACCAAAGAAATAGTAAAATGGCCTGACAGTTCTGTGACATATTTGGTTCTTCACTTGCGCTCACCAGCCTGCCTCTCCAGTGGCTGCCCTCTCTAGAGGCTCCTCGGCCAGCACTGTTCTTGTCTTCAGGATCACCTGCAAGGAGAGGAGGAGTGAACCAGTTTTACTAGGACTTGTAACAGTTGCGCTAAGTAAAAAGTTGGATGTGCAGTCCAGGGATTTAGTTTGGCATCATGCTGAGAAGCATTATAATTTTCCTTGGTAGCATAGTTCATTTTACTTTATTTTTATCTTTTTAAAAGATTCATTCACTTAAGGATTATTATTATCTAGCATTCAAGGTATTTTTAGCGGCTAATTAGGGAGGCAGGTCACCTTTGATTTAGTGACTGTTCTAAAAAATGGTCATTGAAAGGCAAGTAAAAAGTGCTAATTTTGTGGAATAGACATTAACTCTCCCTTAAACTTTGAGGATTCCTTTGTCTTGGTATTTCAGAATGTTTTTTCCTTGGAATTCATGGAATGTTAGAAGAATTTTTAAGAATAGCAACTAACATTGTTAAAATTTTGTAAAGTGAACTTAGTTATAGCTAACTGTATATGTTTAAATCTGGTTTTGACGCTAATTATTATTTATTAAAAATGATACAATTGTTGAAAGTGACTTATTGAGCATATATTTTATAGAGTATTAGACTTATTTTTATACATCTTCTCATTTAATCACACAGTAACTTTGGGATAGAAATTTATATCCCACATTTTTGTATTAACTTTATAGAGGTATAATTTATATAAAACAAAATACCCATTTTAATGTACAATTCCATACATTTTGGCAGTTATAAATAGCTATTTAACTACACT
Source organism: Dama dama (assembly GCF_033118175.1). Lineage (NCBI taxonomy): Eukaryota > Metazoa > Chordata > Mammalia > Artiodactyla > Cervidae > Dama > Dama dama. The sequence goes on from NC_083691.1 coordinate 33,871,550, forward strand.
ACAAAGTGTAGAAGATTTTCATCCTCCAAAGATAATAGAACATTTTCTTTCCTCCCTAAGTCAGTCCCTTTCACCATCATCCTCCAACCCATGATCTTTATCTTCTCTCTGAAATTGTAAAACAGTTCTTCCTAATTTAGAATTTCATATAAATGGAATCATATACTATGTAGTTTTTGGTGTATGGCTTCTTTTATTCAGCCTGATGTTTTTGAGATTCATCCATATTATTCCTTATATCAGTACTTTGTTCCTTTTATTGCCAAATGATAGAACATTATATGGATATAACACAGTTTTTTTTTTTTTTTTAATCATTCATCAATTGAAGGTTATTTGAGTTATTTCTAGTTTTTGGCTAATTTTCATAAAGGTGCTATTAAATTTTTGTTCACATCTTTTTGTGGAGATATGTTTTTTCATTTTTTTGGGTAAATATCTAGGAGTGGTATTGCTGTATTGTAAACTCTGTTAATGATTAAACTGTTTTCTAAAGTGATTATACTATTTTGCATTCTACTTATGAGCAATTTGCAAGAATATTTCATAGTCACACCAACATTTGATATTATTGGTCTTTTAAATCATATCCATTCTAGTGGATGTGTAGTAGTGTCTCATTGTGGTTTTGATTTGCATTCTCATGTGCATATTGGCTATTCATATGTCTTTTCTTAACTGTTTAAATGTTTTGCTCAATGTTTTGATTGGATTGTTGGTCTTTTTGTTGAGTTATATGTTCTTTATATAGTCTGGAAAGAAGTTGTTTGTCAGCTTGTCAATATTTTCTAATAGCATGTGGCTTCTCTTTTCATTGTTTTTAATGGTATCTTTTTAAAAGCAAAAGTTTTTAACTTTGATGAAGTCCAATTGAGCAGTTTTTTTCTTTTATTGTTTATGCTTTTGACTTCTTGTTTAAGCGGTCTTTGTCTACCTGAGGTTCTTAAAGATTTTCTCCTAGAAGTTTGATACCTTTATCTTTAACATTTTGATCCATTTTGGGTTAACTTTGACCACATCTGTGTTAACCAAGTGTGGGCCCATTTTTGGAGTTTACATTGTATCCCACTTATTATGTCTGTTCTTATGTGACTATAACACTGCCTTGATTGTAACAGCCTTGTAGTAAATCTTTAAATCAGGTACAGGAAGTCCTACTACTTCTACTATTTCTGTTTCCATAGAAATTTTAGAAGCAGTTTGTCAGGTGTCTGTAGAAATCCTGCTGAGACTGCATTGAATCTGGAGGTCAATTTCTGGACCTTAATAACATCGAGTCTTCCAATGGATGAAAATGATAGCCTCTTCATTTATTTAGGTCTTCTTTAATTTCTTTAAGTATTTTATAGTTTTTAGTGAACAGGTCTTACACAAATTTTGTTAAATAAATCTCTGAATATTTCATATTTTGATGTTAATTTGTAGTACACATATTTAACTTTCTTTTTCTCTTTATTGCTCATCTATTGAAAATACAATCCCCCCATGTTTCTTTTTCTTATTTTAGTGCATTGACTATAATTTTGTACATGTTGTTGGATTCAAGTGATGAGAGCATATATTCTTGCCATGTCCAGATTTTAGAGGAAAGTGTAAAGTCTTTCACCCTTAAGTATAATGTTGGCTATATATTTTTCACAGATACCCTTTATCAGTTTTAGAAGTTCCTTTCTATTCCTAATTAATTGAGAGGTTTTTGTTTTGTTTTAAAACAAAAAATGGATATTGTATTTTGGCAAATACTTTCTTCTTGAGATGATCATGTGATTTAAAAAAATTTTACTAACTTGGTGATTAACTTTTGAATATTCGGCTTATCTGGCATCTCTGATATAAACTCCAATTGGTCATGATGTATTAGCCTTTTAATATGTTGTTAATTCAACTTGCTAAAACTGTTTAGAATTGTGCATTTATGTTCATGGATGATACTGGTTTGTAGTTTCTTTTATACTTTTTACTGGTTTTAGCATCATAGCAAAACTGATTTCAGAATAGAATGAATTGTGAAAGAATCATGAAGGAAAATTGTGAACCATTTTCCTCAGTATTTGGGAATGGTTTCTGAAGAATTCATATTATTTCTTCCTTAAATGTTTGATGGGATCCTCCAGTGAAACTGCTTTCAAGTACAGATTAAATTTCCTTAATAGATATAGGCTTAGGTCATCTACTACTTTTCAAGTGTCAGTAGTTTATATCTTTAAAGAAATTTATCTGTTTCAAACAAGTTGATGAATTTATTGACATAATTTTTTAAAATAATATTCTTTTTCAAAAAATATGTAAAGTCTGCAGTGATGTCACATCTGTTTGTCCTGATGTTGGTGACTTGTTTCTTCTTTTTTTTTTTTAACCAGTCTGGCTGACTTTTTAATTTTCTCTTTTCAAAGAAACAGCTTTTGACTTCATTCATATTCTCTGTTATATTTCTGTTTTCTATGTTATTGATTTCTATTCTGATCTTTAATATTTCTTTCTTCTCTTTGAGTTTTCTTGCTCTTCTTTTTTTAGTTTGTTAAGTAGAAGCTGAGGTTACTGATTTGAGGTCTCTCTTTTCTACTATCAGTATTTAATGCTATAAATTACTACTTAAGTACTGCTTTAGCCTTGTCTCAGAAATCTGGATATGTTATATTTTCATTTTAGTTCATCATATTTTCTTATTTCCTTTTTGATTTCTTTTTTGACCCATGGGTTATTTAGAAACATATCATTTAGTTTCCAGAATTTTCTCGATTTTTCAGATATCTTTCTTTTAGTGATTTTTGAATTTAGTTCCACTATGGTCAGAGAACGTACTTTGTATGATTTACATCCTTTTAAAATTGTTGTGACTTGTTTTATGGGTTATGATTTGGACTGTCTAGGTAAATGTTCTTGTGAGGGTACAAAGTTGGTGTCAATTCAATACATGCTTACCTTAATTATCTTTGGGCAATTTCCCCCCGCTCCCCTTTTTGGCAAGCTTATGGCTCTGGCAGTAGTGTCTTAATATCAGAAAAGAGGGACTTGAAGTTTTTCAGAGTAGATAAAGCAGAGACTTTAAAATTCTGGTCTGACCTAAGAATTAAAGGAAGCCAGCTAGAACCTTACATGGAACAACAGTGGCAGATTTTATTTTCTTGGGCTCCAAAATCACTGTGGACATTGACTGCAACCATGAAATTAAAATATGCTTGCCCCTTGGAAGAAAAGCTATGACAAATCTGGACAGTGTATTAAAAAAGAAGAGGCATCACTTTGCTGACAAAGGTCCATATAGTCAAAGCTATGATTTTTCCAGTAGTCATGTATGGATGTGAGAGTTGGACCATAAAAGAAGCCTGAGCCCTGAAGAATTAATGCTTTCGAATTGTGGTACAGGAGAAGACTCTTGAGAGCCTCTTGGACAGCACAGAGGTAAAACCAGTCAATCCTAAAGGAAATCAACCCTGACTATTCATTGGAAGGACTGATGCTAAAACTGAAGCTCCAGTACTTTGGCCACCTGATGTGAAGAGCCAACTCATTTGAAAAGACCCTGATGCTGGGAATGATTGAGGGCAGAAGGAGAAAGAGGATGAGATGGTTGTATGGCATCACTGACTCAGTGGACATGAATTTGAGCAAAGTCCAGGAATAGTGAAGGACAGGGAAGCCTGGTATGCTGCCGTCCATGGGGTTGCAGAGTCAGACATGACTGAGCAACTGAACAAGAAGTCACATTCTTAATGAAAATGTATGGAGGGCCCGGATGTGCTTCTGTTTGTTTTGAACTAGTCCTTTTTCTTCATTATTTTGGTCCTTAAGTCCTTTCAACTGCTCTCACCTCTAGGATATTTCTGCAGAAGGTAGTATAAGACCTTTTGGGACATTTGATGGGCATTCCAGATGGCATAGGTACTCCAGATCACTGTAGGTTACATGGCAGGATTTGTGTGTTAGTCACTCAGTCATGTCCGACTCTTTGTGACCCCATGGACTCTCTTAGGTGGTATTTTCTGATTGCTAATCTCCATTGATTTTCATTGGGTCATTAGTCTATTTTAGAGGAAATAATTGAGATTTCATATTTCTGTTAGGTAAAAGTTAGACATGAGCAACAAGGGTTGGCTTAGCTGGAAAGGATGCAAGCTGATTTCTAAACCCCACCCCAGACACACCCAGGAGAGCTCACAGATATGCTACAAAAATAGCCACAGAGACTTGCAACTCCTGCATTTGCTCCCTAGGCATGCAGTGGATACAAACTAACCACAGGGGTTTCTCCAACTTGGTCACATGTGCCCTTGATATACAGCTATATCCTCAAGTAACCTTAGGCAGCCTGGAGTCCATTAAAGGTTCATAAATATTCTATACATACATACATCTGGTTATAATAGACTGAATTACGGGAAAGGCATATACAGTAGAACCTATTGTTATTAACTTGCAACTGTCAATCAAAACTCTCAGTCCAGGCCCACCTGGATGAATATGTAAAAGCCCTAATTTGCATGTGTCCAGACACAGCCCTTCCCTGATTGGCATTGAGCATATGGCTATTTGTATTCCCTTTCCTGATTGGCGGTAGGTACAGGCTCTATTTTGCACAGGGCCAGAACCAAGAGTTGAAGTATAAAAAGGGAAGCCAAGAGGGATCTTGGCTTCTCCTTTAGGGTTTGCCTGCTCCCATGTCAGGAGTGTATTATCTACTGTCAGTTTAATAAAAGTTCTGTCTACTTGAGCTGTAACTGAATTGTAACTAGTCTGTTGTTTCAAATCCTTGCTACAGCTGCAAGAGCCTAGAAATCCTGCCTAGTTGAACTGTAATTAGACCCTCTGCCATACCAAATCTTTGTTACAACAAGACAAGAACCAAGGCAGAGAAATAAACCAACCTGACATTTCCATTCTCCCAAAGGATATGAACCATGTCTAAATTTCCTAGTATGTGACATCATTTATATTAACTTGTATGTGTTGGTTCTTAATAATCAGTCTCTATATACTTATTTGTGTGGTAGATATGACTCTTCTGTTTCTACTGAAATTAAAAAGTGAGACTTCTGTCTGATATAAGCAGCCTAACTCTTCATATAACAGCCCTTTTAATACTTTTCCCAGGTTGCTGTCAAACTTCAAATTTATTGAAAGCCTTCTTCACATTTCCAGAATCAAGCAAAATCTTTTGATTCTTCTACAGGTTCTATATCAGTATATAAAAAAGAAAACCAGCAGTGACTTTATCCTTCCCATTTCCCTTTTGATGCCATTCATGTTAGTATCATTAGTAACCACCCCACCAGAAACAAATAAATAAAATTCTTGTTTTTCTTCTGCTTTTGGCTACAGGCAAGGTTGTAAAAAGAAGAGAACAAAATGTTTTAGTATGTTCATGTCTTTAGTGATGGGGAATTAGAGCCATTAAAAAAAAAATAAACAAGTTAACCAAAAATATGGCAAAATAGGAAGGTAGATGCAAGAGGATTTAGGAAGTTCCAGAGCGTTTTACAGATATGGGATTTCAGGTGAAGACCACATACGTCTAACTTTTTGGGGAGATGAAGGGACACAGGAAGAGAGTTAGCTTGAGGAGAAAGAGAAAGGAATTTAAAAAAAGTTTTCATGCAGTCTGAATAAAATTTATAGTTTCTCCCTCCCTGGGCCTTAGAAATTAGACTCTTTTCCCTGCTGCTGTCACTCTGTATGAGAAACCCTGTTTGATAGTGGTGCTGTAAACCTGAATTGATGTGGCTGCATTCAGTGTATAGAAAAGTTCCAACTCCATCTCTAGTTAGTTCTTCCTTTGTACTTACGCCTAAACCTCTTCATCTGGAGAAGTGCCAATTTACCACTAAATTTAAATAAATAAGAACATTTCTCATCAATAGGGGTGGCAAATTTAGCCCCTCTTTAGAGCACTGAGCAATTTATGACCATATGTTAAATACCATAAAACAGCTTTAAAGACTTGGTCCCTGGCCATTGCCAGATTGTACCGTAGGAGTAGGCAGCATTGCGAGGGACTGGGAATGTTTCCTCCGGCCCTTGGAGGCCTCAGTAACTCACTGATGTCACAGCCAGAGAGGCCTGTTTTCAAACATTCCCTTTATAAAGGTGAAATACTAAAAGATTCCATTTTGGCATTTGGGTGCAAAGAAGGCAAGGCTTCTTTTTTAATTTTTAAGGGTCGAAATTAGTATGGAAAGTGTTGTGTGGGAGAATGAGTAACTTGGCAGCAGTGAGTCCAGAAGGCAAGTCTAGGAATAGGTAATAGATATCCTACTCATTCTTTTTCTTGGAGCATGAACTGGACTTTTATAAGGCGTAAGCAAACCAAATATCACGTTTCTCAATCATTTTCTTTTTGCCAACTTTTATGGAATTAATGTTAAAAACAATTTTGAAAATTTCGTCCTATAGGGCTGCCAGTTACAAGGATTTCTTTTCTTCCAGGAGTATGACTCATTATTTGGTGAACTCCAAATATTAGTTTTTATTCTTACCATCATCACAGCCTGTGAATCATTTATGGCATTCTGTGGGCTCATGGCTGAGAAAACGAAGGTGTGTGCCAGCAAGCATGTGATTTTTTGGTCAAGTAAGTGCCATAGGATCTTTGATGGACTTCTGACACGTGAGGAAACCTCTGGTTCAGGCAGGGGGCACTTACTGTTACTAAATAGGAATGGGCCTCAAGACGCTTTGTCCAAGATCTTTCTGACTATTCTATCTGATGGAACTCTTCCTACAAAGGAAGATGATGAAATTGGGTGTCAAAGGTCTAGGAATCCTAGCCTTCTTAAATGTGTCAGTGCCAGCCCGAGGGCTGACTTCCTGTCAGTTCCTGTGTGGTTTGCACTACATCCTCTTTGCCCCAGATCAGTGTTTTAGGTCATCTGTCATAACTGCTATTCTGTGAATTCTTGGCAGTCTGATCTCAGTCTGCAGAAGGCAGCTGGCACCCTTCTCTAGGAAGTGCAACAAGGGAGCTTCTATCTCCCTCTTCCTCAGGCCAGGAAGTACACTATTGTTATCCATCGGTGCTTTCTTCCTTTGAAAGAACAAAAATCTTTCAAATTTTGGCAATTCCTAAAAGTGCTGGGTAGCAGTTTGAAATGACCCTTTCCATTTTGTTGGTCTAGGGCAAAAACGAGTGATCTTTGACATCACTAGTAAATCTTGTCTGGTTTGTCCCTGATGCATGTATATGCATTAGTGGAAGTTTCCCCCGCATTGTGATTGAAGTCATGCTTAAGTCTTCAGAGTCATATCAGAGTGCTTTGTTTTATTTTGGGCTTTGATATTCAAGGCTCTTTTGACTTAGGCCTTTTGACTTAGACTATGTCGTTGCCCAGTTATTTATTCTCTGTGTGTCTTAACAGTGGGAATTTTTAATTCCTGTTACCAGCATTCATTAAAGACTATTCACCTTGGATATGACTTCAGTATTTGCATTGGATTTTCACTCTTTGAAATAAGTGATCATTTAAAGCACATTTCTTCAATATTGAAGACAAATGTCATCGTAGTTGTCCTGATTTGTCATGCCATAGTTTGGCATTTGTCATGCCAAACATGACATAGTTCATGTCATACCATGAACTATAGTGTGGATCTTAGAATAGTTTTCTTCCTTTCTCATGACTCAGAGGTCACATTTGGGCAACTTGATTTTATTCATATAGAATAGGAGTTACCTTTAGCCCAGTTCATCTAAAAAACTTGTTTATAAGGGAATACAAACCCATGGGTGAGTTATTTTAAGTTGCATCCTTCAGTCTGTCTTGGCACACATCATTTCTACTTCTGACTCTTCTTCCTTTCATCTTATGAAAGCCCCATCTTCTGTAAAGTTTCAACATCACTAGTGTAGCTCTTGGTTTCTTTTGTATCCTTCTTCTTAAGATGGGTGAGGGGAAAGGGGAGATAAATTGTGCTTCTTTACAGAAAAAAGGTGAACTTTCTGAAGGTGGATTTTATGTTATATTTATGGACATTGGGCAGTATCATCATATAAAGAACCTGAATCCTACTAATGCACTAAGAACAGCATGAAGGAAGAAATTCGGATTTCAAGACATGAGGGAATTTGTTAGTCAGATTATTTATATCCAATCATATCTGTGGTTCCTGAAATAATACACTGTAAAACTCTAGGGGTGGTAACCCTGAGATCTCTAAGGTTTGTATACCCCACACAGTAGCTGATAAAGAAGTACGTGTTTATTAAATGAGACCAAAGCACTAAAAGAATTATTCATGTGGAAAGTCTCAATTGGAAGGATATTAAATTTCAGAGGGACTTTGAGTAGGGTGCGGGTTATCTAAAGATATTTGAGAAAGAGCATCATGGTTTCTGCATTGAAGACAGGGAAAGAGAGCTCTGAAAGTTTATCTAAATCTACCAGGTTGACATGCATATTTAGAAAGAAACAGGAAAAAGACTCACAAAGGCAGTTTTGCCAACACTTGGCTACAACAGGACTAAATGACTTAACTTTGTAAGAACAACTCTTAATCAATGAATCTCTTATTTTAAAATGATAAGTATAGTATATTGGGAAGGAAAGAATAAATTGAATTTGTCCTGAGGGTAGTATCCCTTTTGATTCTATCTTCAGGATGGATTGGAGAAGCAGATCATGAAATGATTAGTGAGACATTAAATACGTTGCTTGACAGTATGCCTAAAGCCTGTCGTGATGAAGAATGAATGCTCCTTATTGTTGAAACCAGACAATTTGGTCATCCTAATGTAGAGCAAATTGCAAAATGGTTTCTTTTGCGGTTAATTTTTTATTGTTCTTATTTTCCTGTTTCTCCTTTTTCTATTTTTCTGAGTATAATTTCACTACTCTTTGGTAAGACAAGTTCCAGGCAGTCGTCCTCAGATATCAGACCCTTTACCTGCTTTCTCAGGGTTGGCCATCTCCTGTAGAAAGGAGAGGTAAGGATCCATGAATCTCAAAGCACTTCCGCCCATCCACTCATCCAGTCATTATTGAGCACCTCCTCAATCCAAATTCTGAAGCCCAATACTTGAGGGCCTCCGCTGTTTGGCACCATCATAACGTTGTTCACATTCTCTCTTTGCCCACTTTTAAACTCTGAATAAGACTGCTTGAACAATCTGTCCCTAACCTTCATTTTCATCTCTTATCTGCCCTCTCCCTTCTGAACATCTCTTTCTTACCAGTGTAGTCTACTTGCTATCCCCTGGGCACATAATTTGCTTTCTGCCCCCAAGTTTCACTCATTCTCTTACCTTTGTCAAATTTCCCTGTTTATTGAAGCCTACTGTGGACAGCCCTCCGCAGACATTTTAAGAGAGATTTGATTAGACTGAGCATGATTTTAAACTGAAGCAAAGCAGGCAGTGGAGCGGGAGGCTGTGGCAGGTTGTCTGTAGATGGCCATGGCAGTGTCCCCTGCTCTGCCTGCTCTTCTGTACTCAGTGAGACCTTGCCGCCTCTCCTTCGAGAGTTGGAGTGTAATTTTCCTCCCCTCGAATCTGTGTGGGCTTGTGACTGTTTTGACCAACAGGGTATGATGCAGATAATGGTGTTTGACCTCTGAGGCTGGGTCATCAAAGATAATTGAGTTTTTGTCTTGTTAGCAGGGACATTTGTGCTTGGCGCTTTGAGCCACTGCATGAGAAGTCTGACTGCTTTGAAGTTGCCGTGCTGTCTGGTAGCCAGGCCACCTGGAGAGTTCACATGTAGGCACTGCAGTTGGCTGTTCTTGCCTTGGGATTATCCCAGCCCAGATATTGGACCCTTCAAACTAATCTGTCCACTAGCTGAGTACCACTTAGTGATATCAGTCAATGCTGTGAAGAGTAAAAGAATCACTCACCTGCATTCTACCCAGATTTCTTTCTTGCTTTCTCGCTCTCTATTTTTTTTTTTTTTCTCGTTGTTGCTGTTTTGGCTGTGCTTTGTGGCTTGTGGGATCTTAGTTCCCCAGCCAGAGATTGAACCCGCGCCCTTGGCAGGGAGAGTGTGGAGTCCTAATCAGTGGACTCCCAGGGCGTTTCCTCTTCCCAGGTTTCTAACCCGCAGAGTCTGTGAGCACAATAAGAAGGTTGTTGTTTGAAGCCTCTGAGTTTTGGGGCAGTTCGTTAGGTAGCTTTCGTAATTAGAATACAGACACTGATGAACAAGAGTGGATTAAGAGCCTGTAGGAGGGCGGCAGAGGTGGGACCCAGGGCAGAGACCAGAGGTGAGGTCTGCAGAGGGAAGAGGAGAAGACAAAAGGATTAGGAGAGAAATGGGAAATTACTTCTCATTTTATATTGGAGTATAGTTGATTAACAATGCTGTGATAGTTTCAGGTGGACTGAATCAAAGTGATTCAGTTCTATTCTTTTTTGAATTCTTTTCTTATTTCAATTGTTACCTAATACTGAGCAGAGTTCCCTGTGCTATACATCGGTCCTTGTTGACCCATTTGTTTTAAACATATCGGTGTGTACACGTCAATCCCAAACTCCCTAACTCTCTCTCTCCCCTTCCCCCCCAACCATAAATTCATTTTCTAAATCTGTGAGTCTGTTTCTGTTTTGTAAATAGGTTCATTTGTATCATTTCTGTTTAGATTCCTTATATAAACAATATCACAAGATATAAGTGACTTAACTTCAGTCAGTATGACAGTCTTTGGGTCTACCCATGTTGCTGCAAATGGCATTGTTTCCTTCTTTTTAATGGCTGAATGTACCCTTTTGGATGTTTTTCTACAGATGTGTGCCCAGGAGTGGGATTGCAGGATCGTATGGTGTGTCTCTTTTTCATTTTCTGAGGAACCTGTATACTGTTTTCCATAGTGGCTCCACCAGTTTACATTCCCACCAACAGTGCAGGAGGATTCCCTTCTCTCCACACCCTTTCCAGAGATTACTGTTTGTGGAGTTTTTGATGATAGCTGTTTTGACTGGTGTGAGGTGTTATCTCATTGTAGTTTTGATTTGAAATTTCTCTGATAATTAGTGATGTTGAAAATTTTTTCATGTGCCTCTTCACTATCTGTGTGTCTTCTTTGGAGAAATGTCTGTTTAGGTCTTCTGCCCATTATTTGATTGGGTTGTTTGTTTTGATGGTATTAAGATGCATAGAAATGGGTGAATTTTGAGGGAAAAAGGTGGGGAATTCACATCGATGATCTATTATTATTAATTATATATGTATATATATTAAATACATCTTTGAATTATGTTATTTATTTTCATGTTTGGGTGAGTTTGGAGTTGAGATCATCTTTCAAGAAGCAGAAGGTCTGGAGAGGGGCTGGCTGCTTGATGGAGAGCATTGAAGACAGTACAGATAACCTGCTGTCAGGTCTTGGCTTTGACAGATACTCTGGTGAAGAAAGACAGAAGCTTGGTATTTAGTCATTATGGTGTGCTTTCCTCAAGTGCATACTGTCGGTGTGAAGTACTTGGAACCCTCAAAAGTACAGGAGACCCTCCCCAGAGGGGTGCCTTGGACCTCCGTGGCTGTGTGGGAGTTCTGAACCTCAGCAAGGCTCTTCAGGATTTCCAATAACACACAGCTGCCTGTGGTTTTGGGGAATGAAAAGGATCCTACCTTTGCCTGGGGACGTTGTTTTTAAGTAGCAGCTTTCTTCAGAGAAAAGGGGAACACACCTCCAGTTTTAGTTAAGGACCTTCAGAGGGCTTTTGTCCACATTGAAGACTCAGCACATGTTATGAATTGAGTGTTGGCATTGCTTTCATAAAAGAATTGTTTTCTGTATCCATCCAGCAGTCTGGCCGCCAGCCACATGCAAGTCAGTTTATTTCTGTGAAGTATTACATGCTCCCTGTCTAAGTGGACTCTTCAGAGTCTGGGAATCTGAAAGGTAGCTTTCCATTTAGTAGCTTTCCATTTAGTAAAATATTTAATTTGTAGTCGGAATTTTTTAAATTACTGTTGTAAGGAGAGAGATGCTATAGCCTCCTTGAAATACTATTATTGGATAAAAGAGTGCTACTTTTGTGACAAAGTAACCATGATGTATCAATCCTTTGCTTCATGTATTATTGTCAGGATAGAATTTGCCCCTGTGTTATAAAGGACTCTACTATGTTTCACTTGGTCTCTGTTAGGTGCTTTTAGATTTCACTATTTCTTGTCCCCTCCTCCCGCCCCCCGCCCCCCTTACTGTGTTGAAGTGACCTTGGCACTTCTGAGATGTTGTGACTTGTTTTTGTGTACCTCTCCAACCCGTCCCCGAAAATGGCGGGGCATGTAAATAACTTGATTTTACAGATCCTGCTTGATCTGTTTCTTTCTGATTTGCAAAATTTTCCTGTCTGGTGCTTGACTGTCTCCGTCCTTTGTTATTATCAGTTTGAATTTAAATTATCAAACAGAAAACCTGTTATGATACCATCACTTTTAAAAAACTGTTATTTTCTGTTGCTTTCAGTTTTCTTTTTTTTCAGGGGGTATTTTGTTTGAATGTTGGCTAGAGCTTTAACTGTTCTTTGGTAGTGGTTTTATTTTTATGAATTTTATCATTCCTTGCTTTCTGTAAAGCATTTTCTTTTATCTACTTTTGAAGAATTTTATTTAATCTGTTCATCTTTATTGTTCAGCATTCTAAATTTTCATTCATTTGGATAGATTCCCCACCCCCACCTGCCCCCCCCACTTTAGCGTCCATGGATTACACAACTTGCTTTTGTTCATTGTTAGACTTGTTTGACTCTTGTCGTGTGTGAACTCAAAAGGATCCTTCACTATTTATTTATTTATTTATTTTTAGCATCTTTTTGGTCCAGCTGCTGGGCATTTCAGAGTTATTTGACAGTGAGAAGTATTCTGTTTTTTTGTTCTCATGAATTCCACAGGCTAGTCCTTGGTTTTCACAGTTTCTGAAAGTTTATGACTGGGCTTTTGCACGATCTTCCAAGCCCTGTTTTGTGGGAGCTGAAGCACGGGGCCTGGACTGAAATTGTTCTTTGTATGCTTGTTTGATTCTGCCGCTGGTGCTCTGGTTTATGCCAGTGGGTGCAGTCAGCAGAAGACACATTGCTAAACAGTGAACTCAGAATTGAAAGAAAGATTGGTGTGGTTTTTTGCTCCCCATCTAGCGTTCTGTGGTTATTTCTCCTGATTTTTTTGGCAAGTGTTATTTGCCTTTGTCAAGCTGTGGCCACATCAGCCTTAAATTTCTGCTTCATATAATTCAGCTAGGAATTAGAAAGAAGTATTTGCAATTGTATAGCATTCCATGTTTTTCGAAGTATTTATACTTAAATGATCTCACTCTAATTGCCCAACAGCTCTCAGAGGGCCAGTGGCTCTGCTTCTTCACATACAAGAGCGGACTTACAGAGTCTAAGTGACAAAGTCAGATAATTGGGAAGTCAGGGACCCAAATCCAAGACTTCTGAGTACAAGCCTGACGCTTTTCCTGCGGTTACCATGCTAGGAAAGAATTACTGTCCTTATTACCATACACTCATAATTGGCTTTTCAAGTAGGATCAGATAAAGGCAAATCAGCATGGTGAGAAAGTCATGCAGGAAATAAGGACAAGCAGTGGCATTGCTGAATAGGAAGTAAACACAGCATCGAACACTCATGCCTTCTGTCATACATCAGCTGGGAAAGGTGTGGTGGTCGATTTGACTAATACCTGATTGGGAAACTAACTGACATGCTTCCACTTTTGTGTGGATCTCTCTTGGACACTTGGAGAGTAATAGCTCATGGCTGGATATATTTGTTTTGTTTGTTTCTGAAGGCAGAAATCACAAGCAGAAGTTGCTGAAAACAGAATGAGAAGTTAATCAGGTTTGTGAGAGATAAAGGCTTAGTGTCACCCCCGAGATGTAGAGAATAGTCTGAAATGCTGATTTTACTGTGTGTGTCTTTAAGCCTGTGATCTTCACTTATCTTATAGACCTTGACCTAGCAACATAGCTTTATGATTCAGATCTATTATCTGGCCTAATACATCTTTCATTGTCTTAATTATATCTTTGTGATATAATAAAATCTGTTGTTTAATTTGCAGTCAGATCATAAATTAAACATCAGTTTTGAGCAACTTTTCAAAATCACTTGGATGGTTTCTCTTTAATGTGGGAAAGATGAGGGAAGAAAATTTAAAGGTCAAGATAACTTAAAGTCAAGATAATAAAATGGATCAGTTATGGAGAGCCAAACTCTTTGGGTATTTTTGAATGAAAGAATTGGCTTTTCATTTAAAAATGTACTTAATGTTTATTTAGAAATGAAATTATCAAAAGATTTTGACCTTAGCATAAGCTTTAAATATAAAATACTCAGTTTTATTTTATGAAACAAAAGGAATCTTAAAGAAATTAGATATGATCAAAAGCAAATTTAATTAAAATAGAATATTCTACCCTCAACCTATTAGTCTTGCTGTAATTCCTCTTATGAGACACATTGATTTGTTAGAACTTATGTCATCCTAATAATTAACTGAAGTAAAAGAATTTTATTTTTAGAGCTGTAGACTCTTTGATGTCGTGTAATCCACTACCAGTTGTAGCAATTTCTTTGGTAAGTGGATATATAGCTACTGTAATCAATGGGAATCTTATCATTCATAAGACAGCATTGCAGAGTGCTCTTCAAAAAATATTTTTTGTCCCAGAGACAAAACAACTTTATTTCCTCATCTGTATGACAGTTTCATGGTACTAAAAGGAATGCTTAGTGGAATTCTTGTTTGAATTAATTAGCCAAACCAAGATTCTTTTTATAGTGGTGATCTTTTTTGGAAAATGGAATTGCTGGAATTACTAGAATTACCAAATAATTATTAGGGTTGAGAAATGGTGGGTAATAAGCAGACAACAGATGAGGAAAATCATGGACCCAGTATTTAAAGAAAAAAGAGAGTTATATTCTTAAAATGACAGATTAATTTTTGTGTTGATGCTGGTTAAGCTTCAAGAACTGATTGTTTTTTTATTTACTTTTTTATTTTTGAGCTGATTGTTAAGCAAATGGTTTGAGAGCATTTAAAACATGTTATGTGTTTAGTAGCTGGCATAGGTTTACTTAGAAACAAGTTATGCCAAACTAACATTTCTTATTTTTGATACATCAGCTGACCTAGGAAATCATTTCAGCAGAAAGTCTGATCACATCTCTGTGATGTTCTTTTGGATACATATGTTAATAAACCAAAAAATGGTTAAGGAGATTTTCAGTAATATGTATAATCATTGAAAAGTCTCTAAATGAAATACTCTAGGGTTGTATTTTTGACTGTGTTTTAAGATTTTTATGAACGATATGGAACTTGTGGAGAATACAAGTTTAAAGAGGCTAATACAGTCTTTCATTACCAGGCAATATTTAGATTTCCTTGAGTCAATGTATACACACAGATACACACATACATATGTAAACAAATGTGTTTGTGTGTTCACAGTTTGTTTGGATAGTGAGAGTGTATGCATTGCAATAATAGGCTGATGCGTTATTTACAGTCATCTCATCTCCCATCCTTCCTTCTTTCTCTTGTTTTTCCTTTTTCTCTTCATGGTCTTTCATGTCCTGTTCTCTTTTCTCCTCTTCCTCCTTCTTCAGTTTTCTTTCTCTCTTTCTTTTTCAGTCTATTTGTGAAGAAACTGGGGCATTTGTCCTACAGAGTTTTCCCCCATCTGAATTTTGATGATTTCAGCCATGTGATTTAGCATGTTCCTTCACTGTTGTGTATCCTGTATGATATTGGTTATCAAAATGAGTAGTTTCCTTTGCATTTTTCAAAGATAACTTGATTGTTTTAGTGTTTCATTGTTAACTCATGGTTAACAGGTTATTGGAGTTTCCCAGATGGCACAGTGGTAATCTGCCTGCCAATACATGAGACACAGGTGTGATCACTGGGTCGGAAAGATCCCCTGGAGGAGGAAATGGCAAACTCTTCCATGTTTCTGCCTGGGAAATCCCATGGACAGAGGAGCCTGGAAGGTTACAGTCTGTGGAGTCACAAAGAGTCGGACACGACTGAGCACATGGGACTGACTGACTTAGTTGGTTATTAATGTGTTTCAGCCCAGTACGTTTATTGTTGTTGATGCTTGAAGCGACCCATCTTTGGCCAGTGAGAGCCTCTTTGTGATGTTCCTGGGTCTTTTCAGTATGACTCCAAAAGCTTTGATAGCTTTCTTGCTTGCTGGCATGACCAGATGTTCCAGGCTCATCTTGTACTTTTTTTTGCCCTGGGCCTCCAGCTAGCCTTTTCACTCTTTCTCTCCTTCCAGGGAACAACTGGGAAAGGAGTTCATTGTAGGAAATTGTTGCACTTTGCAAAGTTCTGTGTCTGTCTCTAGTAAGTTGATGAGCCAGATTCTCTCAGGTCTCAACCTACACTTTGGTTTGATTAAGTTGGTAGAGGTAGCTTTAATAGTGTGAACCATTCTTCTCTATTTGAAGTAGCTTGGTTTGTTTGTTTAGCCTTCTGTTCTGTTTTTTGCCTTTGGGTACAGGGATTCTACATTCCTTTTCTGGTTGTGGATTAGAAGTGGAAGGACTGAAGCCCAATCTCATGACACTAAACTGTAGGGGCTTAGACAGAGCCCTGAGCAAAAAACTGTTCCAGTGTTCCAACTGTAGAACTCTCCCATACTGTCCCAAGGAAAGGGCAAGGAATGTTTATATATCCATTCTCATCCTTTAGTCTTAGTGTCATTCACTTTCACTTTTTGTAGCCTTTTTGTTTTGTTTTTTGGCCAGGCTCTCTTTTAGGCCAGAGAATGCCCTTAGGGAAATAGGTGAGGTTACTTAAGCTGGGTGGCTGTTAGTTTATTGTGTGTGTGTGTGTGTGTGTGTGTAGGGGGTGTGTAGCAGAATTAAGAGGTGAGGTAGGGGAATGGGAGTGGGGTCTGGGGCAGGGAGGTTGGTTTGCTCCCGAGTGACCATTTGGCAGTATCTGGAGATACTTTTGATGGTCACAGCCAAGGGCAGAGGAGAGTACTGCTGGCTGGTATTTAGTGGGTGGAGGCCAGGGATATTGCTAAACATCTCTCTTTTAGGGTGGTCTTGGACAGCAAAGTATGGAGCCCCAGATGTCAATGGGACTGAGGTTAAGAAGCTCAGGTAGAATCCAGAGCTGCAGTGAGTGCTGCGGTGGAGGGCCAGGGGGTGTGTTGGGAGCCCTGGAGGTGTCTGCTACATTTCTTTACATATGCTTTGGGTTTCCTGCGACTCTGCTTTTTGCTCATGATGTTCCCTTCATAAATTCATTTTTAAATCTTTTTCACTCTTTAATTTTTTGGTATATATTCTGTGTTATTTCACTTTTTATAAGAGAATATATTAATGTATTTTGTAATTTTTTTTCTTTTAGAGCCATTTTTGTTATCTAACACACAGCTCAAGTGCCACTTCTTTGATGAAGCCATCGCTTACATTCCTTACTAATTACTCCATTTTCAGAATTTCCATGGCATGTTATTTGTCTGTTTACTGTGACACTAATCTGTTTTAACCTTATACCATTTTTTGTGTCAAATTTTTATTTTTAAAAATAACATCTATAAAAATTTGGAAGAACTGTACGATGAATATCTGTAAACTCTTTATCTAATTTGTCAGTTGTCAACATTTTACCATATTTATTTCTCTCCTTACTCACACACATGTGCAGATGTATGAAGCTATAGATTTTATTTATATCTATATGTCTTCATTATTTGTAGAATCATTTTAAAGTAAGTTGTAGACATTTTGATACTTCACATGTACTAGTTCAGTATATATCTCTGATGAAAAGGACATTTTTCTTCTACAGAATCTCCTGCCATTATCACACGCAAGAAATTTAACATTGATGCAATGATATTATCTAATATGTGGCTTATATTTATATTTTCAGTTGTCTGATGATGTCCTTTAAGCTTTTCTCTGCTGATCTGTGGTCCAAGGAAGAATCATCACTGTCCTTACTGCTCATCTCTCTGTTATTTTCTTTAATCTTGAAGTGTTCTCTAACCTTTTTTTGTTATTGTTGTCATTGTTGTTTTCTTTTTTTGTTCATGATATCTATGGTTTTGAAGACTCTAGGCTGGTTGTGGGTTTGTCTGGTTGTTTTTCTTCATGACTGCATTTAGCTTAAACATGTTTGTCAAACTGTCTAAACAAGTGATGTTATGTCCTCAGTGTGGTCTTCATAAGGTCCATGTTGCCTGTTCCATTGTTGGTGTTGCTAAGCTTGACCACATGGTTAAATTAAGGTAGTATCTGCCAGGCTTCTCTGTTATAAAGATAGCCTTTTTTCTGTTGTAGTTTATTAGTATCCGTGGGGGTGATGTTCGAAACTATCTGGTTCCTCAACAAGATTTTGTAAAATGGTTTTAGTATCTATTGGCTAATCCTATACTGAATCAATAATTTGTCAGTGTTTATAGTTATTTTCGTATCTCCTAGATTGCAAGCTTTATTAAAATAGAATTTCTTGATTCTTTTTTCTGTTACTGACATGACTTAGAGTATTGTATATGCTTAATATTTTTTGAGATATTGAGTGAATTAATAAGTCAAGATTATCTCTCTAGAAAATGAGAAAAAAATTCTTCTTTCATTTTGCCAGTTCAACCTAAATCTTTACAGTATGTAACTACTTCAGTGGTTACATACTCTTTTTGTTGAGCTTCTTCAAGTATAGAATAATCACTTACTGTTTTGTTTGGTATTGCTTCACATTTCAGGATTTTTTCTATAGTGTCCTCCAAATGACAGTGTCTCTTATTCTTCTCTGTAAGTGCAAAGTTACTTACTCTGTACTTTTAAATTAACCTTTTTATCCACCCAGATATGATATTTAGTTCACAGAATGTGAAATGTAAATGCATAGCAGTTTAGAGGCTATACCTAAATTAATTAACATCAGTTTTTCACTATTTCATGACAGTCATCATTACTGACTGTTTAAAAATTATATTTGATTCCTAACTACTTTTAAAAACTATAAAATAATCATAGAAAGGTTGAGAAAGCTTACTTTCTTTGTATGGTGTCAGATACATTGTAGTCATTAAAAAAGAATTGGTAATAAATTATATTAATGAAACATTTTGTGAATATGCATTAGAAAATTATTACAACTAAAATTGTCTGCAGTAGAATATTTATTACTCAATAAGTAATGCTAATTCACAGCGTTTGGCTTAAGATATTGTTATTTTATGTACTGAAATAAGAACATAGAAATTCAAGGGTAAAGGTTCATTTAAAGCATATTATAGCATCTGAAGATGGGACATTATACCCCTAATTAGCCTAAGTTTCTAAGAATCAGCAACATAGCAAATTCCCTTTGATAAACCTAAGAATTACATAGCTTAGGCTTAATTTCCTGAGGACTGTCTCTTATTGTACACCAACCACTGAAACAACTGGCATATTTTATCTGAAGAAGAGGTTATTTGCAGATAGAAGATTTAGGGACTGCCATGTAGAATAATGCTTAGGGTAGGATTTCCATGAATAGGTAAAAGTGATATACAGGCATATATATTTTTCTTATGTAAGAACGTACTTTATCCATCAACCAATAACTGTCCAGCAACAGAATATGCTGCTTATGAAGTTGTGAGCACATTTTACCTGAAAGTGGCCATGGAAGGTTGACCTCCCCTTCTTTCTTTCCTTTCATTCCCTTTGTTCTCTTCTTTCCTTTTATTTGTTCCTCTAGCTCTGTGCTGCTCAGTGTGGTTACTGCTAGCCACATATGGTTGTGGAGCACTTGAAATAAGAATAATCTGAATTTGAGGTGTGATGCAAATATGACACATCAGATTCTGAAATCTTAATAAAATAATATAAAAATCTCACTAATTACCTTTATATTGATTATGCATTGAAATGATACCATTTTGTATCTGTTGGCTAAATAAATGTTAAAATTAATTAAATTTACTTAATTATTTTATTTATGATTATTTATTAAATATTTATTTCTTAAGATTAATGATCAAGTACAGATAAGAAGACGTAAATGTATTCCACCCTATCTCTCTCAGTGATTGCAATTAAAAAGTCTAGAATACCTAAAGAATGTAAATAGCAGCTACTTGAGGACTCAGAAAAATCAATAATAGATACTAAGAAGAGAGATAAGAGCTTAAAGAATGGCCCATATAGAGGTAAGAGGTGAATTTCCTGCCCCCCATCCTATCTTTCTTCCTTTCCCTGGATCCTGGAACCGTGCAGGGTGTAGACAGAAGAAGTTTCAAGGAAAACCCTTTCTCTTGGGTCAGAAGATCAAAAGGATTGAGCGGGGCTTAGGATGGAGCTTTTTTTAAACTGCTGGCCCTAATCAGGTAATGAAACTGGACTTCCGCAGCAGCCTGGATAACTCTTTTCTTTTGTTCTTTCATCTTTAGGTGGACATAGACTTAGAAAGTGCACTTGGGGAGGCTGTAATTCCTACTTTCTATCATAACACCAGGAAGACGCACCCCTAGGAGCCAGAGAGTATAGAGAGAAATCGTGAAGCGGAGGGAGCTGGAGAAAAGCACCCTTTAGTTTGTGTGTGGAATCTCAGACTTATCCTTGGGCTGCCCGTGTGTGGACTGGACAAAACCAATAGGGCAAGGTCTTTGAGAACTGCACTGTAGTGTAGCCTCTTGCCCAGGTCCTCAACTGGTTTCTGGGTAATAAACACTTGGGGAAAACCAGGATAGCATTAAAAGGCTTTGAAAACTATACTGACATTTGAATCAAGCCCACAGAATGTAGTTCTGCACTTTTAGCCTGAACCTAACTTTTTATCAACTCAGTTGACAACTTAAATGAACAAATTCCTCAAAAGACTTAAATTATTGAAATTCACTCAGGAAGAGGTAGATAATCTGAATAATCTGATATCTATTAAAACAATTGAATTCATAGTTTATAAAAGAAATATTTCAAAAGTAAAACTCCAGGTCCAGATTGTCTCAGGAGAATTCTACTAAACATTTAAGGAAGAAATAGCACCAGTTCTACACAGTCTTTTTCAGAAACTGAAATGGACACAGTTTACCAACTGATTTTATAAGGCCACATTTTCCTGATAGCAAAACCAGTCAGAGAAAGTACAGGAAAAATAAAGCATACTATAAACCAGTATCCATCATTTGAAGAGAGAAACAACTCTTCAAAAAAATTACCAGCACCTTGAATCTGTTCTGTTCTGTTCAGTTGCTCAGTCATGTCCGACTCCATGTTGTGACCCTATGGACTGTAACATACCAGGCTTCTCTGTTCTTCACCATCTCCCAGAGCTTGCTGAAACTCATATCCATTGAGTCAGTGATCTAGTGGGAAAAAAATGTATCACTACCAGATGGGTTTTATCCTAGAAATAGATAACAGGTTCAACATTTGAAAATCAATGTTACTTCCATTGTTTACAGACTAATATAAGCTATATGAGCATACCAATAGATGCAGAAGAAAGCTTGAACAAAATTAAAAATCTCTTAATGATAAACCTAAAAATATTATGATGGGCTGTAAACTGGAGAGCTAAATCTGACAAGATTGAAGTGGAATGGGGTAAATTTAAAATCCTGAAATGGCTTCTGAAATTCAGGTGTCCAAATTAAGACCAAGTCTTAGCATTAGTGTATATGTAAAAGTTTGGGGGCTTTTTTAGTTGACAGGAAGCATAACATGAGTTAACACTGATATGGCTGCCAAAAAAGCTACTTCAATATGTAATCATATTTGTTAGTACAAGTTTAGTATCTAAAATGAAGGCATGGATTTTTATTTGTTTATTTTTTTTACTTGATCTGTGTTCTTTAGAGCACACCTGAAATCTTGTGTTTGATTCTGGGTATTACCCTCAAAGAGGACTGTAGACAAACTGGTACACATGCAGAGAAGAGAGAGGAAATGGTAATAAAGGAAATGGAGACCAAGTCATAAGAAAAGTAGTGCAAGAAGCTGGGATATTTAGCCTGGTTACGAGATGACTCTTGGTAGGGTTGAAAGAGAGGTCATAAGAACTGCCTGTGAATAATTGAAGGACTATGATATTAAAGTGAACCTATACTTGTTCCATAAATTCCTAAGAACCAGTGGATGAAGTTTTCAGAGAAAGATAAAATTTTCAGAGAAAGATAGGTTAAATTTCAGTGTAAGGAAACACTATATCAGGAGTTAGAACTAACTCTTGGAAATGAATTACTTCTCCAAAATCTTTGGTAAAACTATTGCCTAAACCTACCTTTCCAATGAAAATCTCCTTCAACCTGGCATTTCCACAAGGCTCTTGTCTGACCCTTACTTCCTATAGTTGAGAGTTTCAGTAAATAGTCATTTTATGTAGCCTCTGAAAAGAATATTTCTTCCATCACTGGTGGGCTTCCCTGGACACCAGTAATTTGCCATTTGAATTGTTTCTTTGAAACGATGTTTTCCTGGCAGTTATTTCAGCTTTAAGGTAGATGAAGTAGCACGATACTATTCATTGATGAAAATCAGGAAGGGAGCTTGGGAACAAGCTGCATTCCTTCTGTAACTGGGGAGGAGGACAAGTGGCCTACTCTGCAGCTCTGGTGACTGGGCCTTCCTGAGATGGTGCTCGTACGTTCCAAAGAGTATCAGCTGCCAAGACACAAGAATGTAGACAAAAACTTTCTTGCTTCTATTGTGCTTTTTATGAAGAATTGTAGACGTGTATTTTCAAAGAAAAAAATTTCTGCCCCATTGGTCCTATAGTTGTAGTGTGTGAATTTTCAGCGAATCATGAAAAGTAAGACTTAAAACAGCCCCATTTTGTTGTTAGGTGTTTGTACTTCTAGCCATTCTAGGAGTTTTGTTTCTTTACTTACCTTTTTTTTAAACCTCACCTTATATCGCCTCTGATTCTATTTTTATTTCTTTGTTCTCTTGCCTGCTCTTCCTTTTTATGAAAAGTTGGAGCAAGCAGTATCCAAGGGATCTGTCCTCTGAGTTCCTATCATCTTGTCCAGGGTGAAATAAAGGAAACACGTTGTTATTGCTCTTCTCCGTGATTTGTGTTGGTCTTTTCTCCACCATCTCTGCCTTGAGGTCAGGGACTGTGTTTTCTACTTCCTGTATATCTCCCCAGGTGTCCAATATGTGCATCTGTGCATGGTGGGTTTTTAATAAATGTTCTTGACTGATTTACTGACTGTTCTTCCTAGCAAGGAAACAGTGCTGCATTTTATTCCAAAGAGGCTATACAGTATTAAAGTATTTTAGGAGTTCTTTGAGGTTGAAGGTAAAGAGTTTGAGAAATTCTGAAGTGTTTAAGAGTGTGAGATTCTGGAAGACTTTTAAATTTATTTTTTGTTTGGAAAATTACTTGTATAATATTTTTTACTCTGAGTAGTATGGTAATGTCTCTCTCTCTAAAAGGATTGTTACAGTTGAGGATGTAATCATTGGTATACATTGTTCCCTTAAATTTTTTTTTGTGTATTTAAATAATTTTGGCAGCTTAAAATTTTTTTTTAGATTAAAAAAATTACCACCACCCAGTACTCTCCTTTAAAAAAACCCATTGGGAAACTTCTTGAAAAATAAAAATCTTTGTAAGTATTCATCTTATAAAAACATTATTTGCTTTTAAAAAGGACTCATTGCAGAGTTTTTGTTTTTGAATGAAGAACTCTACAATTGCATGTTCAAGATGATTTTATTTATAAAAAGTAATTTACTCATAACCATTGAGTAAACACCTTCTAATTTATTTGTGTTTAAGTTCGGAAAGTGAGGTGAATTTTTGCATCAGAGTAAAAAACAACAACAGTGGCTTTATTGAAATATAATTCACATACCATGCAATTCACTGTTTGAAGTGTATAGTTTAGTGGTTTTTAATACATTCATGAAGTTGTGCAGTCATCAACACTAATTCCAGAACATTTTCATCTCTACAGAGAGAAACTTTGAACTCATTAGCAGTAACTCCCTATTCCGTCCTTTTCAGGCCCCTGGCAACCATCGATCTACTTTCTGTCTCTATGGATTTATATATTCTGGACATTTCATAGAAGGGGAGTAATACAGTAATAATATAATATATGGTCTTTGGTGTCCAGCTGTTTTCACTTAGCATAAAGTTTTCAGGGTTTATCCACATTGTACCATGTATCAGTATCTTTTTTTATACTTGAATAATATTCTGTGTATATACCATATTTTGTTTATCCATTTATCAGATGAATGTTGGATTGTTTCTGCTTTTTGGCTATTGTGAATAATACTGCTACAAACATTCATGTGAAAGTTTTTGTGTGGGCATATATTTTCATTTTTCTTAGGTATATACCTAGGAGGAGCCGTGACATAACTAGCATTCTGAGGACTTGCCAAACTATTTTCCAAAGTGATGGCACCGTTTTATATTCTCACCATCAATAAATGAAGGTTCTGATTTCTCCACAACCTCACCAACACTTATTATATTCTCTTTCTTTCTCTCTCATTTTTTTCTTTAGTCTCAACCTTATAAGTATCAAATTATGAAAAACTCTTTTTCCCCCATTGAGTTGTCCTGGCACCCTTGCCAAAAATCAGTTGACTATAAACAGAAGATTTATTTTCAGACTCTGAGTTCTATTCCATTTATCTGTATGTCTGTCTTTATGTTGTTGCCACACTGTCTTAATTACTGTGGATTTGTAATCAGTTTTGAAATTGGGAAGTGTGAGTGTTTCAACTTTGCTCTTTTTCAGGATTACTTTCTGTTCATACAGAATCCCTTATGTTTCCATATGATTTTTAGGAGTGGTTTATCAGTTTATGTCCAGAGAGAAAAAAGCCAGCAGGATTGCTTTAAATCTGTACCTTAATTTAGGTAGTATTTCTATCTCAACAATATTGTCTTCTGATCCATGTACATGAGATGTTCATCTCCCATATATGTAGGCTTTCTTAAAGTCTTTCAACAATGTTTCGTAGTTTTCAGAGTACAAGTCTTCACACTTCTTTTGTTAAGTTTATTCCTAAGTATTTTATTCTTCTTGATACAGTTGTAAATATTCTTAACTTCATGTTTGGATTGTTTGTTGGTAGTGTATAGAAAAGCAATTGATTTTATACATCCATCTTGTATTCTTGGAACCTTGCAAAACTTGTTTATTAGTTCTCATTGTGTGTATGCATGTGTGAATTCCTTAGGCTTTTCTTTATGCAAGATCATGTCATCTGTGGATAGAGATAAGTTTGCTTTTTCTTTCCAATATAGATGCCACTCATTTCTTTTTCTTGCCTAATTGCCCTGGCTAGAACCTCCAGTACAGTGTTGAATAGAATTGGCAAGAGTAGATATCCTTGGATCAGATTCCTAGTGTTTAGTGGTTTGGAAATATGTATTACTGACAATGCTCCTTTGAGAACTTGAAAATCCAGCTTTGTGTCCTCCTGTAGTAACAAAAGTAACAAAATTTCTTCTATTGGAATTTAGCATGCTATTTATTTTTTGAGCATCAAGGCACAATAGATTCTAGCATGGCTTTCCCCAAAACTTCAATGCCTCTGTTTTATTAACTTATGAGTATAGTTGAGTAAGAATGAATAATTAGAACATTTATATTATCTTTGCCTCTTAGTCTTAGCTTGGGGTAATGCTTTATAGTTAGCACATTTGAAAGAGATTTATAATTTGTAATAGATATAGTTAAAAATCGGAGATGATGATAGTAAGGGTGAAGGAAAGGTAGTGATTTTATTACTTTTGATAATTTAACTCTACACCCAACTTCTGATGAGTGTATTTCCTTGTTCAGATTTATTCACTACAGAAAGTGGTAAAAGTAACTCTTCTATACTTTATTCCTTACTGTAGATTTTGTCAGTACTTAGATATCCAATTCAGAAAATAGAATTTCTTTCATATATTGAACATTTCTTGAATATATTCTCTATGTATTGCATTTTGCCCTGTCAAACACATGAAGTCAGTATAAGAGCATGTTTATTCTCTGACTACGTGTAAGATATGATATGTAGGAAGATCAAGTATATGCACTTATTTTGTACGTCAGTGTATCTGTTCTGTCCCTCTTACTAAATGTGAGCTCCTTGAGGTTAACCATCTTTGTATTGACATGATGTATATCATAATGCCTCACATATACCATGTGTTTATTATGAATTTGTAAAATGAATGGAGCCACTTAAGTGTAAGCCTCCAGTTAAGTATTCTCACTCAATGGCATAACTGATCAGTATTGTTGAATTTCACAAATAACAAGGATCAGTGTGTCCTGGATTTATTAGGAAAGGCTTCATACAAGAGAAGGTAATTAAAGGGGCTCACACAGGATGAATAAGAACTGAGCAAACAGAAAGAGCATTTCAACTAGGTGTCATAGTTTGGAGGTCAGTGAGTAGATTATGTTGGTTGGAATAGAAAATTAGTATTGGCTTTTAGATATCTAAAGAAAAGGGTGGATAATTAAGGAACATTGTGTTTTGGAGGCCTTAAATTCCATTTTGAAAAGTTTGCTCTTACTCTGTTAGAGAACCATTTGAAATTTTTGGAGGCACAGCAGTACTTTAAGAAGATTTGCTTTATGATAGTATGTGTTATGGGTTAGAGGTATTGGGAGAGCACTTAGGAGGGCATGGTAATAATTCTTCTAGTCTGTTGCTTTTTTAAGAACAGAGTTCTTCATTTGCTTTTTCATGCTCAGCATAGTGCCTAGATGAGAGTTCAAATATTTGTTCTTTGGATGCACAAATATATGGACTAAGTCATCTCAGCCTGGGTTGAGCAGTTAGCAGTAGGAAATGGTATATGAGAAGCACTTTGGGGGAAGAATTGAGATGCCTTGTTTTCTAAGAGTATAAGGATGTGGGTCAGGTCAAAGATGACATTGAAGTTTCAGCCTGGGTGATTAAGGAGTAGCAGTGCTATCCTTAGAAATAGGGAAATCAGTTAGGGGAAGAGAGGAGTGAGAAAAGTGACAGTCATGTACGTGTTTTTAGACTTGGTTGAGTTTGAAGTTGAAATCCATAGTACACAGGACTGGTTAGGCTCAAATGAAAACTGAAGTCTGAATGTTTAAATTTAGACGTCACTACCAAGATATTATTGTTTGAGCAGTTAAAATGATTGGACTGATATAGCACTATGTGTGTACCTGGGTGCATCGGTTGTGTGCATATATACAAGTAGATACAGTCTTAAACACTAGAACCCAGTATGTGTATGAGAGTGTGGACGGGTATGCTTATCTGTTAGTGGAATGATGAGGACTGATTCTTTGTGTGAGCAGAGGGGAAAGAAAAGGAAGTTAAAGAAGGAGAAAGGGGAGGAACAAAGAGGTAGAACTTATAGGACAAATTTGCCAAGGAGTTTTTGTCTTATGCTTGAATATAATACTAGTAATAACAGGAGTAGTACTCCTGTATGACTTGTTGAGTGCTTCTAGTATGCTAGACATCTGGCTAGACGTGCTATCTTTTTTACCCTCATAACAAACTTGTGATGTCAGTACTATTATATCTCCTTTTTAACTGATGAAGAATCTGAATACTGAAGAAGTTAAAACTTGCCCAAATGACTTGAACTAATAAATAATTAGGAAATCTTGTGAATATAAACCTGACTTTTTGGTTTCTGAGCCAAAGGTTCTTTCTATTATACCAAAGGTTTGTATGCTTAATTTCTTCAAGGCCAGGACTTTATCTTTAGAAAATCAGTCCTTGATAAAGGCTTATTAATTAGCAGGCAGCGATTGGACAGTCATGTTTGCTATTAACAAAATCTGCGTGTGCTGTGGATGTAGTTGTTTCTACTTTTCTACCTTGGTATTTGTATTTATGTGCTTCTCAGGTGGCACTAGTGGTAAAGAACCTGCCTGGGGATCAACGCAGGAGACAGAGGCAGGTTTGATCCCAGGGTTGGGAAGATCTTCCTGGAGGAGGGCGTGCCAGCCCTCTCCAGTATAGTGTATTAGGAGGTAGCACTTTTGACTGCATGTTGTGAATGTTAATTTAAAAGAAGGTATCAGTTCTTTTTGTTTCTGAATGAAAGTGCTTTTCAGTTTTTTTTTTTTTTTTTTCAGTATTTTTGTTAGAAGTTTTTCTGATGCACTGCTCCGATCATTCATACGTTTGCAAGGAAATAAGAACTGACATTTTCTGTATTACAGGGGATATAATTTTCAATGCCCAGTACCCAGAGCTGCCTCCCGATTTTATCTTTGGAGAAGATGCTGAGTTCCTGCCAGACCCCTCAGCTCTGCATGTGAGTACTACAGGCGTGTTCTGTGTTCAGATGATCTTTATTTGTTGAAAGGAAAATAAAGTTGCCTATTCTTTAACAGATACATTTGCTGAACACATAAATTTTTTTCCACCCCTTTTTTTCCCTCTATCCTGTGAAATAAGTACAACTCGTTTTGTGCCAAAATTGTTTAAATAAAATTTTTTTGTTTTTCTTCATTGCAGCTTTATTTACTTGCAGACTATTTTGAATTAAAGAAAGTCTCTAGCCTTTTGGTTAAAATATTGTTGCTTCAGCTTAAGGAGACATGTTGAAAACATTTTCTTTGTTTTAACTTAATATTTCATGCCTGCAATCAATTTTCTAATGTTTACTAACACTTCATCACAGGACTTGTTAGGGGAGTGTTTCTCGGCTTTTCATGAGGCCTTTTTTTTGCATAGAAGTGAAAGTGGCAAATTTGGACTTGTATGCGCATTATCTCAGTCTTATTATCAGAATGGTAAAGACCAGATTAAGTGTTCTTTATTAAGCAAGACCAAAAACTTTGTAATTGAAGTAAAATATTTCTGGATTTAAAGCAGAGAAAGGGGTGGTAGAATTGATACTTGTTGGAGCACATGCGGTTTGTATAAAAAGTGTTCTTTTCATGGCTGGTAGAGAAAAACATATGCCATTTTGTTTAAAAGGTCTGACCAGACAAAATGTCTCTTTCTTTCCTTTCCCAAGTTTTGATTTTGCTATGATGCTTGTACCATAAGAAGCTCTATTGTTGTTCAAAAACTTTGTTCTTAGTTGCGTTTCTTGTAAAACTTTTTGCTGCATTGAAGTTTTGTAATTAAAAGTTTGAGAGTTTGCTTTGAAATCTTGTCCTCCCTCCCTTTTTTAAAAAGGGAAGTATTAAACAGGAAGTATTAACCCAAGCTTAAAGAATTGTCTTAAATTTTGGAACACAACTGTAAAAATACAGTTGACAAGAGTAGAATGGATTTGTTACAAAATTTCCAATATTTACACATAAACTGCTACTTTAGGTGATTTTTTTTAAATTGTAGTTTATCTATTCAATGTTATGTGGCAGCCTGGATGGGAGAGAAGTCTGGGGGAGAATGGATACACTTACATGCATGGCTGAGTTCCTTTGCTGCCCACCCGAAGCAACCGTCACTTTGTTAACTAGCTATTGTACAGTATAAAGTAAAAAATTTAAGAAAAAAAGAGAAAAGAAATGCCAAAAAAAATTTAATTGAAGCTTTGAAAAAAGAATTTAGTTTAAGTTTGGACCCTTTAAATGCTTCCCTGATAGCTCAGTTGGTAAAGAATCCGCCTGCAATTCAGGAGACCCTGGTTCCATTCCTGGGTCGGGAAGATCTGTTAGAGAAGGGATAGGCTACCCACTCCAGTATTCTTGGGCTTCCCTTGTAGCTCAGCTGGTAAAGAATCCGCCTGCAATGTGGGAGACCTGGGTTCGATCCCTGGGTTGGGAAGATGCCCTGGAGAAGGGAAAGGCTACCCACTCCAGTATTCTGGCCTGGAGAAATCCATGGTCTCTATAGTCTATGGGGTCGCAAAGAGTCTGTCAAGACTGAGCGATTTTCACTTCCCTTTAAATGCTTTGTATTACAAATTCACCCCATGTTGAAGCTGAAGGCCTTACCTGAAGAAAATAAGGCAGAAGTACCCCTATAAATCTCTCCTGTATTAAACCTGCCCAGTGGAAGGTAGCATATGCTAAATGCCAAAGTTATATAACAGGCTAAGTGCTCCAGAAGTTTAAGGATACTTGTCAGAAAAGGCTTTGTTGTGGAGGTGAGATTTGTATCAATATTTGCAGAATACAGTGAAAGTGGGGGCAGTATGTTGGAGAGTGTTTCAAGGGGAGGGAATGACATAAACAAATGATAGGTATAATATATTCTAGAATAAGGTGCTTGACAGGTTTGCTGAAGAGTAAGTTAATATAAGGAAGGGCTAGAAAAGGTTAAAAAGATAAAGTGGGGTGAGATTGTGGAATGCGTTGAATTCTAGGTTAAGCGTCACTGAAGGAAATGAAGCATGGAGAATTGTCTAACAGTAGTGTGGTTAATATGGTAGATTATAAGAAATTGAGGAAGAGAATTGAGAACTGTTGTAGAGATCTAGGTGGAGGTGGGAAAGGGGCTTTAAGCTAAGATGAAGCAAGAGGAAGCTGATGGAAACAATAAGAAATACATGTTTACAATTTACTTTTTTGGAATTGCCTTTAAAATTTGCAAGGCACATCTTCAATATTGGCAAGGATTGTGAGTGTATTAGACCTTATCATTCTATTTATTTATTTATATATTTATTTATTTGTTTTGACTAGAGTGTGGACTTTAAAAGCTGTAAAGGGCTTTAAGTTTTATCTTATTACACTTTTTGGTTTTATATTCAGGAAATTTACCTAGATTTATATTGTTGTGTTGGAGTTTATATTATAACTTCACTTATCTGATGTTTAGTTTTGAGTGGAGTTACCATTAAATGTTTTTGAGAAATTAGCTGCAGAAGAACAGCCCAAAAAATCAAAGCACTATGTCTAAAAGAAAGATCACACATCTAGGGGAACACCTGTGTTTAGCTATAGTTAATCTCAGACCTCAAGCAGTCTACCCAGTGCTGCTTCATTAGACTAGTGAGTGAGCTGGGAAAGCCTGGAGAAACAACTGGATACAACCTTCGCTAGCTGGGTAAAGTCTACACAGCTCTGGAGGGTACCCTGTATCTTTCCAAACAGTACTTTGAAGTAGCTTATAGGATACCCAGAAGGTTAATAAAAATATATGAGGTGGTTATATATATTTAAATATCTTTTTTGGAGAAATGTCTATTCAAATCCTTTGTCCATATTTAAGTTGGGTTATTTGTCTTTTTATTGCACTTTTTCACCATTTGATAAATTTGGGGCTATTTATTAGGTATCTATTTCTGCTCAGGTGACCAAATGCCCTTGTTCAGGAGAGAGGGATTTTCTGGGATTTTTATGTTCACTGTTAAGATGGGACAGTCCTGGGGGAACTGGGATACATGATCACCATGTTTATTCACTGGACCGGAAGCTTCTTGAGAGAATAGAGTTTGTTTTGTTTCCTGCTGTATCCTAGCATCTACAAGAGTGCCGGGTGCATTGAGATTAGATGAACAGTTTGCATTCAAGGTTCTGTATTCCTTAAGGGACTTGTTGGTTTCCAAGACTGAAATGCTTTAAATGAAAAATTCAAACTAGAAGAAAAATTCAAGTTTTGAGAAATTTGGGGGATAAAAATCAGTTAACAGAAACTCTGAAGCAGTGATTTTTCAGCCTTGCTTTTGCAACACCCTGTGGTGTGTTCAACTGCCTCAGAAGGTATTGTGAAATTCTTTCCCCTCAAAGTAACAGTGATAATTCACTTTAATTTAAAATAAAATTGCATAAAGGAGGAAGGGTGGATCATACGTTTAAATGAGAAGAATGTGTTGCAATTATCGTGTGTTAGAAACCACTGATATCTGACTTCCTAATTTAAAGAAGGTGATGATCTTGTGTTTGGGACAAGCGTTTTCAGGGTAGGGAACCTAATGCTACCACAGGTAGTAGCTACTATTGTGTAATTCCTTTGCTGACTTCACACTTGTGTAATTCCTTCGCTGTTCTGCTCACATGGAATGTGAGTGTATAAAGAGTATTGTACCAGCATCTTGTGTCTCCTCCCCTGCTCTTCTCTGTGCTGGAAGACATCTTTTGAATGTGTCCATGCAAAACAGTCCATATCTGGTGTACATAAAAAGTATTTGAAATACATGTGAAGAAAGCACTAAGCTGAGATGGACTTCATGGCCTGTTATTGAAAAATGCCATCCAGGTGTGTGGTGCTCCCGCTCCTGGACACATCCATTGCCATGGCCACTAATGCATTATAAAATAGGATGCTCTGCATTTTTCAAATATCTGTTTAATGTTTCATTGGAGACCTATAAAAGAGTCATCTTTCACCCTGAAGCTGGACATAATGCTGAAAACAAGTAAGTGAACAGAATTGCAGCCTTGGGTGATATGAACAGGAATAGAGGTGTATGCGCAGGGTGCTATGGGACATGTAGGAGAGAAGTTTATCGGATCCATGGATAGTTAAGTGTCGGTGACTTAAAAACATATTATTTGGTTGTTTATGCTCTCTTCTTCTAGAAGGTTCATCGTTCCCTTCTAGAAGGTTCATCATATCATAGGCAGATACGCATTGATGGATCACCTTAATCTGGACAGGGACTCTGCTGGGTTGAGGCTGACTTATGGCTCTTGTCAGGATGTGTCTACCTCTGGTTTGCTATTGCTCTTGAGGTAGAGCTCTTCAGGATTTTTAACCGAGAATCTGGCATGGTCAATATTCCTAGACCCTTCAAAGTGCTTGGGCCAATAAAGGATTTTAAAATATACTGACATGTTATTTGGACTTCCCTGATAGCTCGCTCAGTTGGTAAAGAATCCGCCTGTCATGCAGGAGACCCCAGTTCAATTTCTGGGTCGGGAAGATCTGCTGGAGAAGGGATAGGCTACCCACTCTAGTATTCTTGGGCTTCCCTTGTGGCTCAGCGGGTAAAGAATCTGTCTGCAATGCGGGAGACCTGGGTTTGATCCCTGGGTTGGAAAGATCCCCTGGAGAAGGGAAAGGCTACCCATTATCAAATTATTCCGGTACTCACATGGCATGGATCTTAAATTTATTTAAATTGGAGGATAATTGCTTTAAAATGTTGTGTTGGCTTCTCCTAAACATCAACATGGATCAGTCATAAGTATACCCATGTCCCCTCCCTCTTGAACTTCCCTCCCACCCTCTAGGTTGCACACAGCACCAGGTTGAGCTCCCTGTGTCCTACAGCAAATTCCCACTGGCTATCTATTTTACATACGATAATATATGTTTCAGTGCTGCTCTCTCAGTTCATCCTTCCCTCGCAGTGTCCACAAGTGTGTTCTCTATGTCTTTGTCTCTATTGCTGCCCTACAAATAGGTTTATCAGTACCATTTTTCTAGATTCCATATGTATGTGTTAATATACTATACTTACTTTTCTCTTTCTAACTTACTTCACTCTGGAAACAGGCTCTAGGTTCATCCACTTCACTAGAACGGGACTCAAATTTGTTCCTTTCTTTGACTGAATAATATTCCATTGTCTATGTGTACCACAACTTTTTTATCCATTCATCTGTTGATGGACATCTAGGTTGCTTCAACGTACTGGCTATTATAAATGCTCACAGCATGGATCTTTGTCCTGACAGATCTCATATTCTAAATTTTGCTTTGTAAGACTGCTGATAACTCTACTCTGCTTTTCAGAAGTAGTTGCTTAAGTTTTAGCTTCTTGCCCTGGGCTGTCCAGAACTTATCAGATGTCTTGAGGGGAACTGGCTGCATGTTTGAGGTCTCTCAGGACTCTGTTCTGATGATTTTTTGGAGTTCAGCAGCAGCTTTGTGCTGTGCAAAACTTGGTTTATCAGCTTGCCTGCTGTGCCCAGAGTTTATAAATATCCCAGAGATACCTTTCTCTAATGCTTTCTCCTCTGAATTCTCAGCCCCACCAGTTTTCATTGCTTCAGCAGATGTTGAATACCTTCAGATATCTGGCTTTCTGGTTGTTTTTGTTGAGAATGCTGGTTTATACAGAGTCATTTCATTCTATCTGGAAGCAAAAGACAGTTGTCCTACATATCATTTTGTCCTTTACTTTCAAAGCAAAACTAAAAATCTTTAGTGGACTGTAAATACCCTTACTTTGTTGGTAAGAATACAGAATTTAAAAATTATTATTCATAATAAAAATAATAAAATTTTCAGTAACATTAAAAAATTAATAAAATGTTAAAAACAATGTACTTTTTTGTTTCTTATGAAAACCTAGATTTTAAATTCCAGTAGATTTTCCTAAGGTGGAAAGAAGTAAGGGTAAACATTATATAGAAATGGCATCTCTGGTTCTCTTGGGTTATTCAGCTTGGATTCAAAGGGTACATCAATGTATGGTTTCAAGTGAATGTGAGAGGATTACCAGAAATTTCGGTGTGAACTTGGTTTATATGCTGATGAGTTAAAAACTCTATATTTACACCATTATCTATTTTTACTTACCAGCCATGGAAGTATTTTGTGAGGTAGGAAGATACTGTTATTCTTTGTAAAATGTACCTCCTAAGTGGAGAGAGTAGAAAGGTCCCCAGTCTAAAAATGACAGTTTATATAAGTTCATCTATTTTTTTCAAAGGTGTTGCTACTATAACAATTGTGTATTAAAGAGAGGAGTATTAATATACACACATATGCATACACACAATTTTGAAGGCATGTGTTATAAACAAGGCTTTAAAAGCACAGTTGTAGAAAAACAGAACATATTGAAAGTACAAACAAGGTACATTTAAAATGTTCACTCTCATAAGACAAATGAAAAAAAGGCAAACCAAGTTATTTTTTGAAATCCAATGGCAAATATAACATTTAGCAGATGTTGCCAGTTTTGATTTACTCAATTGAATTTGTAAAAATGCTTTTAGGAAAATGAGGTACTGAATTGAATATGAAGCATTTCCGTTCAAAAATTGCTTACTCAGAGGATTATTTAATGATCGGTTTTGAAGATTATTCATTGTCTTTGGTTGGTCGGTCATCTTTCTTCATCATCCTCTCTTTTTTTAATTCACTCTTTTATATATAATTTTATTTATTTTTTATTTTTGGCCGTGCTGGATCCTCACTGCTGAATGGGCTTTTCTCTAGTTGGGTTGAGCAGGAGCTGTTTTCTAGCTGAGGTGCATGACCTTCTCATTGCAGTGGCTTCTCTTCTTGGGGAGCACAGGCTCTAGGGCACATGAGCTTCAGTAGCTGCGGCACATGGGCTCATTAATTGTGGTCCCGGGCTCTAGAGGGCAGGCTCAGTAGTTCTACCACACAAGCTAAGTTGCCTCATGGTATGTGAAGTCTTCCCAGATCAGGGATCAAACCCATGTTTCTTGCATTGGCAGGCAGATCCTTTACCACTGAGCCACCAGGGAAGCTCCATCATCCTCTCCTTATCACTTTTCTTTCTCTCTAGCACTCTCCTCAAATAATTGGATTTTTAAATTAAAATAATTATTTTTTTATTATTAATGACAGATTGTATAGAATACAGATAAGTACCAAGAAAACACACCCTTAATCACACAGTTAAGAGATGAATATTAAAATGTTAATTATTTTAGTGTATTTACTCCCCATATTTGTCTCTGTCACATGCATACATGTCCTTTGCACTTTTCAGCAGTTATTTTTTTACCTTACATATTACTGAAAGCATTTTTCCTTTGATGTTATGAATTCATCTGAAACACCTTTTAAAATTGACTTCTATTCTTCTTCCCTGATAGTTAGTGCCTCCCCAGGAAAATAAACATGAAAGTCACTCAGTCGTGTCCGACTCTTTGCGACCCCATGGACTATATATTAGTCCATGGAATTCTCCAGGCCAGAATCCTGGAGTGGCTAGCTTTTCCTTTCTTCAGGGGATCTTCCCAGCCAGGAATTGGAAAAAAAAAGGTATATCTAAAACCAGTCCTATTTCTTTATTTTTAAGTTTGTTTTTCATCAGAAACAATGAGCTTCACTTAAGTGAAATTGGAATAATCTGATTTCTTAAAACCTAATAGTTGATGATGGTAATAACTTAAAAAAGTTTTTTACTTCATCATTATAAATCTAATTGCTGTGAACAGGGATTCCACACATATTCCTCTTAAGAAAATAAAGGTAAAAGAAAATAAGAGGTGAAATTGAGGTTTTAGTGAAGTAACATCCATATTGTTTTTGGCTAGTTTGTATACAGCATTGAGTAGAGATGGACAACTCCACCTTTTAAGAGGACTTTGGTTTAACTAGAGAAACAGGACTTAAGCATAAAAAGAGAAATATTGTAGCATATCGCAGTGCATTGTCTTAACACTTTATGTATACTTCTGCAGCACTACTATTTGTCTAGTAGCTGTTTGTTTACATTTTTGTCTTCTCTGACATTCTGAGAGCACCTTGAAGGCTGAAGTACACACTACTGTTTTTTAAAACTACTAAGTTCTTTTTTTTTTTAAATGAATGAATATGTTAAGTACCACATTAATGGTGCAGGAGTTCTGATGAAGTAGTGGTTATTGTGCCTTGATGGTCGTATGAGGTTTTATGGGGAAAGGAAGGGTTTTACCTGGGTCTTTAAATAGGGGTAGGTTTAGAAAATGAACAGAAGGGATGGCGCTGTAGTCAGGAAGAGAAAGCTACAGAGAAGTATCTCAAACCAAGGATAGCATGTTAGAATCATTGAGCAAAACAGTTTTCTTTTCTTTTTTAAACTATTTTCCTTAAAATTGGAGCATAGGTAATTTACAGTGTTGTTAATTTACAGTGTTGTTAATTTCAAGTGTACATCAAAATGATTCAGTTTGATAGTAAGATATTCACTATAGTTCCCTATGCTGTATAACTATACAGTAGGTCCTTGTTTATTTGCTTTATATTATCGTTTAGTTCAGTTCAGTCACTCAGTCGTGTCCGACTCTTTGCGACCCCATGAATCGCAGCACGCCAGGCCTCCCTCTCCATCACCAACTCACAGAGTTTACCCAAACTCATGTGTATTGAGTCGGTGATGCCATCCAGCCATCTCTCATCCTCTGTTGTCCCCTCCTCCTCCTGCCCCCAATCCCTCACAGCATCAGGGTCTTTTCCAGTGAGTCAACTCTTCACATGAGGTGGCCAAAGTATTGGAGTTTCAGCTTCAACATCAGTCCTTCCAGTGAACACCCAGGACTGATCTCCTTTAGGATGGACTGGTTGGATCTCCTTGCAGTCCAAGAGACTCTGAAGGGTCTTCTTCAACACCACAGTTCAAAACCATCAATTCTTCAGCACTCAGTTTTCTTTATAGTCCAACTCTCACATCCTTACATGACTACTGGAAGAACCATAGCTTTGACTAGATGGAATTTGTTGGCAAAGTAATATCTCTGCTTTTTAATATGCTGTCTAGGTTGGTCATAACTTTCCTCCCAAGGAGTAAGCATCTTTTAATTTCATGGCTGCAGTCACCATCTGCAGTGATTTTGGAGCCCTAAAAAATAAAGTCAGCCACTGTTTCCACTGTTTCCCCATCTATTTCCCATGAAGTGATGGGACTGGATGCCATGATATTGGTTTTCTGAATGTGGAGCTTTAAGCCAACTTTTTCACTCTCCTCTTTCACTTTCATCAAGAGGCTTTTTAGTTCCTCTTCACTTTCTGCCATAATGGTGGTGTCATCTGCATATCTGAGGTTATTGATATTTCTCCCAGCAATCTTGATTCCAGATTGTGCTTCTTCCAGCCCAGGGTTTCTCCTGATGTACTCTGCATATAAGTTAAATAAGCAGGGTGACAATATACAGCTTTGACATACTCCTTTTCCTATTTGGAACCAGTCTGTTGTTCCATGTCCAGTTCTAACTGTTGCTTCCTGACCTGCATATAGGTTTCTCAAGAGGCAGGTCAGGTGGTCTGGTAATCCCAAACTTCTAATTTATCCCCCTCCCCACCCCCACTGCCACTGCCCTCTTTGATAACCATGTTTGCTTTCTATGCCTGTGAAACTGTTTCTGTTTCATAAATAAGTTCATTTCTATCACTTTTCAGATTCCACATATAAGTGATATCATATGATATTTTCTTTCTCTGCCTGATTTACTTCACTTGATATGATAATCTCTAGGTCCATTTATGTTGCAAATGGCATTATTTTGTTCTTTTTTTTTAATGGCTGAGTAATGTTCCACTGTAATATATGTACCATATCTTTTTTATTCATTCAACTGTTGATGAACTTTTAGGTTGCTTCCATGTCTTGGATATTGTAAATAATGCTATGATAAATATTGGAGTGCCTATATCTTTTCAAATTAGAGTTTCCTCCAGTTATTTGCTCGGGAATCGTATGGTAACTCTATTTTTAATTTTAAAGGCATCTGCATACTGTTCTCCATAGTGGCTGCACCAGTTTACTTTCCCACTGACATAGTAGGAGGGTTCCTTTTTCTTCACACCCTCTCTGGCATTTATTATTTATAGACTTTTTAATGATGGCCATTCTGACTGGTGTGAGATGGTACTTCATTGTAGTTTTGTTATGTGTTTCTGTAATAATTAGCAGTATTGAGCATCTTCTCATGTGTTTATTGGCCATCTGTATGTCTTTGAAGGAATGTCTATATCGGTCTACCCATTTCTTGATTGGTTTTTTTTTTTTTTTAATATTAAGCTCTATGAGCTATTTGAATATTCTGGAGATTAATTGCTTGTCAGTGCATTGTTTGCAAATATTTTCTCCCACTCAGTATGTTGTCTTTTTTGTGTGGTGTATTCAAACCAGTTTTCTCAGAGTGGAATTTGCATAGGTTAAGAGTAGAAAATTATAGAAGTAGATGGAGGCAAAATTGTTAGGAGTTTAGAATACAAAAGATTATTCATTATAGATTTAGGGTGTGATTTTAAGCAACTACTGCAGCCTTAGGTTTTAATTTGTTTTCCTTTTTTTAAAAAAAAATATGGTTTACCAAGACATTTTTGAGATGTTCATGATTTGAAGATTTCTTTTCCCCTGTGGTCTTAAGAATTACACACATTTTTGATGCTTTTCTTTTTTAGCTACCTGTTGGGGGGGGGTACACTTCTGGAAATAGTTATGAAATTAATATGCATACATTAGTTTTTCAGAGGAGTCAGATTTTATTCTACATTTTTAAAGAAAAATGTGCACTTGATTATTGATTATGTTCCCTCAGAATCTCTAAATTGATTATTTCACATTTTCTACTTGTTTCAAAGGCTAGTCTGCAACTAACTTACTTTGTGTCCTTTTGGTATACAGGGCCTTATGGGTGAAGGGCTATTTATTTTTTAATAAACTTTTAGTTTTAGAATTTTTAGTTTTAGATTTATACAGTTATTGAAAAGATAGTAAGAGTGTTCTGGTGTACCCCTCATTGTTTTGCCTATCACTAACTTGTTACATTACTATGATACATTTGTACAATTATGAACCAATATTGATTGATCATTATTAACCGAAGTCCAAACTTTATTCAGATTTCCTTAGTTTTCCCCTGATGCCCTTTTTCTGTCTAGAATCTCATCCATGATAACACATTGCATTTAGTTCTCTTGTCTATTTAGGTTCCTGTAGTTGGGACAGTTCCTCAGACTTCCCTTGTTTTTGATGACCTTGATAGTTTTGAGCAGTACTGGCAAGATATTTTATAGACTGTCTCTCAACTGGGATTTGTCTAATATTTTTCTCATGGTTAGATCACAGTTATGGTCTTTTGGTAGGAAGACCTCAGAGCTAAAGTGCTGTTTTCATCACATCATGTTTAGGGTGAAAGAAAGAAAGTGAAAGAAAGTGAAGTCACTCAGTCGTGTCCGACTCTTTGAGACCCCGTGGACTGTAGCCTACCAGGCTCTTCCATCCATGGGATTTTCCAGGCAAGAATACAGGAATGGGTCGCCATTTCCTTCTCGAGATCTTCCCGACCCAGGGACTGAACCCAGGTCTCCTGCATTGTAGGCAGACACTTTACCGTCTGAGGCACCAGGGAAGTCTACATACTATCAATATGACTTATCACTGTTGATACTGACCATGATCACTTGACTTGAGAGAGTATTTGTCAGGTTTCTTTACTGTAAAGTTACTCTTTTCTCATCCTTTCTGTATTGCCCTTCTTAGAAAGGAGTTACTGTGTATAGGCCACACTTAAAGATTTAAGAGAGATGGTACCTCTTCAAGGACAGAATATCTGCATAAAATTTTTGTAATTCTTCTGCATGGGAGATTTGTGTGTTCTCCCATGTCACTTATTTATATCAGTATGGGCTGATAGGTATTTATTTTATACTTTGGGTTACAATCCACTACTGTATTATTTATTTTGTTGCTAAAAGTGCTCCAGCTTTGGCCATTGGAAGCTATTCAGTTGGCTCCTATCTTCGTTTGACATGCCCCCATTATTTTAGATTTGTTTGATGGAGCACTTTCTTGCTTTATAGGACTACAAGATACTTATCTAGTTCCTGCTTTAGCCTTAGAATCAACCATTTCCCTAGGAAGGCCTAGTTCTTTTTATTTTATTGGAGAAAGGTATTGGAAACCAAGATCTGGGTGCTAAGTGTGCTTGTTGCTACTGGGGTGTCCCCTTTTGGGTCCTCTCAGCTTATAGAGCAAGGAAATATGTATATCTTGAAATATATGTATATATTAGTCATTTGTATTTATATTAAGTGAAGCGTGGTTTGTATATATTAGCCATTTGTATCTATATTAAGTGAAACATGATTTTATTACTGATGTCTTCAACTTTAATTCACTACCACATGGATCATTCTAGTCTCTGAAAAGTGTTATTTCAAGATACCGTTTGTGTGTGTCCTGATCTCTGCTCTGTTGAAATGCTATTTCCAGCTGCTTGTTTGTCAGTTAATTTCTTCTACAAGCATGTATTGAGTCTGTAGTATATTTAAGCCTTTGTATTAAGTATTAGGAATATAAAGATGGATGATTTAGTCCCGGTTTCTTCAGTGTATGTTTATCCAGTACCTCTCTTGTCAGCACCTGTGCTCCATGCTGACAGTTCAGTAGCAGAAGAAATCTGGCTGTAGATTATTATGATATAAGGTAGAAAGATAATAACAAAATTCAGATGGAGAAATGCTTCAAGAAGGGAAATCACATGATGAATTTTATCAATTAGATTCTGGTAGCATTTGAGTGACAGAAAATGTAACTTAACTGGCTTAAGTAAAAAGAGGATTTATTGGCTCAAATAACAGAAAAGACCGGGGTAGAGCTAGCTGGGGACATGACTGATTTTAGGGTCAAATACTTAGTAGCATCAGGGCTTTGTTCTACCTCCTCCTCTTCTGTCATTGTTCTCAGGTTCTTCATAGCATCTCCTTATAGCTCTAGGTCAACATCACAATACCAGAATAAGAGAAGATCTGACATCATGACATCATGAACAAAAGTCTTAGAACTGAGACTTGTTAGTCTTGGTTAGCCTCATTTGGGTCATCATATCCATGAACATTGTTGCTCTGGGGGCTAGAATGTGCTGTTCAGCTTAGCTTTGTATATGTGTTCCCTTCCTTTCACAGGTGCTGGTTTTATGATTATTAATCGAGTTATACATTTTTGTTTTGTGACCTTGTCTATGTATGTGTTTTATAATAAACCATTAAAAAATTGAATTCATCATTCAAAAAATTAGCATAATTCCTCAAATTCAGAAAGTCCAGTTGATTCTAAGAAGGTAATATAAAGAAAAACACTCTAGATTCATGATGAAAAATTACAGATAACTAGACAATAAGAAAAACGTAAGAATAGCTAGAGAAAACAAAAGCGTGACTGGGAAGACCCACAGGGGTCGGGTAGAGAGGGAGGTGGGAGGGGGGATCGGGATGGGGAATACATGTAAATCCATGGCTGATTCATGTCAATGTATGACAAAAACCACTACAATATTGTAAAGTAATTAGCCTCCAACTAATAAAAATAAATGAAAAAAAAAGACTGTTAGCTGACTTCTTATGGCAATATGGATGATAGAAGACAGTTAAGCAGTATCTTTAATGCAGTTAAACAAAACCACAGTCATTTAAAATTTGTTGCTAGCAAATATATCCTTCAAGAATTTAAGTGAAATAATTACATTTTTAGGTAACAAAAACAGAGAGTTCATCATCAGCAAACCTTTACTAATTCTTCAGGGAGAAGAAAGGTTTCATTTGGACAATTAGAGATTTATTAGGAAGATTAGGATATATTCCTTCAGAAAGGAATGAAGAGCAATAAAATATGATGAAGGGGGATAGCAGTAAAAAGAGTATAAAATTACACATCATCCAGAAGGTATTTCAGCTGCAGTTGTCTTTTAAATTTTGGTGGATGTTAGGACTTATGTTCACAATAGACTTCATGTGTGCGTGCCATGTCACTTCAGTTGTGTCCGACTGTTTGCAACCCTACGGACTGTGGCCCACGAGGCTCCTCTGTCC
Organism: Dama dama; assembly: GCF_033118175.1. Taxonomy (NCBI): domain Eukaryota; kingdom Metazoa; phylum Chordata; class Mammalia; order Artiodactyla; family Cervidae; genus Dama; species Dama dama. The sequence goes on from NC_083691.1 coordinate 33,913,816, forward strand.
AAGGAATTCTCCAGGCAAGAATACTGGAGTGGGTTGCCATTTCCTTCTCCACACTTCATGCAGGCAAATATTAAAATTAAATGAGTTTTTCTTGGTATTTGCTAATTTGGGAATGAGGACGTGAATGTATGTAGGGTGAGAAAAAAAATGGCATTAAAGCTTGCCTTTACAAGTGGTTGGCTTAATATTGCCATCCTTCTTGCCATCCTTCTTGTGTAATACTGTGATTCTTTCATGGGGACCACTGGAAATATACTGAGCCTCCTACCTTAGTCTATGTTAGAGCCAGGGCACCAGTGGTTTTAGAAAGCTCATATTCGTGTACAACCAGAGCTGAAAACTAAGGTTACTGAAAAGGAATATGACTGAAACAGATCTGAATTCTAGTTTCAGCTTCGTTGATTACTATGTGGACTATACTGACTAGGGTACTAAACATCTATGTGTTTATTTATTAGTAAAACTACTAATATTAGTACCTATCTCACAAGGCTGTTGTGAAGAATAAAGAAAGTAACATTTGAATGGAAAAATGGAAATTAAAATAGAGGTGTAGAAACCAAAATGACCAAGGGCAACGTATAATCTTAACTATAGAAGGTTTAGCAGATGTTTGTGTTTTCAGAGAAGCCCTCTGGTTTCCCCGTATAACTCAAAGCAGTTTATTCTGATCTTTGAGTTTGCATTTTCATTCATATCTAAGTGAGGTTTTGTACTTATTGAACGTCTTTAGGTTTGGGATTATTTTACTATACTTGGGTTATCTGCGGGGATGAGAACATTAAAAAGGGAAACAGTATTATAAATTTGAAACTTAATTCTAATGTATGCTTTCTCCAACATTTTTAAAAAGAAAAAAAAAAAACTTTAGCCATTTAAAAACATTTTTTGGATAAATTATCTGTATCCGGCTGAGAATTTTATGCCAAACTGCAGCCCCCACATAAGCTTGGAAGAGCCAAGATAATTTAAAGCTGCAAAGTAAAGTGCCAGCACAACCTTTACACTGGTCTGATGTAATCATTTAACCATAGAATGATTTGTAGCCTTGATTTGACAATGACTCAGTAGACCTTGTATACATTTTGAAATGTTTTTAAGTTGTTGGGATTATGAAAATACCATAGGAGCACAGTATTGTCATAAGTAAAACACTTAGCATTTTTAATGAAGCTTCTTGAATATGTTTCAAGAACATTTGTGAAGAAGCCAGATTGAAAAGTAGAAAGTCTGGATTATAATAGATTTTTAAAAGAAGGTCAGCTCATTACTTACAGTATCTAAAATATAGCATACCAGAAGTGATCAGTCACATTTTTAAATCAAAGGAGTTCTTTAGAAGATTTGAAAAAATTAATTGGTAAGAATAGTGATTAGTATAACCCTTGTATATAATTTATATGTTTAAAGGTACATTTTAAAAGGATTTACTTCTTTTATTACTTTGGAGATGTTTGCAAGATTAACATGAACTTTTAGCACAGCCAGATTCTATGAGAATTATTTTAAAAATGTAAAAATTTGTCCTAATGAAGTTTGATTTAATGTAAAAACTAGTATATTATTTTTGTGTTATTATATGAAAAGTGTATGTTAACCATTTGTTTTACTTTCAACCTCTACCTAGGTAATGCTGCTCCTAAAACCAAATTCACTAAATCCACCCATATTAGATTTAAAGCATTTTAGGGTCAGAAAAATATGAAAAACTGTTTGGAACATTTAAGTTTATATGTTTGCCTTGATATATGAATAGAACTGACTAGAAATAATTTTGGTGTAGATTTATGTTATAAATGTTTCTTTTGAATTTCATAGTGAATGTATCATAGGCACCCTTAATTATATTCTTACCGAATCAGAAAATCTGTAATAGTAATTTTCAGACTTTTAGGACTAAAAATAAACAGTTGAAATATACCCATTAACCTAGTAACTTTAACTTCCTGAAGAGAGCCAAGGATACATTTCTTAGTTTTTGTTGGTACTTTTTGTACATTTTTATTTATGACTATTAAAATTGTGATCTAAAATTTTGTGCTGTTTTGCAACATGTCCTGTGAGAATTCTTTTCTAAGACAGTAATGCAGTGTAAAATGTTAATAATATTTATGGTAAAGGATGAATGAAGATTTCGAAAACTGAGAAACTCTTTTAACTGGATTAAAAAATTAAGATTACTGAAAAAGCTTCTTTAACTTTTAGTATGAATTTTTAACTAGCGATTTTTAGAAATCAAAGCATAATCTTAGATATAATTTTTAGAAATCAAAGCAAAACAAAATTCTAACTATAGAATTGCTTTATTTTGAAAAGTGCTTTATTTTCAAAAATTTTATTGTGGAAAATTCCAAGTATATACAAAAGTAGAAAGTATTATATAGTAAATCCTCATGGGTCTGTCACCCAGCTTCAATAATGGTCAGCTCATGATCAGTCTTGTTTTATCTGTACCCTCATCCACTTACTCCCTAACATATTATATTGAAGCAAATTCTGTACATTTTATCATTTCATCTGTGAATATTTTGGTATGTTACTAAAAATGATAAGGAATCTTTTAAAATGCATAACCAAAATATCATTATCTTGTCTAAAAAAAAATAACAGTAATTCTGTAGCATCGTGAAATAACCAGTGTTCAAATTTCAAATTGTCTGAATCAAAATCTATGCATTGTAATTGTTATGTTTTTAAAATATCTTCTAACTTGTCAGTTTTCTCCATCTTTCCCCCCTATTTGCAGTTTATGATTGAAGAAGCATATCTATTTGTCTTATAAAATTACCACAGACTAGATTCTGTTGATTATATTCCCATCGCGCAGTTTAACATGTTCTTCTGCATTTCCTATGAATTGGTAGGTGGAAGTATGTCCCAGATTTTGTGCACCTTCAACCACCTGGTACATAGTCACAAACCAAAAATAACCCCACCCTCCCAGAGAAAGAGGTTCTGAATTTTATGATAGGGACTACATGCTGTATTTTATATATGAGCTATAGAAGCATCTTTAGTTTTTATTTAGATAATTGTGTATAATGTATGACTGAAGATTAAAATTTACAATGGCACTGGATATAGCAAAATGAGACAAATGTTTGTATAGTAGATAGAAAAGAACTATCAAAAGAAACTGAAGGATTATTAAGGTAAAGTATCCTGGATGCATTCATTTTAAGGATAGCCTATTCACTTAAAAACCTCTAATGATATCATTGTTTTTTAAAAACAAACTGGCAGTATAATACACTCTCATAAAAACGACCTTGATTCATCAGGAAAGGTGAATTATATTTAATATGGCTTATTTTAAAGAATAACCACAACTAGAGAGTCAACAGTTTGGCATTTAAAGGACTGAAGAATTACCATAGCTGTAAAATATGGTGTTGTGGTTAATCTGCAATTCCTGTTAATAATATATGTAAATATGTACATTTCAAAGATAGGAGTCATATATAAAAATTACAAAAATTCTGCTTTATCAAGAATAACTGGGAAGTATGTGTATTGGTTAAGTAAATATTCATACTCATAAAAATTTACTGTGGACGTTATATATAGATCACCAGTTCTTTTAAAATAATTGATTTTTGATAAAAATACTCTTTACCCTTAAAGTAAAAGATAATTTGATCTTTTTTTGATGATTCAGAAGCTTTTAAGGGACTGTTTATAGCATCAGAATTATTATTAAGCTTGATTGTCATATTGTAGCTGCATCGTAGAGTTGATTAATGCAGATTTCTAAAGTAATTTTAATTATCAGAGCATTATCACTGGATTCAGAAAGCCCAAATGGGCTTTGCGTCTGTAGTGTTCACAGAGAGTCACGTAGAGAGACTTATAGGAACCAGTGTGCATGCATTTGTATGTATGGCTGCATATGTAGATGTTTACACATGTGCACATGTGTACATATTACTCTTAAATTTATAATCTATATTGTTAAACACATAACGCATATATACTGACTTGTGACATGTGTAGCCATTACCAGTGCTGAGGAAATTGCAAATTGAAGGAATTTGATCAAAATTTACCAAGAGGAAATTGGCTCCAAGGCATAATGATTTTGGCTGGAGGAGAGAGTGATCCTGGCACGGTACGCTCTCTGTTTCCTTGTGAGGGCTCCAAGATGATAAGAATTAGCTACATAGAGGCAGATGCTTGGTAGTTTTCTGGAAGCACAATTATAAGGTTTATGAAAAACAGGAAGATCAACATCTCATGCAGGTTTTTTTGAACGGAGAACTGATTTAATGTGCTATTTTGTACCCCTTAGACCTTGTCTGTTGAACCACGATAATTTGATTTTTAAAATAATTTTTTATACTTATTTTGAGTGTGCTAGCTGTTGGAGAGAAATTGTGTCTTAAAAATGCTTTTAAGATAGTATTTTTCAGATTGTTCAAACTTTTAATGATTGATGACTGTAATTAGTCATATTGCAATATTGTATTTTCAGAATTGCTGTCCCATTTCCTTTTGTCTACTTTTTCTCATAACCACAGATTAACTTGGCTCCCAAGAGCCAGTATCTGAATTGACCCTGGAAAATTTTCAGATCCTTTAATATATTTAACTTAGTTTATAATGAATTGAATAGTAGGTGATCATTTCACAAATAATTTTGAGTGCCCACATTGAATAGCCCATGATGTCTAGCATGCCTTTTGCACGCAGATGAGTAAGATACTGTCCCTATTCTTGGGTAGTTTATGGTCTTATGGAAGAAAGGTATATGAAAAAACTGTATCACCCATTCTTCATGAACATTAGTGGGTGCACTTGAATAGGAGAACTTTCTTTTCATCTTCAGTTTTCAGTGTCTGAGAAACTTTAGCCATTTCTTTTATGTTTTGCTTTTGTGACACCAATAAACACCTTATGTATCTACTGTAAGTGAAGGGACCAAGGAAGGAACTAAAAATTAATCTTAGTAAATTCCCTAGACTCTGAATTTAGGTGTTGCAAACTCAGATGCCTAGAGGAGCCAGCCAAGCAAAGCAAATGAGTGAGAAAGGTCAGTATATAGCAGTTGTAATTGGTGGTGATTGTGTCCTGCAGAAATGTGTATGCTTTATCTAAAGATTTTCAAATAGGAATTTTGTGTAGGTCAAAGAAAACGTGTCTGCAGGCTGAAGCTGCGAATTTGCAGTCCCTCTGTAATTCCTTAATAAAAATGAAACAAAAAAAATTTGAGAGAAAAGATGTGGTTTAAAATTAAACACAAATAGGGATTTTCCTGGCAGTCCAGAGGTCAAGACTCCTCACTTTCTCTACAGGGGACAAGGGTTTGATCCCTGGTCAGGGAACTAAGATCCCACTTGCCACGGTGTAGCCCAAAAAAAAAAAAAACATACACACAAATAAATACTTCCAATTTAAGAATGATCACACCATTTAGTAAACTATTTGATGCTTTCTTTCTGGAGCTTCAGTTCAGTCACTCAGTCGTGTCCGATTCTTTGCGACCCCATGAATCGCAGCATGCCAGGCTTCCCTGTCCATCACCAACTCCTGGAGTTTACACAGACTCATGCCCATCGAGTCAGTGATGCCATCCAGCCATCTCATCCTCTGTTGTCCCCTTCTCTTCCTGCCCCCAATCCCTCCCAGCATCAGGGTCTTTTCCAATGAATCAACTCTTCGCATGAGGTGGCCAAAGTACTGGAGTTTCAGCTTCAGCATCAGTCCTTCCAGTGAACACCCAGGACTGATCTCCTTTAGGATGGACTGGTTGGATCTCCTTGCAGTCCAAGAGACTCTGAAGGGTCTTCTCCAACACCACAGTTCAAAAGCATCAATTTTTTGGTGCTCAGCTTTCTTCACAGTCCAACTCTCACATCCATACATGACCACTGGAAAAACCATAGCCTTGACCAGATGGACCTTTGTTGGCAAAGTAATGTCTCTGCTTTTTAATATGCTAGATTGGCCATAAGTTTCCTTCCAAGTAGTAGGCGTCTTTTAATTTCATGACTGCAGTCGCCATCTGCAGTGATTTTGGAGCCCAAAAAGATAAAGTCTGACACTGGTTCCACTGTCTACCCATCTATTTTCCATGAAGTGATGGGACCAGATGCCATGATCTTAGTTTTCTGAATGTTGAGCTTTAAGCTAACTTTTTCACTCTCCTCTTCACTTTCTGCCATAAGGGTGGTATCATCTGCATATCTGAGGTTATTGATATTTCTCCCGGCAATCTTGATTCCAGCTTATGCTTCATCCAGCCCAGTGTTTCTCATGATGTACTCTGCATATAAGTTAAATAAGCAGGGTGACAATATACAGCCTTGACATACTCCTTTTCCTATTTGGAACCAGTCTGTTGTTCCATGTCCAGTTCTAACTGTTGCTTCCTGACCTGCATATAGGTTTCTCAAGAGGCAGGTCAGGTGGTCTGGTATTCCCATCTCTTTCAGAATCTTCCACAGTTTATTGTGATCCACACAGTCAAAGGCTTTGGCATAGTCAGTAAAGCAGAAATAGATGTTTTTCTGGAACTCTCTTGCTTTTTCGATGATCCAGCAGATATTGGCAATTTGATTTCTGGTTCCTCTGCCTTTTCTAAAACCAGCTTGAACATCTGGAAGTTCTCGGCTCACGTATTGCTGAAGCCTGGCTTGGAAAATTTTGAGCATTACTTTACTAGTGTATGAGATGAGTGCAATTGTGCGGTAGTTTGAGCATTCTTTGGGATTGCCTTTCTTAGGGATTGGAATGAAAACTGACCTTTTCCAGTCCTGTGGCCACTGCTGTTTTCTGAATTTGCTGGCATATTGAGTGCAGCACTTTCACAGCATCATCTTTTATGATATGAAATAGCTTAACTGGAATTCCATCACATCCACCAGCTTTGTTCGTAGTGATGCTTTCTAAGGCCCACTTGACTTCACATTCCAGGATGTCTGGCTCTAGGTGAGTGATCACACCATTGTGATTATCCGGGTTTTGAAGATCTTTTTTGTACAGTTCTTCTGTGTATTCTTGCCACCTCTTCTTAATATCTTCTGCTTCTGTTAGGTCCATACCATTTCTGTCCTTTATCGAACCCATCTTTGCATGAAATGTTCCCTTGGTATCTCTAATTTTCTTGAAGAGATCTCTAGTCTTTCCCATTCTATTGTTTTCCTCTATTTCTTTGCATTGATCACTGAGGAAGGGTTTCTTATGTCTCCTGGCTATTCTTTGGAACTCTGCATTCAAATGGGAATATCTTTCTTTTTCTCCTTTGCTTTTCGCTTCTCTTTGTTTCACAGCTATTTGTAAGGCCTCCTCAGACAACCATTTTGCCTTTTTGCATTTCTTTTCCATGGGGATGGTCTTGATCCCTGTCTCCTGTACAATGTCACGAACCTCCATCCATCGTTCATCAGGCTCTCTGTCTATCAGATCTAGTCCCTTAAATCTATTTCTCACTTCCACTGTATAGTCATAAGGGATTTGATTTACGTCATACCTGAATGGTCTAGTGGTTGTCCCTACTTTCTTCAGTTTAAGTCTGAATTTGGCAATAAGGAGTTCATGATCTGAGCCACAGTCAGCTCCCAGTCTTGTTTTTGATGACTGTATAGGGCTTCTCCATCTTGGGCTGCAAAGAATATAATCAATCTGATTTCGGTGTTGACCATCTGGTGATGTCCATGTGTAAAGTCTTCTCTTGTGTTGTTGGAAGAGGGTGTTTGTTATGACCAGTGCGTTCTCTTGGCAAAACTCTATTAGCCTTTGCCCTGCTTCATTCCGTACTCCAAGGCCAAATTTGCCTCTTACTCCAGGTATTTCTTGACTTCCTACTTTTGCATTCCAGTCCCCTATAATGAAAAGGACATCTTTTTTGGGTGTTAGTTCTAAAAGGTCTTGTAGGTCTTCATAGAACCGTTCAACTTCAGCTTCTTCAGCGTTACTGGTTGGGGCATAGGCTTGGATTACCATGATATTGAATGGTTTGCCTTGGAAATGAACAGAGATCATTCTGTCATTTTTGAGATTGCATCCAAGTACTGCATTTCGAACTCTTTTGTTAACTATGATGGCTACTCCATTTCTTCTAAGGGATTCCTGCCCACAGTAGTAGATACAATGGTCATCTGAGTTAAATTCACCCGTTCCAGTCCATTTTAGTTCACTGATTCCTAGAATGTCGACATTCACTCTTGACATCTCCTGTTTGACCACTTCCAATTTGCCTTGATTCATGGACCTAACATTCCTGGTTCCTATGCAATATTGCTTTTTACAGCATTGGACCTTGCTTCTATCACCAGTCCAATCCACAACTGGGTATTGTTTTTGCTTTGGCTCCATCCCTCCATTCTTTCTGGAGTTATTTCTCCACTGATCTCCAGTAGCATATTGGGTACCTACCAACCTGGGGAGTTCCTCTTTCAGTATTCTATCATTTTGCCTTCTCATACTGTTCATGGGGTTCTCAAGGCAAGAATACTGAAGTGGTTTGCCATTCCCTTCTCCAGTGGACCACATTCTGTCAGACCTCTCCACCATGACCCAACCGTCTTGTATGGCCCCACATGGCATGGCTTAGTTTCATTGAGTTAGACAAGACTCTGGTCCATGTGATCAGATTGGCTAGTTTTCTGTGGTTATGGTTTTAGTGTGTCTGCCCTCTGATGCCCTTCTGGGGCATAGATGGTGGTAAAGAATGCACCTGCAACGCGGGAGACCTGGGTTTGATCTCTGGATTGGGAAGATCCCCTGGTGAAGGGCATGGCAACACACTCCAGTATTCTTGCCTTGAGGATCCCATGGACAGAGGAGTCTGGTGGGCTGCAATCCATGGGGTTGCAAAGAGTCAGACACGACTAAGCACAGCACACAGGTGGCATTAAATTAGGGATAATGGGTTCTCAGGAGGAGCCTGGAAGATAGAAATCTAGGCAGATGAGGGGGATTGAGTTTGTAGGAATTCACAAGAGTGATGTTGGTTCTCCATCGTTAGAGATTTTCCTTTCTGGATATGGATAGCCCTGGATTTCAAATGTTAGTTGTTGTTAAAAATAGGTCACAGGTGTGAAGACACATTCTGTTATTCCTGGGAAATGTTCAGGGCAACTCGAATGGAAAGTTCTAGTGGATGGCGCCTTTAGTCATCATTTAAACGGTGGATCTTATGTGAAGGATCAGTGAGTTCATATGAAATTATTTGGGTCTTTGAGCACAATAAGAAAATTTGTCAGAAAGATGATCTAACTTCCTGGGTTTCTGCCTCGCTATCAGGATCCCTGAACATGACTCCAAAAATTACAAAACAAATTCTCTAGGGCCATGAAGTGGGTGTCCCTCCAGGCTTACTGAATCAGTGTCTAAGTGTGTTATTGTTTTTCAGTCACTAAGTTGTGTCTGACTCTTTGTGACTCCATGGGCTGCAGCATGCCAGGCTCCTCTGTCCTCCACTGTTTCCTGCAGTTTGCTCAAATTCATGTCTGTTGAGTTGGTGATGTTACTTAACCATCTCATCCTCTGCTGCCCAGAGTGCAGGATCTGAGAGTCTGTCTTTTTAATAGATACTTCTACAGTTTTTCTGGTGATAGACAGGATGGGAACTACAGCTGTAGGTAGAAAAGGTTTCATATATTGCTGAGAATACCAGATTTCTTTGGTCAATGAAGATTGTATACTGACAGACCTTTATTAAAGAATTTTTTTAAAAAGTGGTGTTTATTGATAGAAAGAACCCCATTCTGTCTGATAAAGTGTGTTGATGGTAATAGATATTGGTGCCTCAGGTTATAAGGGCATTGTTAAGGTTCTTGAGGCACATTGTTGGCAGGGTATGTATTTGTAATTATTTACTCTGAGACCCAGGGAAGATTGTTTGGGTGGTACAATTTGAGATAAATACTTCTCTTTAGTTGACTGTGAGGAGCACCACAGTTTTGAAAGAAGTGGTTAGAAAAATGGCCTTGGGGACTGGAGAGGGATTTTGAGTTTAAGGAAGTAAAAATTGATGAAACTGAGTAATAATCACTGTGTATTGCTGAGTTGACAAATGGCTTGGGGCCTTCACTGTGGCTGCTATTGTGGGGGCCTATTTTCAATCTCTCTGGAGAGAATTTGTGCAGAAGATGTAAAGGCTTATTAGTCAGAGCTGCACACTTCAAGCTTGGCATGGAACCAGCATTCATAAGACACCTAGTACAGTGTGTCCATGCTGATTGTTTCACTCAAGTGGAGGAAAGGTAAAAAATACCTCCTGTTTACAGGACCACGAAGCCAGTAAAGGCCTCTCTGAGCTCATGTTAACGAAGGGCTGGGCTGCTGCTTGTTGTATACGTTCCCAAGACACATGTCACTAATCAAAATGTTCTTCTCTGGTCTGAAACAGTTGTTCACTTTTCTCCTTTGCAACCTTCAACAGCGCTATGAATTTTTCAGAAATCTCACTTTATTACCCACTGAATCAAATACCTTACTGGTATTTGAAAAGCTCTGGGATGGGGAACATCTCCGATACCTTATTTCAGATTCATTTTAACTTAACATGTATTGAATGAGCTGTGATATATAGCGGTAGAGTCTTCCATCTTTCCTTCCTTCCTTTTAACTTACTTTTTCCTTAAGGGAAATTATTTTAATCATTGTTGGGTTTGTGGAAATAGATTAATCCTCTGTGTAGATTTTCCTGCAATAATGTAAGAAGCTTTCTTTTTTCTCTGGCAGAAAACATAAGGACCCATGTCAGATGTATACTTTAGATTAAAGGGCTCTCAAATAATGATCAGAGTTTATGAATGTTTCCCTCTGTTGTTTGTCTTAGTGAGCTGAAATAGTGACATGGTGTATCAGTACTCTTTTATTTCTTCTCTCCCTCTCCTTTTCCTCCTCCTCCCTCATTTTCTTCCAACAGAAAACCTGATTCAAATTAGCCTAAACAATAAAGGGAGAGTTCATTGACTTACAGAACTTAGAAGACCAGACATGGGCTTCAGATAAGGCTTGGTCCAGTAGCTACAATAATGTCATTTAAGGATCTAGTTTCCATTTCTTTTCTTCTCTGCTCTGCCTTCCACTGTGTTGACTTTATTCTTACTCTCCATGTTTATTCTTACTCTCCATACTTGACCCAGCAGCTCAGGTCTCTTCCTTAGTGAATATAAAATTGTTACTCCAGTTCAAACTTTGTATTCTCCTATCATGGGAAGAAAGAATACTTTTATTTCTCAGAAGTCCCAGCTGATGTCTTCATTTTTCTCATTGCACTTGATCAGATGTGTGCACACAGCTGAATTTCCTCGGTGCATAGGAAATGTTGATGGGTTTAGGCAGCCAGGACCATGGAGCTTGAAGTAGAAGTTCTTACTCAAAACACATGCCTGAGAGTGGGGAGGTGTGGTTTCCCAAGGAAATTTGGGTTTGTCTTAACCAGAAGAAGGGAAATGGATGTTGGAAATCAAACAATAGATGTCTACTAAATGTGGGTTTTGGCCAAGGACTTTATATGGACCTGGGCTGAGGTAGAGTTTTTAGGGGGAAGGATAGACATTGAATGCTTTTACTATCTCCTGTGTTACACTTTTTGGGTTTCTTTTCCTTTAGTTGATGGTCTGCTTTACACTGCTTTTTCTTCCTTGCTCTTATCGTAGTTGCCTGTGGCTGGTGTAACAGGAGGAGCTTGAAGAAGAGCCTTCTTTTCAGTGGGCGTTTCCCCTGATTATTTATATGCAAACTGTGTTACTAGGACTTTGGTTGCTTCAAGGCTGCTGGCCAGAAAGGCCCAAGACTGAGATTTTGGCTAAGAGGATGAAGGTCTGTCAAATACTGCCGGTCTGGAATTAAGTCCAGGGAGCTCGCTATGGTGAGGAGAAGCAGTTGTATAGTATAAATTATTGTAGCCCAGGGGCCAAGTCTAGCTAGGAAATCATTGATAGGGCAGGGGTCAGAAACCAGGTGTCAGAGCTTGCAGGTGTTTGTCTGGTTAAAAATAACAACTTGGTTGAAGCTGTTTGTTCTCTCGTCTTGTTCCATATGGCTCATTCCTATAGGTCTCTTTGTGATTATCATAGTTGCAAAGAAATGAGACTCTCCCCTGAGGTCTGATCCTGACTTAAGTGGAGAAGAGATTATTGTCTTGACAGGGGAGACTGGGTAGGATTCCTGTGGTGTTGTGACTCACCTATGGCTATAAAACACTCAGTGCCAACAAAGGATGCTAAGCTTGAATCATCCTCTTCCATTATTTAAATAATTTGCTCCAAGTTTAAAATCTCTGTGCAGAAATTGGGATTCTTCATCTTTTAAGTTTAAAAGACTCCTGAAGACATTTTTCTAATGAAAAGTGAAATCCTAACAAAGTGTTTGCTTTAACTAAATGGATTGCAGTTAATTTCTTGTAAAGAAACACAGAAGCACACTTTAACTTAAAATAAGCTCACACTGTTGTTTCTTGTAGTACAGCCAGGAAAACCAGAAACAAGCTGTTTCCTTCAAAATCACATCCCTGGATGATATTCGAGCAACCTGGACAATTTAAATGCATCCCCAGGAAAAACAATTTGAGTCAAGTTGGAAATCATATTTGCTAATTTCCTTTCTGTCATGGCAGTGTTGCCTTTTATTCTCAGAGTCCGAGTAGGCTTGATTGAGAAGGTGTGTGGCATTAGTGACTCAGGTGAATAGCAACATTCACTTCAGAGCCACAGCCAATCTGGGGTCATGAAAGGTTTTTTTTTTTTTTTTTTTTTTTTTAATTGGGGTTTTGGTGAACTGGATACATGTACAGCCTAGAGGAATTTAAATTTCTTTGAAACACTTTGCTGACCAGACAGAAGGATTTCTAAATGTTTAGGGATCACTAGTCAAATTTTAGTCTACACTGACATTTTGTTCAAATATTGAACTTAATAATATCATTTATTCATGCTTTTTTAAATTTGTTTGAGAAACAGTAGGTATAAAACTTAAGCATTTTGGCCCCCAATAGATTTGATTTTGTATTTAAAAGATAGCACCTTAAAGTTGCGTATGTAGAGACAATATCTTAGGGAAGAAGAGTGGATTTGGTCATTATTAAATTCAGCAGTCAGTGATTTTAGGGTCTCCAGTCTTAGTTCTTTTATATTCATTTTGGAAAAGATGCTGGTCTGTGCTCTAAGTGGTTGTACTGTTAAGAAAGGCTTAGAAAGGTTCTGGGGAGCCTCTTTTGTTTTCAACTTTGTTCTACTTGCAGCAGGGTTTCCAAGATAGAAAAGAAGCTGCTCTTTACTTTCTTCCTCTTGATAGACAAGAAATGCTGGGTCAACAGATGTGGTTTGAGATTCCTTTCTCCCCCTGCTCTCTCCCACCCTAGGTTGCTCCCATCTCTCCATCCCAGTTCCAAGGAAACAGAACTTAGAAATGTGCCGGGTGATCCTAGAGACCTATTTGAATTGGCAGTTCAGCGTGTCCTGGGGTTGCATGCTGGTCACTTTCTTTTTTAGAGGAGCTGAAAGGTCATTTGTAAGCAACTTCTCATGAGCAAGAAGCGATATTACAGGTTTTTTGGTTTTTTTTTTTGAGTTTTCTAAATGGAGCTAAAGTTCTATTTTTGAGATGTGCTGTGCTGAGTCACTCAGTTATGTCCGACTCTGCGACCCCATGAACTATAGCCTGCCAGGCCCCTCTGTCCATGGGGATTCTCCAGGGAAGAATACTGGAGTGGGTTGCCTTGCCCTCCTCCAGGGGACCGTCTCATCCCAGGGATCGAACCCAGGTCTCCTGCATTGCTGGCAGATTCTTTACTGTCTGAGCCATGAGGGAAGCCTGTATTTTTGAGATACTTTTGTATATTTTAGATTAAAAGCATGCTGGCCTGTGGAAGAAAGCAAACATGTATGTCAGTTCCAATGAGTCTGCTGAGCATAAAACAGGGATGGTAGAGAAATTCTGGTGTGATATACCAGTAGGTGGTAGATATTTGAAGATTCCCCAGAACTCCTCTGTTATTTGGAAGTTTTGCTTACCTAGCAGTTGTTGGTGAGGCTGCCCACTGAATGGCATTTAAAAAAATTCAGATTTAGGATTTATTTTGCTTTTCTCATTTGCAAACCTGTTGGTTCTTTCATAAAATCATGCAGGAGAGTGATTTTTCAGAAACCAAGGTATTTGTATATTTTACCCAACACATTACCTTTGTCCTTCTCAAAGATGTTTATCTGTCATGTTCTATATTGGGATAGGGTTAGTATCACATTACTACTAGTATCCAGAAGATTTAAGCCAGGTAATGGACTGCTGTCTTTTTTATTTTTCCTGCAAGGCAATAAATCAGACCATTTAGAAAAGCCTAGGTCACAAAAAATCCAGGGAAGTTAGTTGTTGATTGAGAGGGAGGTCAGAACCTTGGAGAGCTCTAGAGAGAGAGAGCAGGGACAGAATGCAGCGGAAGCTGCCATGGCTGGCCCCAAGCAGACTAGGTTTTTTTGAGAAGATTGTAGTTCCACTTTGTTTATTGTTAAGATATGTATGATTTAAGGAGATAAATCCCTTTTACTCCCAAGCTATGAGCTCTCTCTCTCTCTCTATACACACACACACACACACACACACACACAGACACACACATATATATATAATCTATAATTTCATGACATGGGGCTACAGCCTTATAAACCAGAGAAAATGCTTTTCTGCAGCACATCTGGAAGATCCTCCAGGCCATTGTATAATTTCAGATTCCTCCTGGGAGGGCCTCCGGTATCATGATGAAGATGGTCACAAATAGGAAGGATAAAAGAAGCATAAGATTTCAGTGAAGTGTTTACTACTTACTAGACTAGATCCATTTCCCAAAAAATAAATTTTTTTTCAAATGACATGTTAGGTAAAACTTCAACACAACCCAAACTCAAACCAAACCAAAACAACCAACCAAACAAAACCAAAAGCAGAATGACAGTGGTGTTCTGGTTAAAGCAGGTTGAGAGGCTGGGGTGCCCTCTACTAGGTTTACTCCTGGTTCCAGCAATAGCCACTGAACGCAGGCTGCAAATTGCCACATTTGACCAGAATACTTCAGTTTACTTCTCAGGCATAGTTCTTAAGCAAGTGTGAGAATTTAACTTAATTGTACTTCTAGGAATATTTTTTACTAGCTCATATTAATCCCAAAAATGGCCGTATGTTGGTCGTCGTCTTAGCTATTCATTTGGATGTCACAGATTTGCATCTCTTTCTAATTAGCTTCTGTGCTTCCAAGAACCCACTGAGTTTTCAAGACTGTAATTAACAACAACTTCAGAGAACATGGCAACATTCTCAAATCTCAGATTCAATAGGCTCTGCTTACAAGAATGAAGAGAAATATTAGACTATTTGAAAATAAAGCCATTGAGGATTATAAAACTACCCTAATTAATTTTTTGCCATACCAATATTTATTTCTGTGAGTACTCTAAATTTTAGAGGTCTCAGTGTGGCTCCACCTGGGGGATAAGAATAGTCTTTCTGGAGAATGGAGGGTTCTGATAATATAGGTTGTGAGGAAGACTTACCTTTATTCTTTATACTCTTATGCTATCAGAAAAAATGCTATTTCTCTTACCATATGTATATTACTGTTTCAATGAAACATTAGTTTATGAAAAAGAAGAAATCAATAAAATCACATTTATTTGCTAATTAGTAAGGTTATATACTTTTTACACATTGTTTTTTAACTTTTTATTAAGATATAATTGATATACAACATTTAGTTTTAGGTATACAACATGTTGATTTATGTATATATTGTGAAATGAATACCACAGTAAATTTAACTTTCATCACCATACAGTTATAGATTTCTTTTTCTTGTGATGAGACCCTTTAAGATTTACTCTCTTAGCAGCTTTCAAATATATGGTACAGTATTATATGTTGTGTACAGTACTAGATAGTTGTACATAATTTTGTAATGTTTCAGATAATTTTAAAGAAGTGTTTCTAATTTATATCTATACTTTATACTCTTATTAATTAACAGTTTTTATTATAAGCATTTTTTAAAAGAAATTTTTTTCCCCTATATAAGATTTTTTTCTCCCTCCTTGTTAGTCAGTGATGGTCCCAGGGCTCATTTGCTAATTTGCTTATTTCTCTTCTTCATCTCCCCAGTGCTGTGAATCTAGTATATTGTTTCCCAACTCTTTTCATATATTTGTGTCATTGTGAGTGAATTTTCTTTAGTATGACTGAGAAGCCTTGTTTTGAATAAGTGAGATGTGATTTGGGGGTGAAGTGAGTTAGGCATTTGCAAGAATTATAATCTGCTGTGTTCTGACATAAGGAAGCTCACATAAGAAGCTGAGGATTGAGTGCTTTTTCAAGTCTGCAGGGCCGTCGATTTGGGAGTATAACATGTGTGGTAGAATGTATTGATGAGAGAGACCTGGGAAGGTTGTGGGTCACACAAACAGGAGCATCCCTCAAGTCAGGCAGCCTATAGAGTGAGCCAGAGTGGGGAATCCAGAATTACTGCTAGATGGGACAGGTTGTGACTACAAAGAGGCAGATGCCAATTCTTCAGTTAGAAACTGATATTTTAGTGAATATCATGTCACTGAGGGTTGGCAGGTTTACATTCTACACTCTCAGTTGTCTACACTTGAGTATCATCAGAGTTGTTCAACCTCTTTAGGTAACCAGCATTTAAAAAGCACTGGCATGATATCTTCCCTGAACTGCTTCATATGTGTTTGGTGAGAAGGAATAAAGTTTCATGATAGTAGTTCATTTTTTCACTTTTGTCTGTTTTCTCTTATTATACTTTTATCACTTTCTCCTAATGCATTTTTACTCCTTCCTATGTTGATATATTACATGTCCCATGCCTACTCTTCTTGACCATCCTCTTTTAAGATTTCCTCTTTCATATATCACCAAAAATAAGTAAAATAAGAACCTTGTGCATAGAGAGAGAAACTTTTCTCTTTTTCATAAAGAGGCTTCTTAATTTATGCTCCCTCACCCTTTCCTTGAAGAAGCTTTGGGCATTTTTCTCTATCTCCTTCTCAAGAGGGTGGAAAACCCCAACGTCCTGCATTGTTAGACCTGTTTTTAAAATATGCTTCAGTCTTAGAAAGTAACCAAAATCTTGTGTATCTTCTATGTTCTCCCCTTCTAGGCCAAGTAATTCAGAGCACAAATGACTTCATATGTAAAAGTGGTCATGCAGCAGCAGTAGAGGAATTTTTATCCCAGTGAACATATCTCTGCTTCCCTTGATGGGAATGTTTTTCAACTAAGTTCTTTTCCAGTGAAGTGCGCTTTGAATGGCCAGAGAGGTCAAATGCATTTCCATGTATTGGGAGGCTGTATTTAATGGAAAGGGACTGCTTGACATGTCTTTACTATGCATTTAATAATTAGATTGAATCACTTGAAATGAATTCAAATTGGTAAGAGGTATTTGCCAGCTTATATGCTTTCATAATTTAAAAAATTTTTGTAGATATAGGCTGTAACTTGCCAGATAGCTAAAGAGAAATGATAGAATTAACGGTTTAAAATGAGAGACTTCCCTGGTGGTCCAGTGGTTAAACATTTGCCTTCCAGTGCAGGGGACACTGGTTTAATCCCTTCTGGTGCAGAGGACACTGGTTTAATCCCTGAACTAAGATCCCACATGCCACGGGGCAGCTAAGCCTGTGTGCTGCAGCTGCTGGGCCCACACGCTGCAGCTACTGAAGCCTGAGCACCTAGAGCCTGTGCTCAGCCACAGGAGAAGCCACTGCAACAAGAGCATGTGGCACCACAACCAGAGAGTAGCCCCTGCTCACCGCAACTAGAGAAAGACTGCTCGTGCGGCAAAGAACAAAGACCCAGTGCAGCCAAAAATAAGTAAATAAATAAGGTAAATAAAGAGTTTAAACTGAGGCAACTGAAGCTTTTTCTTTTTGTATTGGAAGAAGGACTTGAATACTTGACTGAGAAAGGGAAGATTGTGTATTTTTTCTGTATATCAGTGTTTAATGATGATTTCTGAAGGAAATGCATAGCCAGCTATATAATGATCATTTTGAGTTTTATACTGTGTTGTTATATCCTGTTGATACTTTAAATGTGGTCTTGAGTACCTCGAAAGGACCTCAGGCTCCTGAGATTCAGAGGTTTGCCAGTGAGGAGTTTACGCTCTTTTTGTTCAGTCACTTCATAGCAAGGGCTCTCTGTGACTCAGTGCAGAATGCTGAAGCTCCTGCTTTTCCCTCTGTTCATGGAGTCTTTACTTGGATATCCCTGAAGACCTATCTTTCCTATAAGTGAAAGAGCATTTAGTGACCTCTCCATTGTCATTTATTCCCTAAGTCAACACACTCTTTGGGGCAAAATCATTATTATCCTTTTAAAGGATGTATTTCTTTAGCTTCTGTTTGTTTTCTTTTGATAGAAGACTTCTCTGGTGAGATTGGTCATGGTATTAGTGAATGTGATTTTTTGGTGTTATATAAATGAAATGTGTTAACATTTGGAATATCTCCATAACTCAGTGAATCAGTATTTTCTAAATGACCAGTGAATGATGGTGCAAAGTCATACATGAGTAAAAGTTTCATTTAAAGTACAGGATAGACAAATGGAATTTAGGGTAAGAGTGTGAAATATTTATCAATATAATTTTAGCCTACTGTTTAACACAGGGAATTGCATTCAATATCCTGTAATAAACCATAATGGAAGAGAAAAAAAATAGTTTTAGATTCCGCATTACAACTAACCTTTAAGAAACCACCACTTGTTGAGTTTTGGTGTAGTATCAAAGAAGAACATCCAGAATTATTTGGAAAGGCTGTGGAACTACTCTTCTTTTTTCGAAGTACATATTTGAATGAGGCTGGATTTTGTTCATATACTTCAGCCAAAACAACATATTGCAACATTGAATGTAAAAGCACATTTGAGAATCCAGCTCTTTAATTAAATCAGACATTAAAGAATTTTGCAAGAATATGAAACAATGCCATGCGTCTCATGATTTTTTAGGAAAATACAGTTTTTCATTAAAAATGTTTTTATGTTAACATGTAGTAGGATTGTTATTTTTAAATGAATTAATATTTGAAACTTTCTGTTTTAACTTTTACTATAGTAAATTTTGTCCATATAATTCATATATGTAGAAGCTCCTTGGGGTCCTCCATACTTTTTAAGAGTATAAAAGGTTCCTGAGACCAGAATGTATGAGAACCTGTGCTGTAGTGCTTAAGGAGGGACTTGGAGCCAAATTGCTTAAGTTCAAAACTCAGCTTTATTGTTTAATAGCTCTGTGACCTTGGACAAGATACCAAAGTACTTTTGGCCTCAGTTTCTCATCTAAATAAAATGCTATAATAATGTAACTTGTAGGTTGTCCTAGGATTAATTTGAATATATGAAAAGTTCTTAGAATTTATATAGTACTCAGCAGGCTATATAATTATCACCTTTTGAGCATTTGTAATGTATTGGTGTTTTCCTTTATAGATGCCAGATTTCTAAATTTCTGGAAATTCAGTGTTTTGTGGTATTTACATGGTCTATCATCAGTAAAGTCCCTGATACCCTTAACTTCTCTACACCATTCCCGCCCCCCCCCCCCCCCCCCCCCCCCCCCCCCGCCGCCAACCGCCAAAGTCAGTGGTTCTCAACCTTTGCTGCATTTTAGAATCACCTGGGGAGCTTAAACAAACAGACCCTCTGTGCCCAAGACACACTTCAGATTGACTCAGTTAAACCAAAATCTGGAGGTGGGAATAGGGACCAAACATAGTATTTCTCACTCTTGAAACCTGAATATTCAGATCCTCTGCCCTGAGATTCTGTCTTTCCCTCCATGCTCTCAAATAATTTATTTATCACAGCTGATTTCTCTCTCATCTTTTGTATCACTGCACTTGGAGGGGCGGTAGGTGTTCTCCTTGCTCAATGCTGCTGCCAAGGAAATCATCATTCCCTTTTCCCTGACACCCCATCCCCAGCCTTGAAACTTAGCTCATCAGACAGTAGAACACATCCCTCCCTCCTTGTTATCTAGAGACATCCTTTGAAGATTTTAGCGCATGGCTCACAGTTATTTTCTCAGCACTGTTGATTGCTCTTTTTGTGATTGCAGGTGATTTAATATTCACATAAACGCTCCTTCCCACATGTGGGCCTCTCAGTCCCTGACTTCCTTTCCTGCAGGATCTTGTCCTCCCTCCACCTCCCTCAGCCAGACACATGCTCAGCCAGGCCTTGTCAGTACCCATTACAGATCAAACATCCCATTCTCTGACCACACCTCCTGTCTTTTAGAATTCATTCTTTTTAGAATTTCAACGGCAACAATTCTTCCAGCTCAACAGGACCATTGGTCCTGTCATTTTTCCACTAACTCTTACTTCTCTTATGAACTTACTTTGCTTTTTCCTGGCTTAGGGTGTCCATGTCCATAATTACAATCATTCTTCTGCAAGCCCTCAAAGATCTGTTGCCCTTCTTTCTTTGTATTGTACTTACCTGGCAAAATCCCAACCTTTGTTAAATCTAAATTCCTCCCACTCTACATTGCACCCAGGTGAGGGAATTTATGCTGATTGGTCTCACTTAAAAATCATACCTCAAGCTCAGTGGGGCTTTTAGTGCTGTCTGGAATTCCTCCTCCATTTCCCCAGTTCATTCATTGTTTATTGTTCTAAATGACTATTGCACACTCTCTTCTCAAACTTCCTGTATCCCCTCCTTCTTCCTCACTCTCAGCTGATGGCCTTGTTTCAAGGAGAAAATGTAAACTCTTAGAAGAGAACCACCACAAGCTTCTATCGCTGCATAGAACGACTTGCCTACATTTGTAATCCTAAGCTGGCCTTTTCTCTTGTACCTATATTCTCTGTGCTCATTTCTAAGGCATCCCTCTTCGAGATCCCATTCTGCCTACCTAATTGTTACCTTCCCTGATGGTGTTCTGTGACCACTTCCCTTTTCAGCACCATGTTACCCCCTCTCTATGGGGATATTTCCTCAGACTATAAACGTCTGAGCAAAACTTTCTCTTCCCCTCTGGTTACCAGTTTGTGTTGTCTGTATCACATTTCTGATTTCTTTCTACTCATTCTTTCTTAAAGCCTCTACAGTCAAGCTTCTACTTCACCAAGATAGCCCTTGTGGAGCACACTACTGACCTGTGTGTCCACACACCCAGCCGTCAGTTCCTAGGCCTTCTCTTACTCAGCAACACCATTTGGCACAGCTGATCACTTCTCTCTTTTGAAGCTCTTCCTTCACCAGTTTTCTCAGTAGTATTTATTACCATCTGATTTTGTTGATTATTTATTTTGGCCAATGAAACTGTAAGCTCCTTTAGCAAGGACTTGGTTTATTCCTGTCACTGCCTGGAACAATGCTTGATACAGAATAGGTACTTGATAAGTATTTGTTGAATGAATGACTGTGAGCTTAAAAGCAGCTATATACTTGTCAGATCTTTCCCATCTCCTTTCCTGGTCAGGCCTTTTCTCCGGACCTCGCATTTCCTAATTCTTTTTTCTGTCATCTCTACTCCATTCCTATCTTTTTCAGGCTGAACCACCACCATTGTGCTTACATGTCTGTGGGGCTCTAACGTTTACAGAGCATTCATTTATATCTGGTATTATAGATGCAGATGGTCTGTGGATTTGAGTTGAATGACATTAGCATTTAATGCTGAATTTAGGTGCATTTGGAAGAAATTAAAATTATGAAAGAATAAGAAACAAGTCTTTAAGGCTAAAATTATGGTCTTCTTAGGATGTTTTGTTTTCTTGTTTTGTTACTACGCTACTTTACACTTTACTGTTTCTGCCTGCCCATAATGGAATTCTCCTTGATTGTCTGCAAGAATTTTTAGAAAGCAGGAAAAATCAACAAGTTCAAGAGGCCCTTCTGACTTCAGCTCCGAGCTTATCATTAATTAAAAGTAGTTTCTTAATTAGATTATTATTAATCTAATAATTTAGATTAATTAAGAGATCTCTCTAATTAAGAGATCTGTTTCTCTCTTAGATTATTTGTGGGAATATAAATTGGTGCAGCTTCTATGGAAAACAGTATGGAGGTTCCTTAAAAAAATGAAAACTAGAGTTGCCACATGCCCAGCAATCTCACTCCTGGGCATATATCCAGAAAAACTCTTAATTGGAAAAGATACATATGCTCGCCAATGTTCATAGTAGCACTGTTTATAATAGCCAAGACATGGAAGCCACCTAAGTATCCATTTGCAGATGAATGCTAAAGAAGATGTGGTACATACATACAATGGAATATTACTCAGCCATAGAAAGAAGGAAATAATGCCATTTGCAGCTACTTGGAGGTTAGAGATTATCATACTAAGTGAAGTAAATCAGAAAGAGAAAGACAAATACCCTATGATATCACTTATATGTGAAATCTAAAAATATGATAAAAAGGAACTTATTTACAAAACAGAAGCAGACTCACGAACTTAGAAAACAAACATGGTTGCTAAGGGGGAAGGGTGGGGGAGGGGAAATTAGGAGTTTGAGATTAGCAGATACAAACTACTCTATATAAGATAGAGACACAACCAAATCCTACTCTATAGCAAGGGAACTGTATTTACTATCCTATAATAAACCACAATATGAAAAAGAATATATATATACACATATATATCTGTGTGTATAATTGCATCACTTTGCTGTACCCCAGAAACTAACAAAACACTGTAAATCAACTATACTTCAATTAAAAAAAAAAGTAGTCTATTTCGCTTAGATTTTCATCCGTCTTTCCCTCTATATTGATGAGCCAATGTGATACTGGATTTGTGTGAAAACTCATTTGTTACTGGGCTTTTCTTTCTGGCTTCTACAGAACCTTGCCTCCTGGAATCCATCAAACCCTGAATGTCTCTTACTGGTGGTGAAGGAACTTGTGCAACAGTATCACCAGTTTCAGTGCAGCCGCCTCCGTGAGAGCTCCCGCCTCATGTTCGAATACCAGACGTTACTGGAAGAGCCACAGTATGGAGGGAACATGGAGATTTATGCCGGGAAAAAGAACAACTGGGTAAGGTTTTTCGAGAAAGGGAGAAAAAGGTCACTTTATCTGTAATAGAATAAAATAATCAATTCCAACATTCATTTATAATAAACCCTGGCCATTTCCTTAGATAAACATGATTGAGGATGCCCGGATATTCTCTCAGTCTCACACCCACAGCCCCTGACTTCTGAGTGTCTGCAGCTGGGAATATGAGTCTCCAAATTTTACAGGCTTCCCAGGCGATATCTTTGAGAAACCACATAAACATTAAGGTCTCTTCAAAACTCTGAATTATGAGAAAGTATGTGATATCTCAGTCAGACGAGAGAGGTCAGTAACTCCGGAGGTAACTAGCTTATGTGGAGCCTTTTATAATTTCTTTTACATTGTGTGATCCTTTAAAGACACAAGCCAGAGTGTATCACTCCTCTGCCCAGAACTTTCATATCCCTCTCTTTTTCTATCACAGTAAAAGCCACCGTCTTTCCAGGGGTATAGAAGAGCTCAGCCTGATTCCCGTCACCACCATCCTCCATCCATCGTTCCTGCTCTTTCTTCATCTCCTGCTTTCCTGTCAAAATAATCATCTCAGCCACACTAGCGCCTCTGTGTACTGTAGACACACCAGACATGCCCCTGCCCTTGGGTCTGTTCATAGCTTTCCTGTCATCTGGCCTGTTTCCCCTGTGTAATCACAAAGCTAATGCCCTTCCTCCTCAAAGATTTTACTCATATGTGACTTTCTTAGAAATGGCTGTATTAACACCCCCAATTTTTTTAAACAACCTTTTTTGAGGTATTATTTTGATATCATATATCTACCTGTTTTAAGTGTAAAGCAAGTTGAACAACCATCATCAATCCAGTTTTCGAATGGTTCCATCATCCCAGTGATACCCCTCAATGCCCATTTATAGTTAATTCTATTCCCACCCCCAGTTTTGGGCAACCACTAATTGAGTTTCTGTCAATAGATTTTCTTTTCTGAACATTTCATGTATTTGCATACTTGGGAAATACTGTGGGTTTGGTTTCAGACCACTGCAAATAAGCAAATATCAAAATAAAGTGAGTTGCATGAATTTTTTGGTTTCCTGATACACATATGAGTTATGTTTACACTACACTGTAGTCTATTAAATGTGCACTAGCATCATGTCTATAAAAAACTTTTGATATATTCTGCTTAAGTCCAACGTACACACAGGGGAGGCATTACATAAGAGTGTGAATCCCACCAGAGATCACATCGGGAGCCTACCACACTTACTATGTTTGTTGTTTGTCTCCCCCCAATGGAATGTAAAATTCCACAAAAGCAGAGATATTTGTTCACTGGAAATATCGTAAATACTTAGAACAGTGCCTGGCATATTGTTTACATTCCATAAACATTTGTTGAGTGAATGAATGAATGAATGAGTAAACTCTAGTTTATTTAAGCACAGAGTAAGTTTAGGTTCCCTTCTCTGTGTTAAGCCTTTCAGATTTCTCTCAGTCTTTCTTTTCTTAGGTTAAACATACCTCTCCCATCTTGCTCTTCAGCTCTTTCTCAAAGGACATGTTTTCCAAGGTCTTACATGTGATTAATGCCTTTGAATCAGTGAGACTAAAATTTATCCTTGTTACAAATCATCTTGTTTGTTCAGTTCAAGGTTTTTGTTTGTTATTTTGTAAATTTATTTTGTTTATTTTATTGTGGTAAAAGACACGTAAAATTAAATTTGTCATCTTAACCCTTTGTAAGTATACAGTGAAGTAGTATTAAGTTTGTTCACATTGTTGTGCAGTCACTCTCTAGAGCTTTTCCATCTTGTAGAACTGAAACTCTGGACCAATTTAAACACTAACTCCATTTCCCTCCAGCCCTTGGCAGCTACCTTTCTACTTCCCATCTGTATGATTTTGACTCCTTTAGATACCTCATATAAGTGGAATCATCTAGCATTTGTCTTTTTGGGATTGGCTTATTTTGCTTAGCATACTGTCTTTGAGGTTCATTGATGTTGTAGCATGTGACAGGATTTCTCACCTTTTTAAGACTGCTTGGTATTCCAGTGTACACTTATGCCACATTTTGTGTATCCATTCATCCGTCAGTCAGCATTTGTGTTGCTTTCACCTCTTAGCTATTGTGAATAATGCTGACTACACCTGAGTAAGTATAAAGATACTACTTTGAATTCTTCTGAATACATCCCCCAGAGTAGGATTGCTGGATCATATTGCTAATTCTGTTTTTAATTTTTTTTTTTTTTGAGAAATCTCTGTACTGTTTTCCATAGTGGCTGCACCATTTCATATTTCTACAAGTAGTGCAGAGTTCAAGGTTTTAAACTATTATTTTGAAACTTTATTCCTATGGATAGTAAGGAAAACTTCACTGAACTTAGTTTATCCTTTAATCCAAGCATTTCTCTTATTAAACAATCAATTTAGTTGTCCTTTCAAAAGAGTTATTAGGTTAATTTGGCATGACTTCTTGATGAACCTGTTTGTGTTGTCTTTAGTACTGATAGATTCCTTTAAAGACAGGAATCACTGTCAAACTAATTGGTCTTTAGTTTTTAGGATTTTGCTTCCTACCTAATTCCCCCTTTTAATATTAAGGCTGACTTTAAATTTATCCAGTTTTATGGTGCCATTTCTGATCTAAGAATGTTTGAAATTATGTTCATTGGCCCAGCTAATACTTGAGTTGTAGTTCTTCTGAGTGTAGGAGTATAGTTAGATAGTTTGAATTTATAGTATATTTAAAACTTTCAATTTAATGTTACTGATAATCCATTCTTTACTTATAAAACCTACTACTGCTATGTTTACCCCCAGTTTATTTTCATATGCTGTTGAGTAGTATGTAAGCATCAGGGCAATGATTATGGACTGAGGGGAAGTAAAGAAACTGAGAACCTTATAACAAGATAAGGTGGACAATTAGAGGTTAAGCTTACAGCAGACCAACCCAAGGAGAAGATCAACGGAAGTAGGAGCTGAGACACTGGAAGTAAAAATACAGGTATATGAGTTAGTTCCTGGTCCAAAAACAGAACATAAAGGTGAGTCTTGCAGGATGAAACACATTGGAGCTTGATGTGCTGCTTCAGGAATATGTTAAAGGACAACTTGCTACTGGAATTCAAATATACCCCAAGAATTTGGTTGACAAACATGGGACCCTAGCAGAAAGAAAGGAGTTTGATTTTGAGGTGAGATCTTTTGAATCAGAGGCTGTATTAGTTTCCTACTGTTGCTGTAACAAATTACCATGACCTTGGTAGGTTAAAACAACACAGATATATTACCTTATGGTTCTGGTGGTCAGAAGTCCAAGGTGGGGCTCCCTGGGCTAAAATCAAGTTGTTGGCCAGGCTGCACTTCTTCTAGGGGCTCTGTTTCAGGGCTGAAGAAACCAAAGAAATGGGCAGATGTGCTTCAGAGGTATTATCTTTGAGAAATGGAGAAGCAGAAAGATCCTCAGGGCTGTAGAAAGTAAAAACATTCTGGAGATTTTTAAAAGAAATTGCACTCAGGTCTTTAAGTGGATGATTTAAATAAGAATGCAATAGTCAGTTGGAAGAATAGTTAGGTAACTAAGAAACAGTTATGGCAAACTTATTTTATCCTTTTAAGGAAGGTGTATATTATTAGATTGTCTCATTTTCAGTAAAGCATTCAGTCATTCTCTCTTGGTATTCTACTTTGTGCTCCTTTCTTAGTTGTCTGAGTCTCTGGAAGAGCTACATCTAAGAGATTGGATGTATGTCTAGTTTGCCATCAGATGTCTTGTGAAATGTCGCAGAGCTGCTCCTTTGATCCTATTTTGTTCATTCTTTTATTAGGTAATTGAAAGGCATGCTTTTCAGTTTTTCTGATAACACAGAGCTTGGAATGATAATTATTTTGAAAGACTACAGAATCAGTATTTTAAATTATATTTACATGCTCTGGAATGCTGCACCATACCCGTAAGATGTAATTCAACAGGGCTAAGCCAGTGTACAACTGATATAGAAAGTCTACTATGCTGCTAATGATTCGAGTTAAAAAAAAAGTAGTCCTGGCTTTGGCTCTTGACGGTGTTAAAATCCAGTTAAGAAGACTCAGCACGTATTTATAAAAAATGAAATAGCAACATTAAATAGATTGCCTCAAATGGAGTGGACAGCCTGTATATGAATTCAGAAGAAGACCCAATCACTGAGAAATGAAGTAACTATGGAGCCTTCACTGGTGAACCGGAACTGACCTAGGCCCTAAAGGAAGGTGGAGATAAGTAGCACTATAGGTAGAGGAGGTCAGTGGGTTATATGGTTGCAGAAAAACTTTAGAGGGAAATTCCCCAGCGTTCAGCGATTAGGACTTCCACTGCAGGGGGTCCAGGTTCTCTCTGGTTGGGGAACTAAGATCCTGCAAGCCATGTGGTGCAGCCCCCAAAAAAGAAAGAAAAACTTATAGGCATAGCATATGTGGGAGACAAGAATTATAAGTATTCATATGACTGGTTTATGGATCAGTAAATCACATCTATTACGTCTTATTGTAGCAAGAAAACATTTTAATATGAAATAAATTGATATAGGA
Organism: Dama dama; assembly: GCF_033118175.1. Lineage (NCBI taxonomy): Eukaryota > Metazoa > Chordata > Mammalia > Artiodactyla > Cervidae > Dama > Dama dama. The sequence continues at coordinate 33,941,383 of NC_083691.1, forward strand.
AATAAAATATGAAAACTAATATATTCTTTTAATAAAATAGAGTAAGAATCAATATGTTCTTCCTGGGCTGAATGTGAATCCATGTATTGTGGTTCTCCTGATCCTACTAGTCCCACCTGATAAATGTTTTCTGTAAGGAACCTAAAACTGTGCATAATGATTGAAGACCTTTGGATTACAACATCCTGTGTTCATTTGAGAGGATGGTGGCTTTCTATTCCCCTTTCTGTTTCCACCTTTGTCATTACTGAAGTTTTCTTTCTAGAACGTATGTTTGCTTTCTTAACCTTCCGTTTCTGCTCTTAAAATCCTGAGATGCCTCTTCCGTTTTACCATCAGTTGGCAAAAGGAAAAATTTAAAAACCATGTAGAAGAGAGAGCGAAGGCTCTCATCTCCTGTCAGCCTTCTGACAAGCATGTTAACTTGAAATACAGTGCTTCTCCATGTCACTGCAGACACTCTTCTTTTTTCTCCTCAGTTTCCAGTTAGAAGATTTCAGCAAGTGCACATTTGAAAGTAAACACTAAAATAAAAAAAAAAAAATCACAAACTCTTTATTAATTCTTTGCCATGGTCTTTTTATGAAGCCATCTCTCTTATTGCTTTGTCCATCTCCTTTAATGAGTAGAGTTTTTAATGAGTAGAGTTTTGAACACTGTTTTCTTAGTCTGTGTTGGTTTTATAATTTTTAATAAATGCCAATTTTTTTTTTAAATTGAGAGAAACACAGATACATTGGGATGCAAGGTTACCTGTTCAGAATGAACAATTCTAATATTCCTGCATGATCAGAGTAATTTTAAGAAGATATAGTAAATAGTTACAGATTCACAAGAAGTTGCAAAATAGTACAGAGAGGTCTTGTATACCCTTCACCTGGTTTCCCCCAGTGGTTGTTTTATATAACCAAGAAATTGACGTTGATAAAATGTATGTGTATGCCATTTTATCACATGAGTAATTTCCTATAACGACCACTGTAGTCAAGATACAGATTACTGCAAAGATGTCCCTCCTGCTATTTGAGCAGTTATTTTTAAGATTAGAATTTTAATTTTAATGAATGTCCTAATGTAAGCTATAGATGCTAAAATTATATATACTGTTTTGATACAATATATCAACATAAAGGTACATTATAAGTTTTCTCAATGGACAAAATTTAAGGTCTCACTTTATACTGTAAATAATCAACTGCTTTCCTGCTTGAGTCAGTAGTATCTAAAGAACCAATGTCAGTTAATAGTAACAATAGTAACAGTAAGCAAATTTGTGAATTTTTCTTTGGCTTTTGTTTTAATTCCTAGAGCTCAAAGTTAGTTTATCATCCCTAATATTTTGATCAAAGACATTTTTCTTTCCTGCTATGAAAAGTGTTTTGAGATGTTCTAAAACCATATATTTTCACATATTTTACATATTAAAGATCACCAGTGGGTAATCTGTGAGATAAAACATTTTTTTAGCAACTGATTTTTTTCCTTTTGTGGGAATTTTCTTAATAATGATATATGATGGAGACTGAAACAATTACCCCCCCTTTTTTTTGCTGTACCTGGCCACAAATCCCAGTAAGATTTTAAGAATTTATGGCTTATAAATTAAACTCTGGCAACATTTAAAAATACCATGAAGAGAAGAAAGGAGCCATTTCATGATAGCTCCTCATCTGAATTAATGACATACTTTTGTCATCCCAGCTTGCTGTGACATTATGTTTGAAGGAAAGTATATGAGCAGTGTTAAAAGATAAACTGAGATATACTAAAATTTTTAAGAGTTTATTTGAGCAAATGTTGATGCAGCGTGGTTAGGAGCATTCTAGTCCTTAGAGTTATGGGCAAGGGATTTACAGAGAGGACTTGGAAGAAAAGCAAGTCTGTTGTTTGGCTAGAGCTTGAAGTGGTTGCATTATTTGGGAAAGACTAGTCGGCTGTTTGTGACTGGCTGTTCTTCTTAATCTTAAGGCATTTACAGGAACTGATTCTGGTTTAGGTTTCCATTTGCCTAAGTTGGCTACCAAGGCATTAGAGTTATCTCATCCTTATTGGTCTCCTTGTTTGATTAATTTTATAACAGGGTGGTTCGAGTGTAAGCTCCTCTAGGGCAGAGGCTTCAACAATACGTGAACAGTGAACTTTCAGATGTTCAAGCTGGATTTAGAAAAGGCAGAGGAACAAGAGATCAAATTGCCAACTCCACTGGATCATAGAAAAAGCAAGAGAATTCCAGAAAAACATCTTACTTCTGCTTCATTGACTATGCTAAAGCCTTTGACTCTGTGGATCACAACAAACTGTGTTATATACTAGTCATATAACATACGTGTGGCTACTGAGCACTTGAAATGTGGCTGGTCTGAACTGAGATGTATGCAAATGTGAAATACACAGCAGAGTTCAGGAAACTGGCACAGAAAGTGGTCTCGTTAATAATTTTTCATGTTGATTATATGCAGAAATGATAGTATTCTGGATATACTGGGGTATATTATTGAAATTAATTTCACCTTTTTTTTTAACCTTTTAAAATATGGCTATTAGAAAATGTTAAATAATGTCAAATTGCATAGAAAGATCAGAATAGCTGGAGGGTCTGGGAGAGGGTGACCCTTTCACTGCTGGCCACGATGATGGAGTAGATATTCTGGTGACACCATTCTGCCACATGGAGCAGGGGATACAGGGGGCTTCTCATCATCTCTGTTTAATTTATGCCACTTGGGAGTTAAACTGTGAGGCATTTCACCTGTGGCAGGGATAAACTTGTGGTTGCTCCTTTGGAAAAATGTGTAGCATGGTAGTGAAATCTATTAGAGTAACTTATAATTGTCCAGGTTTGTTTGTTTTTGTTTTTAACCGCATGGAACTATTAGGAGTTGAACATTATTTAAAGTAATAGAACCAGTGACAGGGGCTCTCACATTTTTCTTGTTTGTGTAATGGAATTTGTTATATTGGATTTTGACCTGTATGTCACTAAGAGTACTTAGGATCTTGTCACAACAGTTTATTTCTCAGGTTTTTACTTTATTCACTAAAAGTACTTGTGTGTGTATATGGGTGTATATGTTTGGGCCTAAATTGCTTTATATCTCAAGATGTTTAAAGTGAATATGATAGGTGACTACTGATCTTTAAAAGGATCTTTATTATTATTATTTTTTTTAATGTAAGTATCAGTAGAAAATTCCAACTTTCCTTTAGCAGCAGGGCCCATCAAGTAGAAAAAACCTGGTTTTACAGAAACAAGAAGCACAGAGGATATCTTTGCCTGCACCTCGCAGAGCAACGTATGAGGAAGGATTGGAATTGGGTCACCTCACTTGTATTTGTGAGGCCACTTGTTGGTTCTGAAGTCTTGGGTGCTTTGCCGCATTTTTGGTGGTACTTAGCTGTTGGGGGCACCCCTTGCACAATTTCCTCAGCATGAGGAGAAAGTGTGAGTATCTTTAAAGGACTGATTGAGTCCAGTTTTTAAAGGTTTCTCTCTACATATAAAAGGAAAAAGATGAAGAATCTCGTATTTGAAGTGTTCTGTAAGACTTTTTTAGGGCTTTGGGGAAGTGTATGTATAACTGTACCCTACCTCTCCCAAAGAGTTGCCTGCTTTTCAATGCTTTTCAATGAATTTGTGGTAACAGTAACTTTTTCATTGTAAAAACTGTGGAAATAGTGTTGATTAGATCAGGAGGCACCTGAGTCAAGCAGAGTTCTCGTCTAGGAGTTTGGAGTTAGTTGTGAGAGTAAGATTGGTCTTGTTAATAGTAGCTGGTCTGTAACATGTGTATCTGGGACCTTTTTTCCCCTCAAATTATCTAGTCAAAAGAATCAGAAAGTGGTAAATAGAGAGTAAGATGAAACACAGAGAGTAGAGATAAAAGACAGAAGGTCCTGGGGGCATTAGAGTTCTTTGAACTGAGGCTGGGCTGCTTTTAAAATCTTAGATTCCCTGAGATACCACCTATCTTTAAAATAAATTATCTTTTATTTGCCCAGTTTAGTTTGAATTAGAATTCTCTCACCTGAAACTAAGAGTCCTAACTTAGTTACCTCCAATGCATCCTGTAAATATCTCCCTCCAGGCATTCCTTTGTAATATTTTGTCTGTCTGTCAAGATAGACTTTAAGCTCTGTGAATACACAGACTGTATTTTGTTGATCTTAACATCTCTATTATCCAGCCTGGTACTTGGCATGGTGGGTGCTCAATAAATGCTTGTTGAATATATGTATGAGTGCATGATTATGAGCATCTCATTATACACACTTCTAGCTTTATTTTTCAAATCTCTTAAATTTTTTTGAGTGGGTAATATATTCTAGTGTTCAGAAATCAAAATGTACATAGTAAAAAGTCTCCCTCCCATCATTGTCTTGTGTCCACCCAAATCAAACCTCCTTCCTTTCTTTCTCCTACCCGAAAAAGCGCTGGTGTAGCTTTTATCTAGTGTAGTTTTTCAGGGTTTCTTTATGCACATACAAGCAAATACAAATACACACATACACACACACACATACATATATGCATGTGTGCCTGCTAAGTTGCTTCAGTCATGTCTGACTCTGTGCGACCCTATGGACTAGCCTGCCAGGCTCCTGTGTCCATGGGATTCTCCAGGCAGGAATACTGGAGTGGGTTTCTTTGCTTTCCTCCAGGGGATCTTCCCGACCCAGGGATCAAACTTGGATCTCTCCTGTCTCCTGCATTGGCAGATGGGCTCTTTACCACTCGTGCCACCTGGGAAGCCCCTATATACATAGATAGTCTCCCCTTTTTATGCAAGTGGTAACATATATTATATACTCTGTTTTGCAGCTTACTTCTGACTTTATATAGTTCAGATCTTTTATCCATATAAGCATACCTTTAAAAAAATTGATTGTATATCATTACACTGAATAATTGAACTGTAATATTAATTTAGTATGAATTTTATTGTTGGGCATTAAAGTTGTTTTAAATCTTTCCCTGTTACAAATAACACTGTGGTAAATAATCTTGTACGTGTGACTTTGTCTGTGTTCCAGTATGTCTATAAGATAAATAACTAGAAATGGAATTGCTGGAATAAAGATTATATGTGTTTATAATTTTATCACCAGAATGCCCTCAGAATGTTTATACCAATTTATTAACCCAGCAGCAACATATGAGAGTGGTTGTTTCTCCACAGCATTGCCAGTCGTAAATTAAACTTATTTGTAGATTTCTGTCATGTTCCGCTTTGCATAATGGCCAGGTAGCTCCTGTTAGACTAACCCATCCACAGATATAAAGCCATGTGCCTTAAGGCACTGGAGAGTGATCAAAAGGAGGCAGATATTAGATGGGAGGTTGATACTTAGAAGGGAAAGCAGAGCTTATGGGATAAAATCTAAACGTCTAATATATGTGAAAGAAAGCAGGAAAATATTTGGTTAAATAATGCCCAGATATTTTCAGATAGAATGGAAGACATGCATTTACAGACTTAAGAATCTCAACACACCCCAGCCAAGACAAATGCAGGGAAAAAACAAGGCACGTCATAGTCAAAATACTGAAAACCAGACATAAAGAGAGAATCTTCACCACCACAGAAAGGAACACTTTACATGTAGGTGAAAGTTACCTATATGTCACCACTTACTTTTCATTAAGAACAGTGGAGGTCAGAAGACTGCAGTGCTATCAGATTTCTCCCAGTCTGTTTGGTGAAAAATGATGCTCAATTTAGTTTTAATTTGTATTTCTTTTGATATGAATGAGGTTAAGCATTTTTTCATACGCTTAAGAGTCTCTTGTATTTCTTTTCTGTTTATCCTTTCTTTTTGTTCTCTTGGGTTTTTAATCTCTTCATTAAAAGCATTGCTGTTTGCGATGGAATTGCAAATATACTTCCCTCAATTTGCCAGTTATCTTTTAACTTTGCTGATGGTGGTTTTTATCATCCCAACAATTTTTATGATCAGGTAGTCAAGTTTGTCTATCTTTTCTTTTATGGCTTTTGAATTATAAAGTCATTCTCTGCTGCAGGGTTTTATAAAGACATTTGTCAGTGTTTTCTTCTATATGGTTTCAGTTTTTACACTGAAATCCTTAGTCCACTTGGAGTTTTTCCTTATAGATGATGTGAAATATGGGTCTAAGTCTTATTTATTTCTAGATGGCTACCCAGTTGTCCCACATTATCACCCAGGCACTAAATCTTCTGGACTGATTTCCTGTTCCATTAGTATGTCTGCTGATGTAACAGCAGACTATCCTGCTGTAATTACTGTGTGTTTATATGATGCTTTGCTGTTTGGTATAGCTAGCCTCCTTTCATTGCTTTTCTTCTTCACAGTTTTCCTGGCTGGTATTTTGTCTTTTCTTCAGAATAGAAGATGTTTATCAGTTCCTGGCTGGTATTGATTGTTTATTTTTCCACACGGTCTTTTGACTCAACTTTTTAAAGTTCCCTCAAGTAATGAGCCCCAAAGCCTGGACAGGGGCTTCAGGCCAGGTCTTCCTGAATATGCTCTCAGAGCACTCTGCCCTTTTATGGATATTATTTTTTGGAGATTTTAATTTATAGGAGTATTATTTTATTTTGGATTAATGACTGACTGACTCACTAGAATATAAGCTCCAGGAGGGCAAGGATCATATTTCTTTTACTCATTGTATTTGCAGTGCCTCATATAAGGCCTGGCACATGTGAGGCTCTTAATCCACAGTAATGAATAGATGAATAACTTTTGAATCTTGAGGTTGAGTTTTGACTCTGTTACACTCTCAATGACTTCAGGCAGGCTTCTTGACTGTTCTAAGCCTTAGTTTTCTCATTTCTAAAGTAGATATAAATGAATTATACCTACTGAACTGGGCTTTGGGAATAATTAAATGATATATCTTAGAAAACAGTTTTGTGAAGTGTGAGATGTTCTAATTAGACTAACTTTGGCTTCCCTTCTCACCTGTGGTAGATAATTACGTGTTTAACAAGGAACAATCTCTAGATTTAGGCTGTTGGTTCTGAGTCCATTTGAAGATTCATCTTTACCAAGCTGTCACCCAGCTGAAGTTAGTCACTCTTGAGTATTTCTTAGCTTTTAGCCACCTAAGCATTAAGACAGTCAATTTCAGATGACAGCTTGTTTGTTGACAGCAGACTGTCTCTAAGAAAGGAAGTACAATTTCACTTTGCAGAGCAACCATATTTTGGAATCCATTCTGCACAAGATGTCTACCTGCCACTTCTGAAAGGAAAAGAGAACTACGACACAGCTGCTGTTACCAGAAGAAAAGCTTAAACCTAATAAACTGCCAAAACTCAGCGTTGTTAGTTTAACTTACTTGCCAATGTACTATAACTTGAAGAAAAGGGAGGATGTGTGTATTTATTGCTAATGCTGGGGAAATTGCCATTAAAGCAGTTGGCAGAACCGCTGACATTTTAACGGTCGTAGGTCAGATCATCTTCTGCGTCTATCAAAGAGAAGATTTGACCAAGGATTGACAAAAAGGAAATCAGATGATTCTGTTGACTTGGCTGCATCTAAATGTCTCCTTTTCGGCTTACAGGAAAGATTGCTATGGAAGCAGTCTTTGATGTTGCAACAGAGTGGCTGTAAATTGCTTGAATAACTGTTGGAACTTCAAATATAAAAACACAGGAAGAGTCACTGTCTGAGGTCGAATGTGAGGAGGAGTTTTCACTTGTGTTATGCTCCTCATGTAATGTTTAGGGCTCAAATTTTACACTAAGATATGTTTTCAATCACTGTTTACTCAGTTTCACAAAAAAGGGTTCACTTACAGGTTGTAAGGAAAATCCGTGGCAACTGAAAACTGAATTCTAGAATCTTAGTCTCCAACGTTTCTAACGCTATTAGAAACAAGTGCAAAATTTTCTTTGTTCTCTCAAAGGTAAAATAAAGAATGTATAGTAGGCTTGAAAGTTAGAGATCATAAAGCACTTTTTATGGTTTCCAAAAAGTTCAAATTATTTTCACACTCTTAAGCTTTTTTTATTATTAATTTAGTTATTTAAATCAGCCCATTTCTGATAAACCAATTAATATTAATCCTGAGATCAACATTTCTTTTATTATGAATTTAGCGTATAAATCAGTCTTTTGCCACCAAACATAAATTTATATTAGTTCTAGGATCAACATTTTGAGAAGGGATAAAGTAGGGATCGTCTGAGCATTTTTAAAAGAATGTTGGTCAAAAATAGCCAGTAGAATAAAAATACATTGTGCAAGCTAAAATAGGGCAAAAGAGCTAAAATGCAGCCCGTGGACTAAAATAACTGGCAGTTCAAATGAGTCCAAGGGCTAAATATGTGAATATCTTCCGATTACCTTATATGTGGAGAGTTTTTAATTTTTTAAATTGCACATTTCACTTCTTTTGTTGTTGTTTTCGAAAATACTATAAGAGCCATTGAGTCTAACAAACTAAAAGGTCGGAGTTTGTTAACTTTAACATTTTAACCTACAGGTTGACATTTTTAGGCTAGTAGGTAGAAATGGCTATTTATTGATTGGTAGGGAGTTTATCTAGTAGGCATTTAATGTTCACTCATTTTATGCGTGATTCTTGCACAGCCTACAGGGGTTTAGCAGTGGTGCACACTGGGGAAGTTTCTAGGAGACCTGAGATCAGTGTTAGTGCTTATTTGTGCCAGAGACACTGACCTTGTTGCTGTTTCTTGAACATCCAGGTGGACTCCTGCATCAAGCCTTTTTATGCTTGTTCTCTTTACCTGAGATATTTCCACCCATGTTTCATATGGTTTACTTCCTCATCTCTTTCACATCTTTGATCAGTTGTTATCTTGTCAGATGCCTCTATGAAGAAGCTAAATCCCTACCATCTAAGACTTTTGAGCCAAGGAGAAATGTAACCTGATGAACGTTGAAAGGACCTCTCTTCCTGTGGTGATGGGAATCAGTTGCACATGAACAATGGCTGAAGCGTTTAGGTGTGGTTGCAGTCATCCAGGCTGGAGATAACAATGGCTTGGGTCAGATGGCTATGGAGATGGTGGAATGTGGCCAGACTGAGGATATAAATTGACAGTAGAGTCAGCAGGATTTGCTGCCACTTGGAATGTGGAAGAGAGAGAAACAGAAGAGTAAAGGGTGATGCTGAAGTTTTTTGGCTTGAGAGATAGAAAGAATGAAATTGCTGTTCTCTGAAATGAGGAATGACTATCAAAGGGAAAGTACAAAATCAAGATTTGGGTTTTTGTTGTCATAGCTGGATAAATGAAACTTGAAGTAGAAAAAGATTTGAGATGGAGATAAAATATTTGAGAATCATCCCAGCATAAAATCAGGAACCTGGTTGGAGTCACCTGGGGAGTGTAAAGAAAAGAGGTCTTGGGGAGAAGCGCTGGTACACAGCAGTGTTAAGAGGTTGGGGAGACCAGAGGGAGGGCCAGTGAAATAAAAAGCTCAAATAGACTGGCTTTTGGAAATCAAGTAGAGAAGGTTCCAGGAAAAGAGTGATCAGCTATGCTGGAATGCTGCTGATAGAACAGCAAGAAGATAAAGACTGAGAAAGGACATTAGATTTAGCAATGGTGTGGTCACTGGTGACCTTTGTGAGCTGTTTTGGGAGAGGGATGTGGTGGCAGGGCTGACTTAAGAGGCTTTTGGAGAGAAAAATAAAAGAGAAAATGTAGACCTCAAATATAGACTAATCTCTAGAGAAGACAATTTTGTATAGTAGAACAGAGAAATGAGATGGGACCTAAAGAGGGTATGAAGTCAAGAAAGACCTGTCAAATGATGTTTGCACGCTGATGGGAGTGAGTGGGTAAAGAGGAAAAAATAGAGTTTACAGAAGATGGAAAAGGGGGCCCATTGCTGGGAACCTGTATTCTTTGATGAGTCTTCCTCCCTCTTTAGCACTATATGCATCACTCATGGGAGACTTTTCTGTTCTTTCCAAAATCTTACTGGGCTGGATTACGCTCTTATGTGTTAGTTGCTCTGTCGTGTCCAATTCTGTGATCCCATGGACTGTAGCCTGCCAGGCTCCTCTGTCCGTGGAATTCTACAGGCAAGAATACTGGAATGGGTTGCCATTTCCTTCTCCAGGGGATCTTCCCAACCCAGGGATGGAACCCAGGTCTCCTGCATTGCTGGCAGACTCTTTACCCTCTGAGTCTGCAAGAAAGCCCCATATTCCCCTCTTGTAAGTTCCTATATAATTCTGTTTCTCCCATACATACCCCTTTCAAAGTATGACCTCTTGTACTCACACTTTACAGGGTATGTTAGTCCTCTAGCAGCTTCATAGAACACTAAAACCACACTTTCTAATAATCTGGGACTATAACAGAAGGTAAGAATTTTATTAGACTCTTTCACAGACCTTCTCCTCCCGTCCATCATGACGAGCTGTTTATAGATCCTTAAATGGCTCTCAGCTGTTCTCTTAAGTGTTCGGTTGTGAGTAACCTGTGCGATTGGGGTTCCATCCTGTGTCAAAGATGATTCTGAGGTTTCTGGCTTGAGAAACCGGAAGAATGGAATTAGCATTTACTGAAAAGAGGAACAAATATCAAAGGAAGAGCACAGCTGCTGAGTCCTAAGGAGTAGCATCATTTCTTACCATTGGCATTCCTGGTGGCATGATGACTTCTGGGACCTCAGCATTGATTCTGGCCATTTGGTTCTCTGTTTTCTGCCTTTTCTGTCATGGGATTAGGCTTGTGGTGTTGAAGAAGTACTCTGTCCTTAGCCAGAGATTGATGTTAGTTAAAAAATGTTGCATGCAGTAAAACAAACAACACACAACTATGTGGATGGTAGCTATCATTTTTATCTTTTGAGCTCAAGGTTTATATTTCTGTTTGCATTTTCAAGGTTTTAGGTCACAGTTAGGGCCAGGACCTTGAAGCCAGTCACTTGGGTGTTTGTAGAAAGGAGTGGTGACTCTTGTGAAATCTTATATAAGAGATGTGCATACATCCTTAAGTGTGTTCATCCACCCATCCATAAAAAGTATTTATAAATGCTTGCTATATTTAAAGATGTGTTAGGGAGTTTGAAGTGCTTGTTTTGTCAGGAGGGAAGAGGTAGAGATTCAGGGAGCTCTTTAATGGTCATAATATGAAAAAGGCAGAGACCACTCTTTAGAGTAGTTCTAGCTCATCCCGAGAGTTCTTTGTTCAAACAGCACATCGTAGGAAAACCCATGGTATCATAAGGAAATCCCAAGCTGTGCTGCAGGCTTTGCTGCCAGAGAGGCTGAAAGATCTAGAACCTTACTAGCTCACACCCCTCTTTGTTGCCTTTGCATAAGTTTCTTAGAACCCTGAGGTGTCTGCATAGCACAGGTGGAAAAACCCCTCCTTTTAGACCATGACGGAGTTGTTTTTCTTTTTTTTTTTTATGTCATTCCTTAGTCTTTCCCATCATAAAAAATACAATAAATTATGATGATTTGCCATTGTAAATTGAGAGGGAAACTTTTTTCTTTTAGATGAGTTTTCTGTTTCAGAAAAAAAAATAGAAGTTATTATTTAACTTGGTTAAGTGTTTTAAATCACAAAACCTCTGTACATCTTGCCTGTAGAGACTAGTTCATAGAACTGCTGAAAAATTTTAGTTGATGATAATGATATTAACAGATCATCAGGAGTTTAGAGTCTTATTTGGGATACCTGCTGATATACTCCTTTATATATGTGGATAGAAGTTTGACCTTTGTTCTTACTTCCAGATGTAGTATAAAGGATGGTGATTTATGTCAATAGCCCATGGGTTATAAATATTAGTGAAATGATCTGAATGCTTTAGTAAAATCAGATGAATTGAATGGGCAGGTCTGTGCCTATTGTTTGGATTAAAAAAAATCACACATTCATGTATTCTTTTTATACTGTTAAAAAACAGAAAGGTAATACTACTGCATTATAATTCTAGTGCACATTTAAAATGCAGATTAAAAATTCTAATTGTATTTTTTAGTAACTAATAATTTAATAATGCTTTTTGATCCTCCCCTACTTTTCCAGCTTTCTTTTCTTGCTTGATGTTAGGAAACCCAAATTGAAGATTCCTACAGTTCAAATAGGTTGAACTTGCGGCCTTGGCTGTAATTGTCACTTCATAATCTATTTTTTATTTTAATCTTATTATTAAACCTTTTTTATTTCTTGCAGACTGGTGAATTTTCAGCTCGTTTCCTTTTGAAGTTGCCAGTGGATTTCAGCAATATTCCCACGTACCTGCTCAAGGTAAAAATGTATGATTATCACTATGAGAATTCAGTTGAGCTTTTTAAGTCATTATTTAACTTTGAATATTTGTATAGTTTGCCAGCATTTTGTTTAGGTGATGAATTCTATTAAAAATTTTATTGCATGAAGATCCAGTGAGTTAGTTACCTAAGAGCTAAAATCGTAGCCCTAAAAATAATTTCAAAATGGACTTTCCTTATAAGATAAAATGAGTATAAACAAATTAAACCTTGGGAAAAAGACTGCCTTTGGTTAATGATCTTTTGGGGATGAGAGACTCTCTTAAAAATTACCTTAATGTTCATTTGTCTTTAAGTAGGATTGCATGTTAACTATTTTGTACTACAGGGCATTTCATTTTCTTTATGTATGTTAGCACTTGATCTCAGGCATCTTCAAAGTTGGACTGCCCTGGAGAGATCTAGAATTGAATTAGGCCAGTGTATGTGGTACTTTAAAATACAATGAGGGCAGGGGATGGCTTGGGAGCCGCTACTTTGGGAAGGGATCTGCAAAATGCTTTATAGAGGAGAGGTGGAACCCAAATCCACATCAGGCTGTGATTGTTGTTGTTTAGTAGCTCAGTCGTGTCCGACTCTTTGCGACACCATGAACTGTAGCCCACCAGACTACTCTGTCCATGGGATTCTCCAGGCAAGAATACTGGGGTGGGTTGCCATTTCTTTCTCCAGGGGATCTTACCAACCCACGCATCGAACTTGGATCTCCTGCACTGGCAGGTGGATTCTTTACCACTGAGCCAGCAGTGAGGTCAGGTGAAAGAAACTAAATGGACCAGTGAACTGGCAAGTTCTGAACAGGAACCCCTGAGACAGGGGCTTAAGTTTACTGTGGATGTGGTTTTGGGTATGGCCTCAGTCATATTTAGCCTGTGGTGATATAACTTTGCTGTAATGTAAGAAAAATTTCTGCCTTCCAAATTTGATGTTATTCAGAGAGTTAATCGTATTTATTACAGTTTAGAGAGAAGACAAAATCCTCGTGCAAGTATTCCTGTGTATTATTGTAGTCGTAAATAACATGAGATTATTCTTAATAGTGATTGGAATTAAAGTATAGTCTGACAGAATATAAACTATAGACCACAGGAAAGATTAGGACTCTTTTTTTTTTTAGCATTTTACCCATGGGATTTATTACCTTTTTTCCCCCTAAGTAAAACATGGGATTTTTGTGCCTCATTAAACTTTCATTTTTAATTTCTAGTTGACTGTTTTCCCACTCTGTATCCAAGAGTTGTGAAATCCAAGTGAGAATGAAAGTTAGCAATTTATATTAGTTTCTCAATACTCCTGTTGTGGAAAATATACATATTAGACCTGTAATTACCAAGCATAATTAATTTGGTTTCAACGGTTACTGTGCTCTATTAGAATAACAAAGTCTCCTTGGAGACTCTTACATAACAGACTCACTGACTTCCATATGTTCGGTTAAAACTCTATTTCTGCTAATTTAAAACAAAATTTAATAGTATATGAGAGGATTATTATTCACATAGTCACTTTAATCCATAATTTATAGTTACAGTGTCTTTGTTTTGCTCTGTTGGGCCTTATCAGTTTGAATGGTTATCCTGTTTATTTGAACTTAGTGTTGCTCTGTTCATGTTCTTGAAGGCCAAAGGCAAAAAAAAAAAAAACACTTCTTGGATCATAATCTATGTAATTTTTTTCCCTCTTCAAAATCAAATTTCTGTATTTTCTGTTCTAAGAATTCTATCTTTATATTGTTATGCCCTTACTTTCCTCGCCAGTCAGATAGGAAAAAGGTAGAACCTATTTGGCAAAATTGGAAAGTGTTTTTTATTTCCTCTCCCAAAGTACAATGAAGTACTTTTTCTACTCTTAAGTAAAACGCCTACCTTGCAACACTAATGTCTTTTTGTCTTTTAGTTCCTGCAAAGAGAGTAAAACAACAGGACAAAAAATATCAGTGTAGGCAGGTTCATTTTTTGCCATACCCTCTCCAGCATTTATTATTTGTAGACTTTTTGATGATGGCCATTCTGATTGTTGTGAGGTGATACCTTATTGTAGTTTTGACTTGCATTTCTCTAATAGTTAGCAGTGTTGAGCATCTTGTCATGTACCTGTTGGCCATCTGTATGTATTCTTTGGAGAAATGTCTATTTAGATCTTCTCCCCCTTCTATTTAGGTCTTTTTTATTTTATTTTTTTATTGAGTTGTATGAACTATTTGTATGGTTTTTTTCTTTTTTTTTTTGATATGGGGTTATATGAGCTGTTTGTATATTTTGGATATTAACCCCTTATTGGTTATATCATTTGAAAATATTTTCTCCCATTTAGTAGATTACCTTTTCATTTTGTCAGTGGTTTCCTTTGCTGTATGTAAGCTTTTAAATTGAATTAGGTCCTGTTGATTTATTTTTCCTTTCATTTTCTTCACTTTAGGAGACAGATCCAAAAAATATTGCTGTGATTTATGTTAAAGAGTGTTCTGTCTATGTTTTCTTGTAGGATTTTTATGATTTCAGAGCTTACATTTAGGTCTTTAATTCATTTTGAGTTTATATTTGTATATGTGAGAAAATGTTCATATTTCATTCTTTTACAAGTAGCTGTCCAATTTTCCAAGCACAGTTTATTAAAGAGACTGTCTTTTCTTCATTGTATATTCTTGCCTCCTTTGTCATAGATTAATTGACCTTAAGTATGTGGGTTTATTTCTGGTCTTTGTTCTGTTCCATTGATCTATACGTCTGTTTTTGTGTCAGTACCATACTGTTTTGATTACTCTAGGTTTGTAGTGTAGTCTGAAGTCAGGGCATGTGATCCCTCCAGCTTTGTCCCTCAAGATTGTTTTGGCTATTTGAGGTCTTTTGTGTTTTCATACAAATTTTAGAATTCTTTGTTCTAGTTATGTGGGAAAATGCTATTGATATTTTGATGGGGGTTGTAGTGAATCTGTAGGTTGCCTTGTGTTGTATGATTAAGAATTAATGACATTAATTCTTCCAGTGTATGAACATTTTATATCTTTCCATCTGTTGTGTTGTCATCAGTGTCTTTCATCAGCTACTTATGGTTTTCTGAATAAAGGTGTTTTACTTCCTTAGGTAAGTTTATACTGAGTTATCTTATTTTTTTTGATGTGATTATAAATGCAATTGTTGTCTTAATTTCTTTTTCTGGTAATTCTTTGTTAGTGTGTAGAAATGCAATGGATTTCTGTATATGAATTTTGTGTTCTGCATCTTTAGTGAATTCATTGATGAGCTCTAGTAGTCTTTTTCTGGCATCTTTAGGATTTTCTACGTATATTATCATGTCATCTGCAAACAGTGACAGTTTTACTTATTCCCAATTTGGATTCCTTTTATTTATTTTTCTTAGCTGATTGCTATGACTAGGACTTCCAGTACTGTGTTGAATAAAGTTGGTAAAAGTGGGATGCTATCATTCTTTTATATAGTAGGGGGAAAGAGGTAATAGCATGATCATTTAAAAAATGTGTGTATGACAGTCAAATTTTGTGACTTGTCATCAAACACTGAATTTTAGTAAATTTGCGTTTTAAAATTCCTCACTCTTCTTACCTTCCCTTAGGAAGAGGGGAGGATTTTGCATTCTGTGCAGCCAAAAAAAGAGAATTAGGCTGATTAATCTCCCTGGATTTTTTTTTTTTTTTTGGATGGATGAATACTTGCTTTGTTCTTTATTATGCAGAATTGTTTGAAAGTCCATATAGTTTTACATATTTACTAGGAAGGAAACTGATAACTTCCCCTAAATAGTTTCTTTTAAAAAATATAGCAAGCTTGTTAGGGTGATATATAATATATTGATTATAGTTTTTTCTCAGAAAGCTTAAAATAGCAAATATTAAAAAGTCCACTGATCCTGGTAAATGAATTTAAATTCAATGAATTTTTATTTAGTGAAAATAAATTTTATCCTTATAAAATTTTTTCTCTGAACCATCCATTAGATGATGCTTCAAAGTTTGAAACTTTTTAGTTTATGAAATTTTTTGGATCCAGTAAAGTCACACTTAATAAGCAGCTTTTATAAATAAAGACTGCTTTAATTCACTCCTGTGAAATCTGGTCTTAAAACAGTTGTCTGGTGCTTGAAAGACCATAAAGAATTCACAGGAAACCCTCATCTTATCTGAAAGGAAATAGTTTCTGTCTAATCAAATAGTAGTAGGCATACTTTTATAAAAGTAGGAATGTGTACCTGGAAGAAAGTGCCATAAAAGTAGGGTGCTGTTTATTCCAGTAATAAGTCTGATTTATCATTGCTAAAATTGAGCCAAATTTGCATTTGAGACTTAATCATGTGGAAAGTAGTGAGATGGTCTAGAAATAGCCTGCAGGATATTTCCCCTTATTCCTTCATTAAGTAGGAGACAAATGACTGCTTTTAGTTCATTGTCCTTGTCCCACGTCCCTTCTGTAGAGAATCAGGGCTTAGAGAAAAGCATACTCTAGATCAGGGGCTCTAGATGTCTGCACTAGAGGGCACGATAGTAAAATTTTAGGCTTGCGGGCCCTGTGGTCCTATCACCACTACTTGACTCTGTTGTCACAGCGTGAAAGCAGCTATGACAGTATCTAAATGAATGATTATGTCTGGGTCCCAATAAAACTTTATAAAAAACCAGACATTAGGTTGGCTTTAGATTGTGGGCAGTTGTTTGCCAGTCCCCTTTGCTAAATTATAGGACGGAAAGTGGGAGAAATATTGCTTCACAGTATCATCATAGAAAGATGAGAAGAAAAAGATTTGGTTCACAGAGTTCAAGTTGTTTTTTAATACTGTGGTCTGTTTGTTTTTATTTAACTAGTACCTTGAACTTGGTTGTAGTCTCCCTCCCTCTTTTCTTCTTCCTCTCTTCCTTTCCTTCCTTATTTTCTTCCTTCCTTTATTCCACCTTCTCTCTTACATTTAAACAGTCTGTTAGCAGCATATAATTTACTAAGTTCTCTTCCAAGTCTTAGTTCCCCTAACTGTTAAAATGTGGTCAGGCTATTGCATACCATATTGGGTTGTTGGGAATATCAGTGAGATGATGAAGATGGTAGTACTTAATACACTTCTGAGGTTGGAGTAAGTGTAGAATAGAAATGGTTTTGATTTTATTTAGTCATTAATTTATATTTCTAAGTATTGAATTTATTGTGGTCTAGGAAGAAAGTAAGCATTTCATTGAAATTAAGATAGAGTTATAGCTACTGCTTCTTTTTTCTTCTGTCCTGTTTTCCCCCCATCTAGAATTCAAAACCCAAATTTTCACTTGCCAAACCCAAATTTTCACTTGCCCCAAATTTTTGTATATAATTTATGGTAATCTGAACATAGTATTTTTCCCTACAGAAAATGAAGAATAGTCACAGGCAGCTTCTGTGAAATTTCTCCTTTTGGTTTTGTTTTATTGTTTTACTGTTTTCTTTTGCTTTTATTTTTTTATGGTATGCTCTTGTTTTTTCCTCTAAATTATAATTTTATAGTGGAGCTGTGTCTCAGATCACTATTAATTGACCAGCTTTGTTGCCTTGTCCCCATATATCTTGTTAGTTCTTCAAGTAGAGTGTATTCTATTACATACAATGCTTTAGTATCATGAATTAGTTCATGCATGATTGATAAACAGTGAAAGTATACCAGTATAAGGCAGAAGTTGCCATGGTTTATAGTTAATAGGTTGACCACCAAATAGCAGCTGAGTGAAAGTTCACTAGTGCAGATGAATTTAGCAAGCTGTGAAGGGTTCTTGTATGGCACACAATGTCCATTCACTTCATTCCTTCTACTTGGCTCAGTTTTGCTGTACATTCTGTTTTAAGTATTTATTGCATAGCTTCTTCCCAACTTTGTGGAAAAGAAACAAACATAAGACAATAAGCCAGAGCTCTTTCTGGCATCATTACATTTTGTCCAAAACCTGCTTCTCTGCTGTAACTTCTAATGGTGATGTCCCTCTATGCTTTCCTGTAACTCATCTGTTTCAGACTTTCCTTGTCACCCCTTTCATTAAGTTATCTTCAGCTTTTTAAAAGTCCTATACTTAGTATAATAATTCTTTGTTTATTACAACTATAGCATGTCATTTTAGGTATATTAGTAGTTTCACTGGATATACTTTGGTTTTTGTTAATGCTATAGTTACAGAGTTGTACAGGCAACTAACTGTAAGGTAAAGTCTAGACTTGCCATAGTTTCTCATAAGCCTCTTATTTTTAATGTGTGATTTATTAGAATGCAGTTTTTTAAAGGAATGCATTTTTTCACTTTCTAGCAGAAGAACTTATATTCAAACAGCCAGAGATTCTGTTCTTTTGTAGACTAGGCATCTTTTGTCCTTTCTACTTATATGTCATACGTTTTTAAATCCTTCTCTATCCTTGTATTTCTCTTCAGTAGGTATTCCAGATTGCTGGCATCTCTCTTAAACTGCGGTGCCCAGAAATATGCACAAAGCTTCAGATAGGTTTGATCAAGGCAATGTTCATTAGAACTCTGATCATCACCATTAGTATTTATTGAGCTTGTGAAGAAAAACTAAACCTCCTTGTTTTACTAATCCTGTTTTATGTAGTTGGTTTTTTAAGGCAAAACATAGATGAATCCCTTAATATTGATTCCCTTTTTTTTATCCCCCAGCTCGTTTATGGGGGAGGTATTGCCACCTATAATTCAGAAAGGAAAGTGTGGGTTGAAACCAGATAGTTCAGTGAGGGTAGCAAGAATTGTAGGATATGATCATTATAGGTTGACTGTTTTTTTTTCTTGGAGCTATTTTCTCAGTGGTGACATTTCCCCTACTCACGTCATAAAGTTACTGCCTGGCACTTGACACGGGTAGTGTCAGTTTGTCACTGTCATCTGTTACTGTTAATCTGTTTTCATCAATCACTGGACGTACAATTCAAATAAAAGTAAAATCTGGTTTGGTGTGTAGGATGATTGCATAGACAATAGTAATGCAAGTCATACTAAATTAAGTACCATAAGAGAAGTACAGAGTTCTCCAGTGGATTGGTGAGAGATTACATCTAGGTAGAAAAGACCTTTATAAAGGATGTAATATTTGAGATGGGCCTAAAAGATTTGTTTTGATAGAGAAAGTATGAGCATGGTTTTAGGTGGCAAGGAAAGAACATTTGGAGACTGTGAACAGTTTAGTTTGCTTAAATCACAGACTATGTGTACAGACTAGTGAGAAATAAGAAAGGAAAGGCATTTTAAATATACATAATGATATAGAGAGAGTCTTAAATATTCAACCACAGAGTTTAGTGATTGTTTTGAGTAGTACTGTGACTGGGATTGTATTCAGGAAAAGAAATCTGCCAGGAAACAGTATATAAAATGACTGGGGAGCAGGTTTCAAGGAATGTAGAGCTGAATATTATGGCTCAAGGTGACCATGTTTCAGACTTGATGAAGTTTTCATACATGTAGGTGGTGTGCTTACTCACCTAACTCAATGATCAACCTGAGAAAGTGGAGGAGAGGAAACGGTATAGTTGGAACCTTCTAGTCAATGCTATCCAAAGTATATGTTTTTACTCATGAAGAAATAAGAACAGAATTGATAGTCTTTAGAAGCATTTGAAGCAATTTGACAGAATAATCATATGTCTGTTGACTGTAATGATAAAAATATTGGGTTTGCATTTTGATGTTTAAAATTTTTTTCTCTTTATAATAACTCATTTTTAATGTATTTTATGAACCCATCAATCTGTGAAGGATTAGAAAAAAAAAAACCAACAACAGTAGCATCTCCTTCATCGTAGATATTTTTAGAAGTACTATACTGACTCATACCTTGTCTTCTAGGACCCTGGCTGCCCTTGCCTCCCTTATCCTGAGACACAGCAATCTCTTAAGTATCCTTGGGGGTTTTCAGTTTTGTTCTTTTTTGCTGAGCTGGGTGTTGTATTCACTGTTAGACAATGTTCCAGTCTCCTCTTTTTCTTTATAAATGAACCACTAGGATTTGGAGTAGGAAAAGGAAACTTCAGCCCTTGATTAGGATGGCATCTAATACAGAACTGGTGGAGAGGGATTTTGTTTTTTTCTTTTATAAAATAGTTTAAAACAAATTTTAACAGCACACTTATATTTTTATCTTAGTTTCATTACAAAATAATGTCACAGTGATATTTGCCCTCTTTCTACTATTTTTTTGAAGATCCCATTCCTTTCTTGAATCCATTTACTGTAGTTTTTTTTTTTTTTACATGATGACCATATTGTTGAAATGGGTGACACCCAGAAACAAGGTTGGTGTCATTCTTTGTTCCAAGGGTGCTTATAAAAAGCTTTGGCTCCCTTGAAGCAGGATGGACAATAATTTAGGTTTTTCACACTTTGTGCTAACTCTGGAAAAGTAGTCTCTAATGCTTTGAATGTCTGTTCAGTATGTGGCTACTTCATGAAAATAGTCTTTAACATAAAATCCTGGAATATTGATGGTGACAGTATTCTTAGTCTCTATTGCATAGCCTAGTACTCCGCAAAAGTGTGGTCCCCAGACCCCTGGTGTCACCAAGACCATTTTAGAGGGTCCATGAAGTAAAAACTATGTTCAAAATAAAATTAAGAATTTATTTACCTCAAGATTGAGTAGTGAAGTTTTCTAGAGGCTACATGGTGTGGTAACATGTAATCATCATTCTGATGGGCAGTGATGTGTTGGCTTATGTGTTCTTGTATTTTAAAAATTTTTCAGTGTTTACCAAAACATATTCAAGAAGAAATGGATAGCTTGAATAGTCTTATGTCTGTCATAGTTAAATGGTTAAATACCTTCCTGTAAAGGAAAGTATAGGCACATGATGCCTTCATTGGTAAGGTTCATCAGTTATTTAAGGAAAAATAATACATGAATTCTCACATTCTTTTGGAAAATTGGAAAAGAGAGAATGCTTTCTGACTGATTTTGTGAGGATAGCATTACCTGATAACAAAAATTAAACAAAGATATTACAAGAAAAGAAAAATACAAATGAATGTCTCTCATGAATATAGATGTAAAATTCAAAATAAAATTTTGTATTGTATTGAAATTCAGTACAATAATATATAAAAAAAGGTAACATATATCATGACCAAATGGAGTTTATCCCAGGGGTGCAAGATAGGCTGTATGTTTAAAAAACCAACAATGTGATTCACTGTATTACCAAACTGAAAAAGAAAGACTGTATGATCATCTTAATAGACACAGAAAGAACATTTGGTAGAACCAAACATCCATTCCTGATAAAAGTCTCCAGATAGAAGCCCAGGACTAAAAAGGGACTTTGTCATCTGGTAACTTGTATCTCTGAAAAGTTTATAGTTAATAATATACTTAATGGTGGAAAAGACCACTGTTTTTCCTCTAAGGTTAATAGCAAGGCAAGGATGTTTACTTTCACCAATACTCTTCAGTACTGGAGTTTCTAGCCAGTGCAATAAGGCAAGAAAAAGGAATAAAAGGCACACAGAGTAGAAAGGAAAAAGCAACTGTTTTTATGCACAGAGGATATGATTATTATGTAGAAAAACCTAAGGAATCTACAAAAATGTTTCTAGAACTAATACATGAATTTTGTCATGTTGCAAGATACAGGATAAATATATAAAAATTAATTATAGCACTTTCACTTTTTTCCCCCTAACAATGAATAATTTGATATTAAAACTAAAGCTGAGAGAAGCTAACTGGGTTATGCAGGTTACCTTTATCTATATGTGGCAGAGCACAGAGTTTCAGTTCAGGTTTGTCTCACTTGAAAACCTAGGCTCTTTCCACTATGAGAGATTGTTGTGCAAGCTCGTGGTAGAGCAGGCCTGTTTCTTGGCACAAAGGGGAGGAACTTTATTGTTACACATTCATAGGTCAACATAGGTCTGTCTAGCCTCTGATATAGTAGAACAGGCACAAAAGGGAGGAAATTTATTGTTACATATTTGTAGATCAGCATAGTTCTGTCCTGCCTCTGACACAGTAGAATTATGAAAATACTTCTATTTTTGACAGGAACTTTTTGGGGCAAATACATTCCACCTCCACCCCTCTCTAAAAAGTTACTTTAGCAAGTCACTTGGCCGTGAATGGAACTTGCTTCAGTCTTGCTTATCCTGTGGTCACATGTGTCCTGCTTTGTAGACTGGTAGAGTCATCTAGCCTTGTTTCATTTGAAATCTATTATAGCCTGTCCAGGAAACTTTATTAGCACCTCTAAACAATTACGTCATTAAAAAGCAAGACTTACGAGCCCTGTTAAGGCTGCATAAAATTTGTTTTCCATCCTGAATATAGTTAAGCAAGTTCCCACAGTAATTTTAGAATGATTCAGTCTTTTCTAGGTTCCATAACTGATGTTGCAAAAAAATTGGAAATCAATATGAGGCTATTCTTTTTCAGTTTTTCAGTCATTTTGAATGATTACAATACTCTACTGTTTAGTTGACAGTTGATCTCTTTTAGGAAATTTGTCATAATCCCATATGCTGAGGATTAACAGGCACAGAGCTGAGATTTTATGCTAGAACATTCAGGCAATCCATAATCTCAGTTAAAAAAAAATTTATACCTGAAATTCAACTTATTTACCTTGTTAGCACACTATCAGCTGTTTAATTATTAGACAATAACACAACAGTTCAAGGCAGTTTAATTTTAGTGAATAATGTGGCATAAAGCTCCCTAAAATTCAAATCTACAAAGCCAAGAGTGCTATCTGATTTACAATGTGAGGTCTGAACCTGCTACCACCATTACATCTCATTCAGAAATTCCATCCATGCCTCTTTTATGCTATGTATTAAAATTTTAAGGAAAAAAAGATAATAGATTCACATTAAGGGTTTTCCCATTCATGATCCTGTCACACAGCTCTTGCTTCTCACCCGCAGGTTTTACAGTTGGCAGGCAGGTCTTAATGCTGTGGGAACTCTGCTCATGAGATCCTGGCCATGATGAGAGTCACCTCTTGGATCTGATTCTCATTTAATTGTCTCTCTCTTTTCTAAGCCTAAGTAGTCTGGTTCTTCCCTTGCTTAGATATGGGATGTAAGGAAACTATATCTGCACACATGCTCTGTTTGGAAGGGCTCTTGGGATAGCTGACAAAGTTCTATTTTTTGACCTGGGAGGTTCTTTTGAGGGTGTTTGTCTTTTAGTAATTCACTGAGCTATAGATATTTTTGTGTGTCAGTTTCTGTACTTGTAGTTATATTTTTCAATAAGAAAGGTAAAAAAAAAAACAAAACCAAAAAAATTGAATGTAGAGGGTTTTAAGGAATTATATTCTAACTCCATTTGTCATGGCTAGTCTTTTGCTAAGAAACTCAGGGCTATAAAATCTATTATAAGAAAATCTGCTTCAGAGTCATTCTCAGAAAGGGGTCCATCCATTCAACAAATATCATTGAATTGTTACTGTATTAAGCTCCATACTTGATACTGAGGATATGTATGGGGAAACCTTAATGAATACGATCTGTGTCCTCACTGTGCTTTCTAATCGTATCAGTGATACCACAGGTTAAGAGGCTTTTTATTCTTTGGTATACTGTTTGGGAATATTGTCATAAAGATTTATATTTATATCTGAAGTAATTCTTCCTGGTAGACATTTATCCCATAGGTAGTATAGTGGTTATTTCCTATTGCATAATAAATTATTCCAAAACTTAATGCCTCGAAACAGTGAACATTCATTATGTCATAGTTCCCCTGGGTTAGGAATTTGGGAGTGACTTAGCTGTGAGTTTCCAGCTCAGAGTCTTTCATATGGTGGCTGTCAGGATGTTGGCAGTGATGTAGTCATCTGAAGGTTTATCTCGACCTGAAGCATCCATTTCCAAGATGGCTCACTCACAGGACTGTTGTCAGGAGAGCGTAATTCCTCATTTAGACGGGCTTCTCTATAGGCTGCTTGAGTGTCCTCACAACATGGCACCAGACTTCCTCCAGGGCAAGCAATCTGAGAGAGTAAGAAGGAAGCTTCAGCCCCAGTGTCTAAAGTCGCACAGTGTCTCCTTCGTTCACTTCGTTAGAAGTGGCTTAAGTCCAGCCCACAAAAAGAGGACTTTCTGGTAGTACAGTAGCTAAGACTTGGCACCCCTGATGCAGGGGCCCTGAGGTTCAATCCCTGGCCAGGGAAGTAGATCCCACATGCCGCTACTAAGAGTTTGCATGCTGCAACTAAAGATCCCCCTTGCTGCAACTGAGACCCTGCACAGCCAAATAAATAAATACATATATTTTTTAAAAGATTTATTGGAGATGGCACATGGAGGCCAGAAGCATAGGTTAGAGGAGACAGCAAATGTCTAGATACGTGATACAGTGGTAGTGGTACCTGGGAAGGAAAGGATCATGTTTGTGAGCTTAAGCTCTTTATGGCATAATTAGTATTCTCTTTATATTTCTCTGCATTCTAGGGTACTATCCTGAACACATTATATACTCAGGAAGAATTTGCTTTGAAAAATGTATGTGTTTGTGTATATCTCACACGCCAGTAAAGTAATGCTCAAAATTCTCCAAGCCAGGCTTCAGCAATACGTGAACTGTGAACTTCCAGATGTTCAAGCTGGTTTTAGAAAAGGCAGAGAAACCAGAGGTCAAATTGCCAACATCTACTGGATTGTTGAAAAAGCAAAAGAGTTCCAGAAAAACATCTATTTCTGCTTTACTGACTATGCCAAAGCCTTTGACTGTGTGGATCACAATAAACTGTGGAAGATTCTGAAAGAGATGGGAATACCAGACCACCTGACCTGCCTCTTGAGAAACCTGTATGCAGGTCAGGAAGCAACAGTTAGAATTGGACATGGCACAACAGACTGGTTCCAAATAGGAAAAGGAGTATGTCAAGGCTGTATATTGTCACTGTGCTTATTTAACTTCTATGCAGAGTACATCATGAGAAATGCTGGGCTGGATGAAGCACAAGCTGGAATCAAGATTGCCAGGAGAAATATCAATAACCTTAGATATGCAGATGACACCACCCTTGTGGCAGAAAGTGAAGAAGAACTAAAGAGCCTCTTGATGAAAGTGAAAGAGGAGAGTGAAAAAGTTGGCTTAAAGCTCCACATTCAGAAAACTAAGATCATGGCATCCGGTCCTATCACTTCATGGCAGATAGATGGGGAAACAGTGGAAACAGTGGCTGACTTTATTTTTAGGGCTCCAAAATCACTGCAGATGGTGACTGTAGCCATGAAATGAAAAGACGCTTACTCCTTGGGAGGAAAGTTATGACCAACCTAGGCAGCATATTAAAAAGCAGAGACATTGCTTTGTCAACAAAGGTCTGTTTAGTCAAGGCTATGGTTTTTCCAGTGGTCATGTATGGATGTGAGAGTTGGACTATAAAGAAAACTGAGTGCTGAAGAATTGATGCTTTTGAAGTGTGCTGTTGGAGAAGACTCTTGAGAGTCCCTTGGACTGCAAGGAGATCCAACCAGTCCATCCTGAAGGTGATCAGTCCTGGGTGTTCATTGGAAGGACTGATGTTGAAGCTGAAACTCCAATAACTTTGGCCACCTGATGTGAAGAGCTGACTCATTTGAAAAGACCCTGATGCTGGAAAAGATTGAAGGCAGGAGGAGAAGGGGACAACAGAGGGTGAGATGGTTAGATGGCATCACTGACTCAGTGGACATTAGTTTGGGTAAACTCTGGGAGTTGGTGATGGATAGGGAGGCCTGGCATGCTGCGGTTCATGGGGTTGCAAAGAGTTGGACGTGACTGAACTGAACTGATATAGTATCTGTAGGATGACAACATGACAATGTAGATGATTTCTTTTATTATTTTAGCAAACTCTGCTTTTTCTGCTGATTAAAAAAAACACATTATCCTCATTATAGCAATTAAAATCTTAAATCTGAAGAAAATATGGAAAAGGATATATAAGTCTAAAACTCATTCTATTTTTATTTGGTATATATATTTTACTTGGTGTGATGAGACTAGTCTAATAAAGGATAGAAACAGACTTCTGATTATGTAATAGCCTGCAATTATTTTTATGGCTATTGCATTCCAGTCTTCTTATGCAATATTTACAATGTACATGTGTAACAAGGGCACAATACAAGTTCTGACAATCTTAACCATAAATCAGAATCGAGTCACGCAATGTAACATCTGTGAACTTGCTTGGCTGATGCAGACAACCTTTGTTAAGAGTACATAAAATTCTAAGTTTACAACTCTGTAGTAGATTTGGGGTTTTAAGCTCTAAAATTTAATTACCCTTCCCACCCTATAATTAATTCTGCCAAGACATTTTGATATTGGTTTAATTGTGAAGATGGGGGAAACTCATATATTACAGTTTGAAAAAAAATGAAATGTTTTAAATATTCTATGAATGTGATGAGAATTTCAGCAGATTATGGCTACAAAAGATTATGATTCAGCCTGAAAACATAACCTATGGAAAATCATCAACTGTGCAGAATGAGCTCTTCCAGATGACAGATCTTACTAGGAAAACCTGCCAATAAAAGAGAGAACGCTAGAAGAAAAAGAATCCTGTTGACTTTCAACATATGGCCTCGACACTGACATTCTTATAGCTTTTAGTGAATAGCAACCCAAAATAACTGGGTTGATAAAAACCAAAAAAATTAAAAAAAAGAATGCATGAATTAAAAAAAATTCTGCTCTGATTTTTTTCTTTACTTTTAGTTTAGAGGACTTAAAAAAATTTTTTTTAATCTTATATTGGAGTATATTTGATTAACAGTGTTGTGTTAGGTGTACAACAGAGTGATTCAGTTATACATATACATGTATCTATTCTTTTTCAAATTCTTTTCTTAGGTTATTTTAGAGTATTAAGCAGAGTTTCCTGTACCATACAGTAGGTCCTTGTTGTTTATCTGTTTAAAATATAGCAATGTGTACATGTCCATCTCAAACTCCCTATCTATCCCTCCCCCTTCCCCTGGTAATACACGAAGGTGATGGAGTGGTACATCTTCCTTATAGTTTCACCTTTCAGGATAATAGTGACTCGTAGCAAACTGAAAATAAAAGACAAATATCCATATACATTTAGGCATTAGTGAGAAAAACTGAATCATCTCATATTATCCTCTCTATTTGTTCTCTCAGCTATATACTCCTTGCATTGGTCTTTTTCTTTCCCACTCTTTTTTCCAAGGATCCTGCATTTTACCCTTTTTTTGGTTCAGCCTTTTGAACTACTTAAAAAGAAGTGGACCACTAAAGATGATTAGTTTACTTCCTTGGAACTATGAAGATTATACAGTGTGTCTCAAAGTTTTGTGATTGTTGACTTGTGTATTTATTTTCACTTTCATTCAATATTGAGTACCTACTGCGTGCCAACCACTGTAATAGAGAAATCTATAGTTTATAGGCTAAATCCTGTCTGATAATGGGTCAAAGAGTTAGTTACAGCAAGTTAAGCATAGAGATCAAGTATACCTCTGATATTTCCTTCCCTGAAATAGAATGGACTCAGAGTATTCCCTCTAGAACGCTCTTAGTTCCTTCTCAATTCCATTAAGGTTGTCCCACTACCATGGGGATTGTGGTGCTAATTTAGAGCAAGCAGTATAGGCACCTGGAGAATCCCAGGGATAGGGGAGCCTGGTGGGCTGCCGTCTATGGGGTCGCACAGAGTAGGACACGACTGAATCGATTTAGCAGCAGCAGCTGCTGCAGATTAACTGCCAGGTAACTGCAAAGCAGTGCTTAAATTAACACGCAAGACACACAGAAGTCTCAGTGTTCCACGTCTGTTGCTTACTAGTTGTGTACTTTGGTACATACAGAGTTGCAGCCTACTTCCAAGAGTGGCTCTGAAGAGTAAATGAGTTGATATCTGTAACTGGTTAGTTCAGGGCCTACCACAGAGCCCTCTAGGAATGTTACTTACCATCATTACTCCTATTGTGACTGGTATAAAAACTAATTCTTAAAATAACAGGGCAAATATTTACTAACGACTGTGATTTACAAACAAATCCAAGGCTAGATGTTACATTGAATATAAGCTTAGACCTACTTTAAGTTAGACCTACTTTAAGGTACAGTTTCAAATAGTTTCATTAAACCTAACTGTAATCAAAGTACTTTTTCATTCTAGTTTTCTTTATAGTTTTAAGAAAATCTTTTAATTCGCACAAATCTTTCTGGTGTCTTTTTATGCCTGCTCTGGAGATGCAGAAAGCTTACCCCTTTATTAG
Organism: Dama dama; assembly: GCF_033118175.1. Taxonomy (NCBI): domain Eukaryota; kingdom Metazoa; phylum Chordata; class Mammalia; order Artiodactyla; family Cervidae; genus Dama; species Dama dama. Next base: position 33,969,842 of record NC_083691.1, read on the forward strand.
CTAACCTATAAGTTTATGTCCACAGTAGCCCCTATTCTAATATCCCATGCCTGTCTCTTTTTTCTGTGGAGAGAAAATACTTTGTCATCTCTTACTTCCCATGAAGCCATACCCTGGCTTTCTTCATATATCCCCGGGGAAGTATTAATTGGTTAGTAAAAAAAGAAAACTGAAACACTAGATCACATAGGAAGTATCGTCCTGTCTTATCCCCAGTTCCAGGAAAAGCTCACTTACTGCTGTGGTCTCTGAAGTACTTTTCTTGTTAATCTTAAATTGTTAACAACTTGGTTTTGCCCTGGCAATTGTATTTTGTTAAAGAGTTTATGCATTTCTCTCTTTAAATGGATATTAAAACCATCATAAGAAAGCAGTGTTTCAAATGTAAAGTTCATTGGGCTTTACTCTCAAGTAAAAGTTATACTCCAAGTGTATGCACTTTAGTTTTTGTAAGTTAAACCTTAAAAAAAGGATGCTAAATTACAGATAAATCCTGGGCAGGAGCTCAAGTCTGTAGAGCTCAAGCCTGTAGTCAGATAGTCTGTGTGTGAACTACAGCCACACAGCCACCACTTACTATGTTACCTTGGTGAGTTGCTCAAACCCACTAAGCTTCAGTTCCCTTAACTATAAAATAATAATATCTGTCCCTAACAGGTGACATCTCTCTAATGTCACCTATTAGCTCTCCCTCGACTTTCTGTGCCCCATGTCAGTCACAGCCTTCTTCCTCACATCAAGGATAAGCACTACTCTGAGTTTTAGGAAAAACCATTGAGATTCTTTATGGTTTCATTAACCAAGTGTGTAGCCTTCAACTATGTAGTGAAAAATGAAAGGCGCTAAGTGGTGTATGACTCTTTGACTCCATGGACTGTAGCCTGCCAGGCTCCTCTGTCCATGGGGATTCTCCAGGCCAGAATACTGGAATGGGTAGCCATTCCCTTCTCCAGGGGATCTTACCTACTCAGGTATTGAATCCAGGTCTCCCTTCTGCATTGCAGGTTGATTCTTTACCATCTGAGCCAGCAGGGAAGCCCAAGAATGCTGGAGTGGGTAGTCTATCCCATATCCAGGGAATCTTCCCAATCTAGGAATTGAACTGGTGTTTCCTGCATTGCAGGTGGATTCTTTACCTGCTGAGCTACCAAGAAAGCCCCATCCTTCAACTATAGTTGTGTCTTATCTGTTGTTTTAAATTTGATGTGTCTTCATGTACCCCAGTGTTCATTGCAGCAACATTTACAATAACTAGGACATGGAAGCAACCTAGATGTTCCTTCAGCAGACGAATGGATAAGAAAGTTGTGGTACACATACAGAATGGAATATTGCTCAGCTAAAAAAAGAATGCATTTGAGTCAGTTCTAATGAGGTGGATGAAACTGGAGCCTATTATTCAGAATGAAGTAAGTCAGAAAGAGAAACACTAATACAGTATATTAACACATATATATGGAATTTAGAAAGACGGTAGTGATGACCCTATATTCAAGACAGTGAAAGAGACACAGATGTAAAGAACAGACTTTTGGACTATGTGGGAGAAGGCGAGGATGTGACGATATGAGAGAATAGCCTTGAAACATGTATATTACCATATGTAAAATAGATGACTGGTGCAAGTTCAATGCATGAAGCAGGGCACTCAAAGCTGGTGCTCTGGGACAACCCAGAGGGATGTGGTGGGGAGGAAGGTGGGAGGGGGGTTCAGGATGGTAGGGGGGACACCTGTATTCATGTCGATATATGGCAAAATCACCACAAAATTGTAAAGTCATTAAAATAAATTAATTAATTTAAAAATTTGATGTCTTTTAAGTCTTCTTCTCGGAGAAGGCAATGGCACCCCACTCCAGTACTCTTGCCCGGAAAATCCCAGGGACAGAGGAGCCTGGCAGGCTGCAGTCCCTGGGGTCTCGAAGAGTCGGACATGGCTGAGCGACTTCGCTTTCACTTTTCACTTTCATGCATTGGAGAAGGAAATGGCAACCCACTCCAGTGTTCTTGCCTGGAGAATCCCAGGGACGGGGTCACACAGAGTCGGACACGACTGAAGTGACAGCGGCAGTAGTAGTAGTAGTAAGTCATCGTCTTCTTTTTTTTTTTCTTTTGGTCTATGGGTTCCTCCTTTATTCCTTTCCTTTCATCTTTTCCCCCCTGCACAACACAGGTCACTTACATTTAGAGTTTCCCACAGTCTAGATTTTGCTGATTGCAGACTCATTGTCTGTGAAGTGTGTTCCTATGTGTTTCCCTCAAATTGGCAGGTAAATCAAAAGGCTTAATCAGATCTGGGTTTAATTCCTTTGGCAGAACTATAGGTGGTGGTGTGTTCTTTTCTCAAGAGGTACATAAATGTCATTCTTTTTGTGATGGTAGCAACCATTGGTGCTTAATGCTTAGATCCATTAATTCATAGGGAGTTGCAAAATGGTGGTGCTGTGATTTTATCATTGTCTTTCTGTGAATTAGCTGGAATAATTGAATAAGGAGATACTTCCTCTCATCTGCTATTTGGTTACCCAACGATTGAATTCATATGGGAAAGGCTGGTCCAAAACCACTGAATCCTAACCCCTCCCCCCATTTTTGTTTCTATAATGCAAATCTGTTTCTTTGAATTTAATTCTTAGTCTCTTCATATCAATTTACATAATGATTAAATTCCTGAAAAGTAGTTAAAATTTTCTCATATATGTTACAGTACTTTGAAGGAGAAAACAGCTTGGGTTTAGTTTCTTTGGTAAAACTAGAGGTGTTTTTGCCTTTTCCTTGAACAGTGAAGACAATTTGTGGGAAATGGACTATGTTGAAAACTTATTTATGCAACACAGTGATTTATAATGTTCAGTTTTGCTCATTCTCAACCCTGACGCCCCCTGTAAACTTGGCGGTGCCGTCCCACCGTGTTGCGTCCGATGTTGCTCTCTGTGGAGCCAGCGGCCATGCCGGTCACCTTTGCTTTGTCTTCATTGCATCTGAGGACCACCTGCCCCCCTAGTTTTATTCAGTGGTGATAACCCTTTGCTGCTTCTTATCTGGCCGTGATTTCTCTTGGAAGTGTAACACTCCCCCACCCACTAAACCACAAATGAATTCAGAGGATAATCTTGGAATTTTCTTTCAGCTAGAAAGTTGCATATGTGGTGTTTCTGTTGGGGCTGAAGCTGGTGGAGCTGATAGAGACCAGATCTTGAATGTGGTAGAGAGCAGACTGCGTTTCGTCAGTTTTACTTTTCAAAATGTTTGAAGTGGTGTGTAAGGAAATAAGAATCATTTGTTACCACAGCTTTGCTCTTGTGACAGGAGCCATGACAACAGAGTCCTTCTCTGACCCTGAACTCAGTTCCTACCTAAGATTTAGGATTGCAAAAGTGTATCCTAACAAAGAGCTAGTTATGGATTTAGGAAGATGCTTGAAGTGGGTGAAATGTCCACTTGACCTTCAGATTCTCCCTGACTCAGTTAGGAAAAGTTGATGGTGTGCTGTGCTTTGATGTCTCCCCTTGTTACTGTCTATTAATGTGAAGCTCAAGTTCAGAACACTTTTTGGTTGTTCAGCTTAACATCTCTTAGGGCCATACCAAATTCTCTCTAATCTCTGGTCGAAAATCAGATGCTACTGGTATCACTTATATTTCTTTATTCAACAGATTTACAGAGTGCCTTATTTCTGAAAGAAGGGGCTAGGACCAATGCTTATGAGGCAGAAGCAAAATTTTGTACTTGCTTTGTAGATTTGTGTGTGTATCTATAAATAAAACAGGATATTGACTCCCTCAACCCTTCCTAAGAGTGTCATTATACTATTGGTAAATCTTCAATAGACCCATTTCGCTCTCTCTGGACTTTCACATTCTCTCTTCTTTACTATTCTCCATGGCTTTAGTACAGGTAGGGGAAGATGAAAAGTGTGCAGTATTTATTGGAGGGAATGGTCATCCAAGCAGATGAGGACCAGTGGATGGCACTTGTTTATCATCCATAGACATATCTTGTTTGAAATGTAGACTTTCTTTGAGAATAGTGAACTTTATACTCTTAGTGTACATTTAACCTAAATAGTTATTTGAGATCATGCTTCTGCCAAAAATCTTCAGGAATTGGGGGGATTGCTACAGACCAGGAATAGGAGGGCTTTTTTTTTTTTTTTTTAAGAAGCTCCCATAAGGCATGCCTAAGGTAGTCACAAACTTTCCCAGTTCATGGACCATCAAGACCACATCTGTGTTGAACTTTGAAGATTTTCTATACTACTTAGTTAAGAAGTCAGCTGTTGTCTTTGCCTCCTTCCAGTTTTAATACAAAGTACACCCAGTACAGCTAATACAAGTTTGGACAAGCAAGCTTTTTTCTTGATCACAATGGAAACTATTTGAATCTAGTAGAGTATTCTGGGACATACAATTGTCAGGACTGGACCACACCTCTGGTCCAAAAAAGCTGAGAGGGCTGTTTTTTTAATTTCTTCTTTAAAAAAAAAAAAATAACTTGGCCTTCAGGCTCCTAACAAGTTAGTGAGGGAGCTGTATAACTGTGGGGCCCCATCTCTATAGTAAGCAGTGGCTCCCTACTTCATAATGGCATTCCCTTCTAGGCAAGGACAACTGATATTTACATAAGAAAGGATGAAAGTACAGTCATCCCTCAGAATCTGTGGGGGATTTGTTTCAGGACCCCCAAGGTTACCCTAATCCCTAGGTGCTCAAATTCTTTATATTGATATAAAGTGGCACAGTATTTAAATACAACCTGTACACACGTTTTAGTGTACTTTAAATCATCTGTAGATTACTTATAATACCTAATTCAATGTAAGTTCTGTGCAAATCATTGTAAATACAGTGTAAGCACTATGAAATTAGCTGTAGGGCAAATTCAAGTTTTGCATTTTAGAGCTTTCTAGAATTGTTTTTCCCCAAATATTTTTGGTTTGTGGTTGGTTTATTCTGTGGATCCAGAACCCTTGGATACAAGGGCCAACTGTAAGGTTAAGTTTGAAAAAGCATTGCATCTTCTTATTACCATTTCAAATTAGAGCTACCTTAAAAACTAAGTATGTATGTGTGTGTGTGTGTGAATGCACCTACCATCCCAGCTTTTTCCTCAGGTCCATCACTTGCATTTGTTTACAAGTCTTTGTGTTCTGCAGTTTTTGATAGATATGGAAAATCACTTTATTTGTTCAAATGCAGTGTTTGTATACAGCGTTTGCTGTTGTAGTTCAGTTGCTGCAGTTACTGTAGTAGGCAGCTAATCAAATAGAGTGCTCTGTGGCCTGTGATTCCTATAACACTAATAAAATCTTTATTTTCCCTTCATTTGAATAAGACTGTCTACTTCCATATTGTCTCATGGATTTTTCCTCATTTGCTGTATATATTTTATAAATTACATATTATGGATTATTACATTTAATTAAAATATTGAGGTAGAAAATTTCATCCCTGTTTTTTATAAAATTTTATATTTGAAATGTTTATGGAGATAACACCTGTTTTAGTAATTTAATAGTTTATTTGGAGGTCATTTCAATCCTAGATGACCACTTAACATTTTTAATAAAGAATCTTATCACTTCATTTTTTATGCTGTATATCTGTACCATGAGCTCGCAAAAGATAGATTCAGTACCTTATTTATCTTTGTATCATCAGTACCTAATTTAGATGATCAGCAGTGTTTTTCACCTCGACATATTCTTTCATTAATTGTAAATTGGTAGTGGGAGTAAATGACTGAGAAAATCTATAAGTATTCTCTCAAACACTATTATCTTTCATTTTCAGAACCTGAGCAAACCTTTCAGCCTTTAGGTTTTAGAGACAAACACTAAAATTGCCCAGAGTTTTGTCTACTTACTGACAATAGAATTAAATATAATTAATGGGGGTGGAGAGACTATATTATTATAAATATATAAATTATTATAATTATATTATTAATTATAAAAGTACAAAAATGTTTGTAATACAAAGCTTAACTTTCTGTATTTGAATATCTTCTTACAGCATATATAAGTAAACTTTTTGCTCTTTAAGGACTAGATCCGTAAGAGAAGACTGCTGCTCTTTGTTCCTATGTTTTATGAATTTAAAATACTTTTATAGAGTATATAAGATGCTATTAAAATTGTATTGTAGTAACTTTTGGCTTTTATGCTGTGGTGTAATTATCCTTGATTACAGACTTCACATGAGGTAGTGTATGGAAGAGCTGTTTATCTCACAAACATTTTCACATAAGATTCTAGAATTTACATTCTAAGAATAAAGGCTCTTCTTTTTGAGGTAATTTAAACCTAAATGAATATTATTTCAGAGAAAGATGAACTTTATTTTAAAAAAGGACAACTGTCTTTGGTTTTGAAGTACAAATATTCTTTAGCATGGATAGTTCTGAACACCCAGAATGCTCCCAATGTCTAATTTGATCATATCGCTTCAATTCTTTTCCTAACCTCCCTCCCCTTCTTTAATCCCACCCCGAAGAAGATGCTTAGGAAATAGAACAAAGGCACCAGATACTGTTGTCAGACTTCCTTTCTTTACTTCACTAGAGTTTCAGTATCTTGAGAAGGAAGGACTGCATTAAGTGCAGTTTTCATCAGATTATTTGTTGTTCAGTTGCTCAGTATTGTCTGACTCTTTGCACGGAGCCCATGGACTGCAGCATGCCAGGCTTCCCTGTCCTTCACCATCTTCCGGAGCTTGCTCAAACTCATGTCCATTGAGCCGATGATGCCACCCAACCATCTCATCCTCTGTCGTCCCCTTCTCCTCCTGCCTTCAATCTTTCCCAGCATCAGGGTCTTTCTAATGAGTCAGCTCTTTACATCAAGTGGCCAAAGTGTTGGAGCTTCAGCATCAGTCTTTCCAATGAATATTAAGGACTGATTTCCTTTAGGATTGACTGGTTTGATCTCCTTGCTGTCCAAGGGACTCTCGAGTCTTCTCCAACACCACAGTTCAAAAGCATGAATTCTTTGGTGCTCAGTTTTCTTTATAGTCCAACTCTCACATCCACACACAACAACTGGAAAAACCATAGCTTTGTCTATACAGACCTTTGTCGGCAAAGTAATGTCTCTGCTTTTTAATATGCTGTCTAGGTTTGTCATAGCTTTTCTTCCAAGGAGCAAGCGTCTTTTAATTTCATGGCTGTAGTCACCATCTGCAGTGATTTTGGAGCCTCCAAAAATAAAATCTCTCACTGTTTCCATTGTTTCCCCATCTGTTTGCCATGAAGTGATGGGACTGAATGCCATGATCTTAGTTTTTTAAATGTTGAGTTTTAAGCCACCTTTTTCACTCTCCTGTTTCGCTTCCATAAGAGGCTCTTTAGTTCCTCTTCACTTTCTGCCATAAAGATGGTATCATCTGCACATCTGAGGTTATTGATGTTTCTCCTGGCAATCTTGATTCCAGCTTGTGCTTCATCCAGCCTGGCATTTCATATGAGGTTCTGCATGTAAGTTGAATAAGCAGGTGGCAGTGTATAGCCTTGACGTACTCCTTTCCCAATTTGGAACCAGTCCATTGTTCCATGTCAAGTTCTAACTATTGCTTCTTGACCTTCCATTATTATGTCAAGACAATTCAATACTAGTAGTGAGAAAGCAAGGATGACTACTAGGTTTCTGGCTTGGGTAACTGGGTAGATAGTGGTGCCTTTTATATAGATGAGGAGGATGGGGAGGGAGAGGGGTACAAGTTTGGGGTGGGGTGAAGAGGTTGAGGGGTTGACTAAGAATTCCAGTTTTGACATGTTAATTTGGAGCTGCCTAGTGGACATTTGGGCTTCCCAAGTGGTGCAGTGGTAAAGAATCCACCTACTGATCCTACCAATGCAGGAGACACAAGAGATGCAGCTTCCATCCCTGGGTTGGGAAGATCCCCTGCAGTAGGAAATGGCAACCCACTCCAGTATTCTTGCCTGGAAAATTCCATGAATAGAAGAGCCTGGTGGCTTACAGTCCAGGGGGTTGCAAAGAGTTGGACATGACTGCGTGACCGAGCACACACACACAGTAGACATTTAGGTAGAGATATTCAGTAGATCGGATCTGTAAGTTAAGTCTGGAGTTTGGAAGAGAGGTTGAAGAGGAAATGTAAACTTGGAAGTATTGCCCAGATGTATTGGTAATTTGGATTGTTAAAATAAAATTCCTTTCCAAATCTCTTGATACTTGAAAAAATAAAACAACTTGCAAGTTTTTAGCACAGAGACATTGCTTAGACACATTGGAATGCCTGGGGTCATCTGAAGAGAAAGTACAGAGACTGAATAGTCCAAGCCCTGAGGATTATTTAGAGGTCTTGCAGAGGAGAAGCAATCAGTAAAGGAGACTGACAAGGGTGGTTAATAAAATGGTAGAAAACCCAGGAGAGAGTGGCAATGCAGAAGCCGAGAGAGGAGATTGCCCAGAAGAAAGCGCGGTCAACTGTGTCTGTTGCTGCTGAGCACTGACTGAAAGGAAGATAATGTTAAAATATGGTGGCTACGTTGCTTGTTCTTCATTTATTCATTTGTTCACTTTTTATTCACAAACAAATGATTTTCAACTCAGATCTTAAAGTTATTAATATTTGCAACTTGAACCAGTTTTTCATCTCTTATTTTTGTGTCAAACATACAAATTGATATATACTCTCAAATAAATTGGGGAATATTGATCTCAATTTCTCTAGCAAATTATCAATACTTTCTAAGTAATAGAAATTTATAGAAGAGGAAAATGACAATAAAAACCATTACTCAAAAAGGCATCAGGCATGCCAAAGTGGCCTCAAAATATTTCAGGGTGCTGGATAATTGAGAAAGGTGATAGGGGAAGGGATATAAAAGGGTGGAGGATACACAGGCACTTCTTTTGTATTTTATGTGTTTCTTTATCTGCATAATTGATAAACTGGTGTTAATTATATCTGTCTGGACTATTTCATTAAAGGGGAAAAAAACTTTTACACACATGTCTAGAGAAAGTCTTCAGAATTTGATGATGACTTCAGTGACAGTGTTTCTTCATTTTCTTTTTTGTTGTCATAAAAATAAGGCAGGAATTAGAAAAAAGGTAAATAAAAGCTTTTTGCTTCCTTTATTAGTAAATATAGCTTACTAAAGAAAAGTTTTATGATTACGTATTGAATTGCAGTACAATTTTATTTATGTAAACTTTGTTCTGTATAGTAGGTACATTATTTCACTGTTGATAAGTATGACCAATGTATTTGTTTGTTATTTTTAACAGGATAAAACCACAAAAAAGTTCAATAATATGTACATGGGAGAGATCCAGGAAATCTGAGTAACTCTCATTGTATATGTTTATAAATAAAATTTTGAGCTCTAGATCCTGGGTCAAGTATCTTTCCTTCATAATTCTTTTCATGGGAAATTCAGAGTCTAATAGCATTATTTGGATTTACAGTGCTTATTAAGGAATATGGTTCTCTGTAAATGTAAGCGCCCCCTTTAATTTGCAGTAAAGATGGATGGATTTAATTTTATTGATTGAAACAGTGTCAAAGACATTAGAAGATAAAATACTTTACATTTTTGTTCTCAGATGGACCCTTTTGAAGAAAGCAGAATTATCCTAATGTTTTGTTTACAATGGCATAAACAGTGAAAATTATTTTCTACTGTTCTACAAATATATTATGCAAAGATCAGTCATGAATCTGGGCTCATAGTTAACTATGTTCTAGAGGTATATTTCTATGGATTTACTGAACATTTATTTGTGTAATAAGTTCTTAAATAAGGAACTACAGGAACTCATTTTTTAAGGAACCCTTCAGCAGTCCTTTTGTAAAATGAGTAACTTTTTATAAGTACCAATTTTTAGGTTGGATTTTTCAAAACAGTTAGCATTGGATGCCCTGTATCCTATTTGTCCTTAATTAATCATGTTTTCTGGGGAAGTTAAGAAACCTCTCTGAGTTTCAACCTTCTTATTTTTAATTCCAGAATTTGACTAGATAATCTCTGAGGTTCATGCTTAAAATTCTATGATGGTCATTTAAAAATAACTGTGTCATACAGCATTTAAAAAATTATTAAGGGAGGTGGGAGGGGGGATCGGGATGGGGAATACATGTAAATCCATGGCTGATTCATGTCAATGTATGACAAAGACCACTACAATATTGTAAAGTAATTAGCCTCCAACTAATAAAAATAAATGAAAAAAAAAAATAGATAACCAACAACAACAACAACAAAAATTATTAAGGGCCTGTATCTTCTTAAATGAAAGCAATATTGGAACACTGGGGGAAAAGTGAGTGTGATCTCAGTTATGTAGGTGGACAGTTACATAGTCTGTCTATTGGGCAGACTACTTGGATGAGGCAGAAAAATCCGTAAACTACCTGCCTTGCCTAAGAGGAAAAAAAATCTCCAGAACTAGTGGAAGAGATGGTACTGCTTATAGATGAGCTACCTATCAGCTGATGGTTTTTTAAAAGATTGTGGTAAGATATATATGACAAAATTTGCCATCTTAATCATTTTTAAGTAGTATAGAGTTCAGTGGGTTAAATGCATTCACATTGTTGTACAGCTATCACTGCTATCCATCTTCATAACTCTTTTCAGCTTGTAAAAATGACACTCTATGCTCACTAAACAATAACTTCCCATTCTCCCGTCCCTTCAGCCCCTGGAAATCATGGTCACGCTTTCTGTCTCCATGATTTTGACGACTCTAAGTATCTCATATAAATAGAATCATAGAGTGTTTGTCTTTTGTTAACTTGCTGATTTTGCTTAGCATAATGTCCTCAGAGTTCATCTGTGTTGTAGCATAGTGCAGAATTTTCTTCTTAAAGGCTGAGTAATATTCCAGCATATATATATATGTGTGTGTGTGTGTGTGTGTGTGTGTGTCTGTGTTTGTGTATACACTATATTTTGCTTATCTGTTCATCTTTCAATGTACACTTCGGTTGCTTCCACATTTTCGCTATTGTGAATAATGCTGCTGTGAAAATAAGTGTACAAATATTTCTTCAAGACCTTGCTTTCAGTTCTTTTGGGTATATACCAGAAGTGAAATTGCTGGATCATTCAGTAATTCTATGTTTAATTTTTTGAGGAACTGTCATACTGTTTTCCACAGCAGCTTTACCATTTTACGTTCCTACCAACAGTGCACAGAGTTTCAGTTTCTCCACATCCTTGCTAATACTTGTTCTCTGTGTTTTTGAGAGTAGCTATCCTAATGTGGGTGAGGTGGTGTCTTATTGTTTTGATTGGCAATTTCCGTTATGATAAGTGATACTGGACATCTTTTGATGTGCTGATTGATCTTTCATATATCTTCTTTGGAGAAATGTCTGTGTAAGTCCTTTGTCCATTTTTGAGTCAGGTTATTTTGTTTTTTTGATGTTGAGTTTCAGGCATTCTCTCTATATTCTAGACATTAACCCCTTATCAAATGTATGCTTTGTGAACATTTCTTCCCTTTCTGTGGGTTGCCTTGTTATTCAGTTGATACTTACTTTTGATGCACAAAGTTTAAAAAATTCCTTATGGAATCAGATTTGCCTGTTGTTTTTTGTTATCTGTGCTTTTGGTATCATATTCAAGAAACCATTACCAAAGCTAGTGTGAAGCTTTTGTCCTGTGTTTTCTTCTAAGAATTTACATTTAGGTTAATTTTTTGAGTTAATTTTTGTATATGGTGTTACATAAGGGTGCAACTTCATTCTTTTTCATATGGATATTCCATTTTTCCAGCACTTTCTGTGGTAATGGTTATGAATAACAGTAAACAAAACAAGTGATCCTGTTATGAGAGACCAATCCATGCCCTTGATTTTCAGTGCCCTGTAGACCACATTGATTAGAGCATGGTTCAAATAAAAGAAAATTGCTTTTAAAGCCTTGTAAAATTACCTTGACATTCTCATTTTTAGTAGCCCTCAACAAGCATATCAATTTCATTATTTCAGTGAATTCCCTGGTTGATTAGCTGGTGACTTGATTTAGTAAACATTTGTCAGAATATGTCTTCCCTGGAGATATACTAAGCTTGGAGTATGTAAGGCATCTTTTCCTCATCCAACAATGTTAAGTTAGGAAAGTGTTGTGGTAATATTATGAGTACAATTGTCTAAGAACATTAAGAACCTTAGTCTGGATCTTTTGTAACCATAAAAGGCAATGTGTCATGCTTTCCTGTTTTGCATGGATGAGAAGGGAGTAAAAAAACACCAAAAGAATTTTTATTGCATAGAAATATTTCCTTCCTAGCAAGGAGTATGTGAAGCAATAATGAGCCTAAAAAACAATCTTATATATTAATAGTAAGAGGGGAGAAAGGCAGGGAAACACAGTGCCGCCATACAGACTCGAGGGCTGATCATGAAACTGCTGGTTCCAGCCAGGGGCCCTCTCCCTCCCTGCACAGCACTTTGCTTTAATGTGCATCTTCTCACAGCCCTCTTAAGATGGGCTGGATAAGTCGTAGCTTCCTCTGTCTGGAAGAGGAACTTGTCAGAGTCTGTGGTGCAGATAATTGATGAAGACAGGCTAGAACCACACTTCCCTAATTGCCAATCTGTGGCTAAGACCAGAGGAGTGTCCTTTGTGTTGAGAAGTTGTTTTCCATGATGCAGATTGCTCAGTACAGAAGATGTCATTTTTAGTGTATCCAGTGGTAACTTGACCATCATAGACCGTCCCCACAAAATACCATCAGTCCACCTGAACTGCGGGTTTTTTGAGCACAGCTTGACGTGGTCATCACACCTCAGCACATCTTAAGAACACACATTTTCCACCAGACTGATTCACACTGGGCCCTTCTCACATTGTTAATGACATACTGCTCACATTTCTTTTACTACCATTTCCTTCATCTCATTCCTAAAAGAACTTAGGTTGCTGAATCAAAATGACTGTGCATCTCTATTTACACCAAATTAGAAGAGGCCAATGGCTTCCTGAGTTTGTTTCAGACCCATCGCCTTTCGGTAGACCAAATCTGCTTCATTCTCTGGGTGTGGAAATGATACAGCTACTGAAAAGGCACAGGAATTAGTTCTTTCAGGTACTCTCCTAAAGATGTGTTTATGTGCAGTTGATTTTTTTAAACAATTCTGTACTGTGTATAAGAATTAAGGTAATAATACCTTAATATATGTTCTTACATATTGTTGTTGTTTAGTTGCTAAGTTGTATCCAACATCCAACTCTTGTGACCCTATGGACTGTAGCCTGCTAGGCTCCTTCTGTCCATGGGATTTCCCAGGCAAGAATACTGGAGTGGGTTGTCAGTTCCTTCTCCAGGGGATCTTCCTGACTCAAGGATCAAACCCATGTCTCCTGCATTGGCTGACAGGTTCTTTACCACTGAGCTACCTCTCTTATATAATAATAATAAATATGTTCTGTATTTTTTTTAGTAATGAGTTATAGCAACAAAGTGAAGATAATCTAAAATTATTTATTTTCTTCTGAGATGAGGAAACAAATCTTGAGGCTAAACAGAGCTGCCTAACATTTTGTTGGTGTGACTGTGATGTGTCCTTGGGATATGACTGTGGAGGAGAAAATAAAAACCAAGCCATTCACTCTGATACCAGTGATTTGAAAGTGGAGAGCAGTTGTTCTTCAGCATAATGTATTTTTCTGTTTTAGGTTAGAAGTGTCACATTCCCTGGGAAGACACTACAGTGCATTCTTAGTGCAGTGCAACTGTGTGAATTCTCTGATGTGGTTGAGAATTGGTATTGTATAGCTTTAAAAGACATGTTTTAAAGATAAAAGAATGAGGAACAGAAATGTGGGAAGAGGGAATACTTTATACCATCTTAATTCTGTTAGTGGTTAAGAACAGCAATGGCCCAGTTACCCCTGGGTTCCAGTCTCATCTTTATCACTGACTCTGACCATGGGCAAGTTATTTGACTTATTTATGCATTTGTATCCTCTTCTCTAAAATGAATGTAATGTCTATCTCATAGTCCAGTTGTAAGGAACAACAGACTGGTTCCAAATAGGAAAAGGAGTACATCAAGGCTGTATATTGTCACCCTGCTTATTTAACTTATATACATCATGAGAAACGCTGGGCTGGATGAAGCACAAGCAGGAATCAAGATTGCCGGAAATATCAATAACCTCTGATATTAACACCATCCTCATGGCAGAAAGTGAAGAAGACCTGAAGAGCCTTTTGATGAAAGTGAAAGAGGAGAGTGAAAAAGTTGGCTTAAAGCTCCACATTCAGAAAACTAAGATCATGGCATCCGGTCCCATCACTTCATGGCACATAGATGGGGAAACAGTGGAAACAGTGGCTGACTTTATTTTTCTGGGCTCCAAAATCACTGCAGATGGTGCTTGCAGCCATGAAATTAAAAGACGCTTACTCCTTGGAAGGAAAGTTATGACCAACCTAGACAGCATATTAAAAAGCAGAGACATTACTTTGTTAACAAAGGTCCTTCTAGTCAAGGCAATGGTTTTTCCAGTAGTCATGTATGGATGTGAGAGTTGGACTATAAAGAAAGCTGAGTGCTGAAGAATTGATGCTTTTGAAGTGTGCTGTTGGAGAAGACTCTTGAGAGTCCCTTGGACTGCAAGGAGATCCAACCAGTCCATTCTAAAGCAGATCAGTCCTGGGTGTTCATTGGAAGGACTGATGTTGAAGCTGAAACTCTAATACTTTGGCCACCTGATGTGAAGAGCTGACTCATTTGAAAAGACCCTGATGCTGGGAAAGATTGAAGGCAGGAGGAGAAGGGGATAACAGAGGATGAGATGGTTGGATGGCATCATCGACTCGATGGACATGTGTTTGGGTGGACTCCGGGAGTTGGTAATGGACAGGGAGGCCTAGCATGCTGTGGTTCATAGGGTTGCAAAGAGTCAGACACGACTGAGTGACTGAACTGAACTGAACTGAACTGAACTGAAGGATAAAGTTAGATAACTCATGTCCACTTCATTATAGTCTCTTGCATGTTACTCCTCAGAAAATTATTCTTAAGTCATTTCTTCACTCCTTTATGTAGTTTCCCTTCTGTTCTTAGCTTCTCTTATAGCTCAGGTGATAAAGAATCTTTCTGCAGTGCAGGAGATCCGGGTTCAATCCCTGACTCGGGAAGATCCCCTGGAGAAAGGAATGACAACCCACTCCAGTATCCTTGCCTGGAAAATACCATGGACAGAGGAGCCTGGTGAGCTGCAGTCCATGGGGTTGCAAAGAGTTGAGCACGACTGAGTGAATAACACTCTCCTCCTATTCTAAGTGAAAATTGATTCTTTCCTCTTCTGTGGAGGTCTCATTTCCCCCCCTTACCTTGACTTGTGGAGGAAGTATTAAAATGCAATCCTTTGTCAACCTGTACCGTTCTCTTCAAGTAATCATGCTAAGTCTGTCCCCCTAGGACTCATTTCTACCTTTTTAGGCAACCTCAGTACCTGGGTCATGTCTTTCCTCCATCCTCTGCCATCCTCCTTACCAACTTTGGATGTGAGATGGTGATCCACTCATCATTCTTCACCCTGCTGGAGTCTTTCCACCTTCATCTCTGCTTCCACTGCCCCTTTTTGCTGTGCCCTATACTCATCATTGCTTCTCTGCTTCTAAGGTTCTCTCCTCTGTTTGCAGAGTCTTGAGCTACTGCCTCTTCCATCCAGGTCTTTGCCTTGAGCCATTCACTCCCTGTTGTTGATTAGTTGCTACATCATGTCCAACTCTTTTGCAACCCAGTGGATGGAAGCCCATCAATCTCCTCTGTCCATAGAATTTCCCAGGCAAGAACAATGGAGTGGGTTGCCATTTCCTTGGGGATCTTCTTGACCCAGAGATCGAACCCACGTTTCCTGCTTGGCAGGCTGTTTCTTTACCACTGAGCCACCTGAGAAGCCCACTCACTCCTAGAAGCTGCTAATCCCCTACCCTTCCTGGCCCCTAAAACCTGCTTCGCCACCACCTCCTGCTTCAGTACCACTTCACTATCACCTTGCCATGCGCTTGGTCTGCTGTGTGCCTTTTCCCTTTTTGCAATCTGATGGTAGAATATTACAGGAGAAATTTCCAGAACCATGCTGATTTGGTCCACTACCAATTTGTGATTCAAATTT